>NC_092343.1:228430000-229030000 GCF_046630445.1 Rutidosis leptorrhynchoides
AATGTTCATATTTTCATCTCATCTATAATGTTCGTGAACAAAGTTTTTTCAAAAAATGAAAAAAAAAAAGTTTTTGCTTCCCCCCGAATGGTTACTTCCCTCTTGATCCTACCACTATATATATATATATATATATATATATATATATATATATATATATATATATATATATATATATATATATAATCATAATCATTTTTTTTACATATCTTCTTTATATATTATACCAATAACAAAGTGATAATTAGCAAAGCATTTTTGAAAAAAGCTTATTTGGAAGAGTTTAAACCCTTAGATTAAAAAATCATAATGGACTACAACCATTAGATGAAGTTCTCTCGATATATTTGCAAACAATTGAGTTTGGTACATGAGTGAGCGCGTTAAATATGAATACGCAGGCCGAAAGCACTCGTTGCATCGCGCGTGCCGGACCCGGACTAGTTTGCAAACAATTGAGTTTGGTACATGAGTGAGCGCGTCCGTTTTCTCCAAAACGTTTTCTCCAACTCTAATCCATTGACAAACTCTATTGCAATTCGATTTGTAATCAATTTTTGTAATCCAATCCTACCACAATTCAGTCTTCTCAAACATCAAAATCATAACTACAAGCCAATCACAACTATCGACATCTATAACGTCAATCATGGTTCTCAAAACCCTTATTACAATTCAATTATGCCTTATTGGTACCGTATTTTTTTGTTCTGCTTGAAGAATTGATTTATTGAAGAACTAAACTTCAATTAGCTGTTTTTTTATAATAGCTTTAAGTAATTGAAGCTTATCTTTGATTCAGGTTTCTAAGTTTGCTTAATGCAATGATATTGGTATGTATCTATCTAATTTTGTTTTTGATTTATTATTTATCACCTACGTATAGATAGATTGATTCAGAGGATTTAAGCGAAGGAAACGGAGAAACGAAAGAAACCGAGAAGTAAAGAAACCGAGACTATTTCGGGTGTCTGTAATAGCTTCAATATTTTTACTGTAACAGTTGGGTGCATCAGTTTTTTATGCGTTTAAGGACAAAACAGGTCTCCAGATATATGTAGTCGTTGAATAAGGAGACAAACACACTGAGACCAGGAAGCAGGAAACCAAGGCCAAATGTCGAAGAGACATAAAGTCCTGGCGAGTCATCCAGTCTGGATGGTGTTTCAGTGAGACGCGGGAAAAAGACCTGAAGAAGAAGCAACATGCTAAAGGGATCCAACATGGAGAATTCGTAACGAAGAAGACGAGCTAAGCAAGCCAGTTGAAACCAACATTTGACCATCATTTGCATAACTACATAGAGGCAGGGGTGGCACCCCTTAGTGGATTTGAAATATCCATTGTTAAAATTTTGGATTTTTTAATTTTATCCCAGTAGATTTAAAATTTTTAAGCTTAAAATTTGATTTAGCCTCAAAAGCCTCTAGATTTTGCCTTCAACCCAAATGCCCATGACCTAGAAGTTTGTGTTTTCGTGGAAGAATGGAAGAAAAAAAAAATTATAGTGAATGTGAACGCTTAAAACATTTAAACCTCGATGAAAAAAATTTCTGCTTCCGCCACTGATAATCACTACAATTAAAACTCCAAAAACTCCAATACTACCTTGTAACAACCCAACCCGATAACCGACCATAAACAGTCCCAAAAAAAAAAAATTTAAAAGCTGCTGGACAGGGGAGTGCGCGGCGCGCATCCCCTGTAGTGCGCGGCGCGCACAGAGCATTCCAGCTTCTGTCCGAACTGTTTTTAACACTCAAAAAGATGGACAACTTCCCGACATTTTTAGACCGAACGCTTTTCACAACAAACTTATATATGTAAAACTAACACGAATCAAACATAAAAATGATGTTTTACAAGCGGGGCCCACACGACCCAAAATACAAGTTTAATACAATTTTAGAGTTTCGACCACCAAAAAGTTTAAGTTCCAAACTACACAATGAGCATGGCGTTTGGGATTAAACTACCCAACTACCGGTCAAACTCCAAGAGCTACTAAAGCCAAAAGCGTCCCCTAGTATCAAGCGGGATCTCTAGTCCAATACGATGCCCTTACCTCTGTCCAAAACCGAACCTATAAAATGGTAAACAACGAGAGGGTAAGCAAAGCTTAGTGAATGCAATAATTATACGAATACATATATAATTATACCTACTTGCATACACTTACACAAACCGCAAACATACTAGCAACACAATTAGCTTATCGTCACATTAACAAGCTATAATCTCCAATACCACAAGCTAGCAACAACCGCATAATAATATAACTCGAAATGATATAATATGCTTACAACACAAGTAACCATGGTCGACCAATAGTACAAGGGAACGGTGCTCGCGAAAACGCCATCGGTGTTCATAACATCCATTAGGGCACTTAACACCTCGCACCACTAACCCCTAGGGTGGCACCTTAACACCTCGGCACATCACCCCGAGTGGCATCTTAACACCTCGATGCAACACTCATTATTTTACGGAGTGGTGTCTTAACACCTCGACACTACACTCCTAGGTGGCATCTTAACACCTCGATGCTACACCCGAGTGGCATCTTAACACCTCGATGCTACACCCTTCACGTGAAACATGGTGTCTTAACACCTCGACACTACACCTTTCACGCTACAACAAATAGATACATTATATACATACGCATATAATTATTCCACTCACCTTAATAATTAGATGACGATTTCAACCTCCACAAGCTTCAAAGCAAAGTACCTAATATAATAAGTACTTGATCAACACACAAGCTAAGTGGACTCAATACTAACACTTACACATGAGCATTTAATGAATTAATGTATTAAATCGCCCATTTATACCAAAACCGCCCAATTAAAGTCAAGACCACCACTAATCACTTAAAAGCTAGTGATTAAGGTCTAACAACACCAACTAATACATAATTAGGGTAATTCATACCCATCTTTCCAAACTAGGTCAATTTATCACCCAAATAACCATTTTAAGACAACACACTCATTTCGGGTCATCCACTAACTAACCAACACCCATTTACTAATTAACTAGGTGTGTTAGCAATTAACTCACCAATTAGGGTTCATAAACATCATTTAATACTTTGAAACCCTAGACTAGTCACCAATTAGTATTTAAGACTCAATTTTACCCAAGAACACCCAAAATCACCAATAATGGGTTTTGTGTTCATCATTTACTCAAACCCTAACCCTTACACTAAATTAAAGTAAGGAAAATAAAATTAGAACATACCAAAACTACCACAACGAAGCTAGAGATAAGATGAACGACTTTAATGCTTGAACTTTAACCTAAAACAAGCTCCTTCCTTTTGGATTTAAGCTTTCTCTCTCAAAAATCACAATCTCTCTCTAGAATTAAAGTTAAAGTGATAAGGTTGTTGATAATGGAGTAATGGTGCTCCACAAACTGACCTATCTGTCTTTAACCCGTCCATAAGTGAATTTACCAAAATGCCCATCAAAATATCTGATTTAAAAAGCTGGAACCCGGCTACAGTAAGGGGTGCGCGGCGCGCTCCCTTTAGTGTGCGCGGCGTTCACTAGGCTCAGCTCACTCAGTGACTTCTGTTTAACTGCACAACATCACCCACACTCTATGTAATATATTTACACTGCTGTACAAACTGATTAGGGTCTTACAACTCTCCCCCACTTATTCGGAGCGCGCCCTCGCGATCCAAGCCGCATGACAAGAGGGAAGATAAACCAACACGAATTCTTCGGGCTCCCAGGTAAACTCGGAACCCTTACTACGACGCCATTGAAATTTAAAAGTCCTAACCTCTTTATGCCTCAACCTTTTGACCTTCTCATCGAGTAAAGCAATCGGCTCCTCAATATACTCTAACTTATTGTTTAGCTTAATTTCGTCTAACGGCACCCATGATGAATCATCCGCAAGATACTTACGGAGATGGGAAACATGAAATGTATTATGAATCCCCGCAAGCTCTTCGGGTAATTCCAAACGATACGCGACTTCACCAACACGAGCTGAAACTTTAAAGGGACCAATAAACTGAGGAGCTAACTTTCCCCGTTTTTGAAATCGAATAATACCCTTCCATGGCGAAACCTTAAGCATCACCATATCGCCTTCTTGAAATTCGATCGTTCATCTACGTTTGTCGGCATACGACTTTTGTCTATCTTGAGCCTTTCTTAAATGTTCCCGAATAATATCAATCTTGTTATTCGTCTCTAAAACCAAATCGGTACTCCCGATTTCTCTTTGACCCACTTCTCCCCAACAAATGGGAGTTCGACACCTCCGCCCGTAAAGCATCTCATAAGGTGGCATCCCGATACTAGTATGATAACTATTATTGTACGAGAATTCCACCAAAGGCAAATGCTCGTCCCAACTACCACCGAAATCAATAATGCACGCCCGTAACATATCTTCCAAAGTTTGGTTCGTACGTTCGGTTTGACCGTCAGTTTGAGGATGATACGTCGTGCTCAACTTCAATTGTGTACCCATATCCTCATGAAACTTTTCCCAAAATCGAGAAGTAAAACGGGTATCTCGATCCGAAATAATAGATATAGAAACCCCATGTCGAGCGACCACTTCCTTGATAAACAACTTAGCCAAGGTCTCCGACGATATCGCTTCTTTAATGGGAAGAAACAAAGCGCTTTTTGTCAATCGGTCATCTATAACCCAAATCGAATCGAATTGGGTTCTCGCCGTCTTAGGTAACTTTGTTATGAAATCCATGGTAATGTGCTCCCATTTCCATTTCTGAATTTCTAACGGTTGCAATTTACCATATGGCTTTTGGTGTTCGGCTTTTACTTGCAAACACGTAACGTATTGCTCAACATACTTCACAACATCACGCTTCATGCCCGGCCACCAATAATCTTTCTTCAAGTCAAGATACATTTTCGTCGCGCCCGAATGAATAGAATATTTTGACTTATGTGCTTCATCAAGTAGCACTCGTCGTAATCACCCATCTTAGGCACCCACACCCTTCCTTGAAAAGACAACAAACCACGCGGACCCATAGTAATAAACTCCGATTGGCCCACGATTTGCTCCGTATGCTTGTTGTGAACATAAGCCTCTATTTGAATCTCACCAAGCTTTTCAAGAAAATCGTTGATAATAATCAAACGTAAAGATCCAACTCGTATCGCCGGATGTTGACTCTTTCGACTCAACGCATCCGCGACAACGTTCGCCTTACCCGGATGATAAAGTATCTCACAGTCATAGTCTTTCACCACATCCATCCACCAACGTTGGCGATAATTCAAATGTCGTTGATTAAAGAGATGTTTCAAACTCTTATGATCCGAATAAATCGTACACTTGACACCATACAAGTAATGGCGCCAAATTTTCAACGCATGCACAACCGCCGCCAACTCAAGTTCATGAGTCGGATACCTCGTTTCATGTTCCTTTAATTGTCGAGAGGCATAAGCGATGACTTTACCTCTTTGCATTAGAACACACCCGAGACCATTTAAGGAAGCATCACAATAAACCACCATGTCTTCAACACCTTCCGGTAACACTAACACCGGTGCTTGACACAACTTCTCTTTTAACAATTGAAAAGCAATTTCTTGCTCGTTCTCCCAAACAAACCTCGCATTCTTCCTTGTCAATTTCGTCAACGAAGAAGCGATCTTAGAAAAATCTTGAATAAACCGACGATAATAACCGGCCAATCCGAGAAAACTTCGGGTTTCCGTAGGCGTAGTCGGTCGTCCCCAACTCTTCACCGTCTCGATCTTCCCCGGATCTACTTGAATACCGTTTTCGTTCACAATATGACCAAGGAATTGAACTTCCCTTAGCCAAAATTCACATTTGGAGAACTTTGCATACAACTTCTCCTTTCGTAGCGTCTTCAATACTTCACGCAAATGATGTTCATGTTCGTTCATACTTTTCGAGTAGACTAGTATGTCGTCAATGAACACTATTACCGACTTGTCCAACATAGGTTGGCACACTCGGTTCATAAGATCCATGAATGCCGCCGGTGCATTCGTAAGACCAAAGGGCATAACTACAAACTCATAATGCCCGTAACGCGTTCGAAAAGCCGTTTTCTCTATGTCTTCCTCACAGACCCGCATTTGGTGATAGCCGGACCGTAGGTCGATCTTAGAGAAATACGTTGCACCATGAAGTTGATCAAATAAATCGTCAATCCTAGGTAATGGATAACGATTCTTGATCGTCACTTTATTCAACTCACGGTAATCAATGCACATACGCATACTACCATCTTTCTTCTTCACAAATAACACCGGAGCGCCCCATGGCGAAGCACTCGGTCGAATAAAACCCTTCTTGAGCAACTCTTGGGTTTGATTTAACAACTCTTGCATTTCCGTTGGTGCTAAGGAGTTTTAGCAATGGGAGTAGCTCCCGGAACCAACTCAATACGAAACTCAACTTGTCTTTCCGCCGGAACACCCGGTAATTCGTCCGGAAAAACGTCTTCGAATTCACTAACAACCGGAATTTCACGAATAGGTGGTGGCTCATTACGAGTATCAACAACATGAGCAAGGAAAGCCATGCCACCACTAAAAACAAAACGACGTGCCCGTGCAAAAATGCATATCGGCACCGGTCTCCTTCGCTTATCACCATGAATAATTAACTCTCCCCCACTTAGGGTCTTCACACGAATAAACTTATCATGGCATGCAATATCGGCTCTATAACGATCGAGCCAATCCATACCAACGACAATATCAAAGTCGCCCAAGGTCATTGGAATAAGATCAATTTTAAAGGTTTCGGCACCAAACACAACATCACAATTTTCACACACATCAACCACTAGCACCGTCTTGCCGTTCGCTATTTCGACTTCTATCGGACGAATTAACTTAGCTAACGGCCTATTAAGTTTAGGCACGAATTTAGGAGACACAAACGACAAATTTGCACCGCTATCGAAAAGAATCCTTGCCGAATTAGAATTAACCATGTAAGTACCTGAGACAACTTCGTGCGATTGTTTGGCTTCATCATTGGTCATCAAATAGTTGCGACCCCTAGCCGTACCCGCCGCTTTCTCTAACCGCTTCACATTATCATTTCGCAAATCAGGACACTCCGGCTTCTTATGCCCCTCTTTGCCGCAATTAAAACAAGTGACTTTGTTTTCGGAAGATGGTTTCGGACACTCACGAGCCATGTGACCCGGTTGCCCACAATTGTAGCACGTATAAGAAAACCCACCGGTAGTGCCCTTCTTTGCACTATTGACACTTTCGGCCCCCCTCTTGCTCTTGCTCTTCTTGCTTGAGGCGTTAGAGTAACTAAAACCTTCAAACTTTCTTTTGGAAAACATGAAATCACTCTTTCTTGGAACCTCCGGCTCAAAACCCCGAGCCAACTCGAACAATTCATCAAAAGACTTAGCCATACCCCGACTAATCTTCCCCTTGTACTCATCATTCAAAGTACGGTAGAAATCCTTCATGAGCTTATGATCATCACCCACATATTCCGGGCAAAAACGAGTCTTTGCCAAGAATGTAGACTTGAGGGTAACCAAATCCATGGAACCTTGTTGCAAATGGTGCAACTCGTCCCGGATTCTATCGAGGTCGGAAGAAGTTCGGTATTCTTTGAAAAATTCTTTCTTGAACTCTTCCCAAGTCAAGCCCATACATTGTTCTTCACCATACAAGTTGATTTTATCGTCCCACCACAACTTAGCTTCTTCGCGTAACATGCTAGCACCATACCTCGTCTTCTTTTCGGGAGGACATTCCGCGGTACGGAAAGCTCCCTCAATATCGGAGATACAACATGTACTTTTTAAAGGATCCCGCACCCCATTAAACATCGGGGGTTGAGCATCCTTGAAGTTCTTGTAGTGGAAGTCCCGCCTTCCTTCGCCTCCTTCACCGCGAGGATAGATATTCCTAGCGTCAAGGGCCTCTTCGATAGTGGCCTTCATTCGTTCATTAATTAGATCGGTTATTTGCTCATCAACCGAATCTTGAAAGACCTTTCAGACGTCCGTAAGAAAATCCGCTTTTAACTTTTTAAAGACGGCCTCAACCTTGGCCGAAAACTCGGCGTCCTCGCTTGTACTTCCGTTATCATGATCGGGACCGTTTCTCGTCTTCATTCTATAAAACGAAATAGGTTAAACCACAAAACGAAAGGACAATTACATGTGTATATACATATATGCCACACTACTCCATCTCGCTGAACAATCGTCGTACATTGCTTGTTTAACACGACTTGCGCCCGTAATAATGGTAGCTAGTCATTACTACGCGAGCACGTCGCATTAACTCGCTAGTACAACACCTATCTCGCTTGATGCTTGCTAAACACAACACAAACAATTAGCACAAGGTTAATTCTCATAAACCAATGCACTAACAATTCCCGATTAGACACAAAGTCCTACAAGTCCCGCATAAAACGCTCACACAATAAGGTCTAAGTCTAGGCACCTATCTCAAGTCGCCTAAATCCCTTAGACCATGCTCTGATACCACTTGTAACAACCCAACCCGATAACCGACCATAAACAGTCCCAAAAAAAAAAAAAATTTAAAAGCTGCTGGAAAGGAGAGTGCGCGGCGCGCATCCCCTGTAGTGCGCGGCGCGCACAGAGCATTCCAGCTTCTGTCCGAACTGTTTTTAACACTAAAAAAGATGGACCACTTCCCGACATTTTTAGACCGAACGCTTTTCACAACAAACTTGTATATGTAAAACTAACACGAATCAAACATAAAAATGATGTTTTACAAGCGGGGCCCACACGACCCAAAATACAAGTTTAATACAAGTTTAGAGTTTCGATCACCAAAAAGTTTAAGTTCCAAACTACACAATGAGTATGGCGTTTGGGATTAAACTACCCAACTACCGGTCAAACTCCAAGAGCTACTAAAGCCAAAAGCGTCCCCTAGCATCAAGCGGGATCTCTAGTCCAATACGATGCCCTTACCTTTGTCCAAAACCGAATCTATAAAATGGTAAACAACGAGAGGGTAAGCAAAGCTTAGTGAATGCAATAATTATACGAATACATATATAATTATACCTACTTGCATACACTTACACAAACCGCAAACATGCTAGCAACACAATTAGCTTATCGTCACATTAACAAGCTATAATCTCCAATACCACAAGCTAGCAACAACCGCATAATAATATAACTCGAAATGATATAATATGCTTACAACACAAGTAACCATGGTCGACCAATAGTACAAGGGAACGGCGCTCTCGAAAACGCCATCGGTGTTCATAACATCCATTACGGCACTTAACACCTCGCACCACTAACCCTTAGGGTGGCACCTTAACACCTCGGCACATCATCCCGAGTGGCATCTTAACACCTCGATGCAACATTCATTATTTTACGGAGTGGTGTCTTAACACCTCGACACTACACTCCTAGGTGGCATCTTAACACCTCGATGCTACACCCGAGTGGCATCTTAACACCTCGATGCTACACCCTTCATGTGAAACGTGGTGTCTTAACACCTCGACACTACACCTTTCACGCTACAACAAATAGATACATTATATACATACGCATATAATTATTCCACGCACCTTAATAATTAGATTATGATTTCAACCTCCACAAGCTTCAAAGCAAAGTACCTAATATAATAAGTACTTGATCAACACATAAGCTAAGTGGACTCAATACTAACACTTACACATGAGCATTTAATGACTTAATGTATTAAATCGCCCATTTATACCAAAACTTCCCAATTAAAGTCAAGACCACCACTAATCACTTAAAAGCTAGTGATTAAGGTCCAACAACACCAAATAATACATAATTAGGGTAATTCATACCCATCTTTCCAAACTAGGTCAATTTATCACCCAAATAACCATTTTAAGACAACACACCCATTTCGGGTCATCCACTAACTAACCAACACCCATTTACTAATTAACTAGGTGTGTTAGCAATTAACTCACCAATTAGGGTTCATAAACATCATTTAATACTTTGAAACCCTAGACTAGTCACCAATTAGTATTTAAGACTCAATTTTACCCAAGAACACCCAAAATCACCAATAATGGGTTTTGTGTTCATCATTTACTCAAACCCTAACCCTTACACTAAATCAAAGTAAGGAAAATAAAATTAGAACATACCAAAACTACCACAACGAAGCTAGAGATAAGATGAACGACTTTAATGCTTGAACTTTAACCCAAAACAAGCTCCTTCCTCTTGGATTTAAGCTTTCTCTCTCAAAAATCACAATCTCTCTCTAGAATTAAAGTTAAAGTGATAAGGTTGTTGATAATGGAGTAATGGTGCTCCACAAACTGACCTATCTGTCTTTAACCCGTCCATAAGTGAATTTACCAAAATGCCCATCAAAATATCTGATTTAAAAAGCTGAAACCCTGCTACAGTAAGGGGTGCGCGGCGCGCTCCCTTTAGTGTGCGCGGCGCGCACTAGGCTCAGCTCACTCAGTGACTTCTGTTTAACTGCACAACATCACCCACACTCTATGTAATATATTTACACTGCTGTACAAACTGATTAGGGTCTTACATACCTAAATACATCAACCAACTAACAACGTCCCTAAATCATTGAAAAGAAAAATGAAAACAATAACGAATACATCATTAAAAATCATTATCAAACCCCGACAAAGTATCACCCAACTAAAACAAAAAAAAAAGTGTGTTAATTTTAGAGGTATTAAATAGAACACCTTTTTTAAACATGTTATAACAAATTAGTCAAAAAAATCAATCTTGTTTTGCAAAAAATGCTCTCGCAAGTCTCAAGAATTATCTTGCGATTTGCGAAGACGTTTGCGAATGACGATCGTTTGACACCTGAATTTCAAATCGAGAATTGCATATCCCAAGCCGGGTCCTGTGATTTGTGAGATATTTGCAATATGCGACTATATAGTCGAGATATTTGCAGATCTAATATATATATATATATATATATATATATATATATATATATATATATATATATATATATATATATATATATATATTGCAGATCTAATCGAGATTTTGTGAATTTTTTAGATAATTTCCAACCATATAAATAGAATGGCTAGAAAACATAATGCTTTTACCAATAAAAACTTCGTCAAGTTCAATGAAGAGAAAAACAGAAGTAGCCGAAGGAGCTGTCACAAATAGAATTTGAGTACGACGGGGAAAAGCTAGTTGGATAAACAAGACAGGGATCGCTTTTGGTTGATCTTTGTGATGGGTTAGTTGACTAGATCAGGCGGGCTAGAACCTAAGATAGAATGGAAGCGTGAGGTCCCTTTAAGTTTTCAGCTAATCATAGAGATTACATTCCTTGAAAAGTATCATCTTAACAATTTATTTATTTACGATTTCTTATTAATTTGAAATCTTACAAAAAAAAAAAAAAAAAATTGTTGTTCATGTCTGTTATTGCGGGATTTCTATTAAAAAGTATTCCTTTGTATTTGTCTAACCGAGTGTTTTAGGACCATTTTAAATTTATCAAGTTTCACCTGAAAACAAACAATTCAAAATTTTTTTTTCTTCTTCTTTTTTAACGTTCTCTAGAAGTTAAATGTAGCACTTTGAGCCACCTCTTTGCAACAAATACATGGTACATAAAGTCTTAAAGTCTTGAGCTTGATAGAGTTCAAAAGTTAAAAAAACAAAAAATATATATTAAAAATATCACGTGTTTATGCTTGATAGAAGGAAATCGGGAATCATATATTCATTCATCATTCATTTATAACATATTAAAAAGTTAATTCTTTTTAAAGTAAGTATTTGAAAATCAAGAACAACCTACTTACCCGATCATTTTTTACGTATACACGCATTTTTGAGCGGAAATCGAACCGCATTACATAATCGACTTTTTTTTACTTATATTTTTTGCTTTTCTACTTATAATTTACGTAAATGGAAAGTCAAAATAATTAATTTCTTTAAATGTAATTTATATAACATTTAATATCAGTTTTAAGTTGTATAAAAGTTACATTATCTTGTAATTAAATCATATCAGTGAAATATATTTTTTGCACACATTTTGTATAACATTGGTAATCGTAATAATATTGATATTAATTTAAGATTTATACTCCCTCCGTCCCGAATTAATTGTCCAGTATTCCTTTTTCGGACGTCCCAAATTAATTATCCACTTCCAAATATGAAAAACAAATTTGATAAAGTTTACAATATTGTCAGAATTAATTAAATTACAAAGGTGAGAGAGATTTCTAATTAATTAGTTGAAGGTAAAACAGTAAAGTAAGAAAAAAGTACAGAAAAAGTACAGTGTGATAATAACATTTCTTAAACTGTGTGTTTTTTTGTTTGGGGACAATTAATCTGGGACGGAGGGAGTATGTTTTAACTTACCTGGAGTGTGATGGTGAGATCATTGCAACCCAATCACTTTCTGAGGGCTTTATAACACCTGTGACGTTAACCATGACATATTGCTCATCAGAAAGATCGGACGTCAAACTAGCACTGACATGGACATAAGGGCCGGCGTCACGACAAATCTTGAGATTGCGTCTATTAACTAGCCGAAAATCTGATAAAGCAGTATAGTTACCCAACTCGGTCATAGAGTTTTCAAAAGCCATATGCAATGATGAAGAGGAAACAAAATCTATAACGGTACAAGTGAAGAGAAACATAAACAGTAAAGATGATTTTGGTAGTTCCATTGAGAAAATAAACTGCTTGAAGTATTTTGTGGGTGTTGTGTTGTATGTGGTTTTGTTGGGTAGTCATAATGTACATGTTTTTAATGTTCTCTTGAATGAATTTGGAGCTATTCATACATTAATGTGTTTGGATGTAAAGAAAGTAAGTAATCAATGCACTAACGAATGAATTAAATTATTAAAGAAGGTCAAAGGAAATTGTATCAATCCAGATAAAAAAACACAGATTTTAAGCGTAATATTTTTATTAATTTTTTAGTTTTACTCTTTACTTTTAATCAAATTTTTTGTTTTGTTTTACATCTATAGAGTATGCGCACAAAAATACTTTATTACATTATTCTTTATCATTTATGGAAGTGACCAATTATTTTGAGAAATCGCAAAAAAATAGTGGACAATACTTATTAGACGGCAGAGTATAAGCTTTTTACTTATTAATTTTTTTCTTCTTAAAAAGACAAGAGACATTATTAACAAACCACAAAACTATACAACAACAACCATAGAACTGATTGCAAACAACCTTCTCTCTCCTCTCCAATTTTTCTCTCCGTACTGTAACCCCTCATTTTTTTTGTTGCCCTAAATTTTGTTATGCCGCCATTTCTCTCTTAGATCTGCCTTTCGATGGTGATTCGGCCTTTCCGCTTTCCGTTCAATAAGGTACGCCGCTTGTTCCATTTTCTTGGCGATGGTTATTATCCGTTCGTCATTTTCGGCCTCACTTACAGCGACCAGGCGGCGAATTCGAGTTTTCCTTGCACGGGTTCCGGGAGCTTTTTGTGTTTTTTGGGGTGTTTGATAGGTTGTTCGCTGTTCCGGTGGGGTTGCGCTGGCCTCTTGGTCGTCTCCTCAGTCGCTTGCTACCGTTTTTCTCTTTTGCGGTTGTAGGCGACGAGTTCCGACAGAACTCTACAACTCTCTTAGTCGTACTTCGAGTTGGTCTGGGTTTGGGGTCGATTTAGTTGGCTGCAGGTGTGCGTATATATGTCCTGAAATCCGGCAGTGTTCGGTGGTTGGCCTGCTGCCATCGATTACTGGAGGTGGATGGCAACTGATAACGGGCCTTAGGTGGTTACTAGTAGTTATTGCCGGTTCTTGGTGGCTGTGGGTGGCGGCAAGTAGAGGTTAATGGTTGTTGCTTGCTACTATTGGTGGATGTCTAGTGGCTTCAACGGCTGACGAAGACTTGGGTAGCTGATGATGCTGTTGACGACATTTGTTGGCGGAAGCGAGCTGCTGTTGGCCGGCTGCTTAAAATTTATGACTGTTTGAACCTAGGGGTTTGTAAATGTCCTTCGAAAACTTGGTAGAGATGACTGGTGCCTATATGGTTTGAGTTTGCATTGGTAATGTTCCTTTGCTGCTAGTTTGGTTCATTCATTCCATTTACTCGTCATCGGGTCTTCTGTGGGCTTGATGTTGTTGTCGCGGTGTTGACTTCGGTAAATAGGCATCGGCTTAGGTGTTCTTGGGTTGCCCGGTGAATGGTTTGATTTGGCGATTTCAGAGGAGTGAAATTGCGAGGTTGAATACGGGGTCGAGTTTATGTATATGTGTTGTAGGCTTAAGGTTGGTTTTTTATGTCTTCGAGATTTCAATTGTAATTCTTATTGTGTTCGCTTTGTAGTATTCGTTCAGATCTTTTAGAACGAACATAGTGTGTGTAATTGAGTTTTGATCGTCTGTGACCAAGTACTCTTACTACAGATCATCATTGTTGCTAAACCGGAACCTCGGTTCTATTATATATATATATATATATATACATACATATATATATATATATGTGTATGTATGTATGTATGTATGTATGTATGTATGTATATGTATATGTATATGTATATGTATATGTATATGTATATGTATATGTATATGTATATGTATATGTATATGTTGGTTGAATGTTGGTTAATGAACTAAACGACAAAGTTAAGTATAATGATTAACCAAAGAATAGTATGATGATTAACCAAAGAATATGTTTTGATGATGACACATACATATGCATAAGTGATGACCGACATCTTAACATAAAACATGGAAGGTCACTAATCCATACTTTATCTTGCAAATGACCAAGTCAAACATAGCTTAAAAGAATAGAATTAAAAGTTCAGCAACAAACACGGTCAAAGGCACGGTCGACCGCATAGCCAACTGTAACAACCCTGCTTTTTCCGTTACTTCCGTTAACCTTCCGTTAGTTTATTTAACGGCGCTTATTTAACTTTTGTGCGTTTACGTGTAATAAATGCGTACTTGATCTTTGGAGGGTTATAATAATTAATATGGGTGGATATTAATTCAAATAAATATTTCGGATGATGAAATACGATTAAAACGATACGCTTTTGATAACTACCTTTTGAGCAACGAAACGCTCGGATTTATTTTAATAATTAATTTTATTGATTATTAACTTTTTTAAAATATTTAATTTATTGGGTTTTTAATAAATTAAACGATTGGTTGCGTTTAACGATCGGGTTAGCGTTCCGGGCCCTCGGTACGACTAAACGACACTTAAAACGGACCACGATTACACGGAATTGCAAAACACGAGCTCGGGGATACCCCACATGGGCCATTCGGCTGACCACCCCGCTCCCCACCCTTTTATGTTGAATTTTGATAACTAGGAGGACTTATGTGCAATTTAGGAGAACTAGGGTTAGTATAAATTAGAATGTTTAACAAAAATTAGGGAAACCCTCACACAAAAAGAAAGCAGTCGACTCCCTCCTCCCTCTGCTCCATTCGTCGACCACCATCACCATCCCATAACTCTTACTTTTCAATTTTTGATAAAACCTTGAACATGAAAGTTGCAATTCTCGATCTCCTCTATGCGTTGGTTGTCATAACCCGTCCTTAACCATAAGAACGTGTTAGATAACGTATGATTTCATTGCGAGGTATTGACCTCTATATGCGACATTTTTAAAGAAAAACTGCATATATTATACATTACAAACCATGATCCTTATTTTTGATACAAGCTTTGGACAAAATAAAGATGATTATCGTTTAGCGATAATCTGCGACTTACAAACTTTACAAATGATAATAACAACCCGATTTCTAGCATATTTTACAACACAAGTTCTTGGATATGCAGTCTTATTTTTGACACAAATATGCGTACGCAAGATCCTGCTTAGATTCAACATGATGCAGCGGAAGCTTCTAATTATCACCTGAGAATAGACATGTTTAAAACGTCAACATAAAGTTGGTGAGATATAGGTTTAATGCCGGCAGCGATATAAATATAGACCACAAGATTTCATATATAAACATTTTAATAAAAATATTCTAAGTGGTTGAGCACTTGGTAACCATACTTAACATTTAATCACGTCGCATATTCCCTTTATTATGAAATCTTACTACACCGTACCAAGTGTAGTCACAAAACGAAGTACTGTGCAACCGTTGAATACTGGTCGTCCAGTCCGGTTGGGGTTGTCAGGCCCGATAGATCTATCAACAGGATTCGCGTTTACAATACCGCTGTAAATAACAGTTACCAAGCTACAGGGAAGTATGCCAGTGGTACAACTCAACGTAGAATATATTTTTCAGTTACTTGTGTCCATAACGTAAAACATAAAATACATGTATTCTCATCCCGAAATATTTAGAGTTTAAAAGTGGGACTATATACTCACTTTCGTCTTGAAGATATATATATTTTGACTTGGTCTCCCGGTTGATATCACGAACCTATCCATATATAATATATCAATACCTTTTCTTTTTAAACAACCGTCACATATATATACTTTTTATACTTTTAATAGTTTTAATAATTTCTTAGTCCGTAGTTAGCAGTCCGATGTTAGTAATTCAATTTTAATGGTTCATTTTTAGGTGTTTAATAAACCCCCAATGAAATAAATAAAAACCCCCATCGTATATGTATTGGTCGAGATTAATCTTGACCCACGGTACCGGTGTTGTCAAATGACGTGTTGCGTACATAAAGTACCGGTGTTGTTAAATGACGTGTTGTGTACAATCATGGGATCTTATGATTAATCTTCTCGTATTGTTTACGGGTGATCCTGAACCATATAAAATTAAATTATGAGTACATATATATAAAATATCATGTTATTTTAAAAAGATGTGATTTATTTAATTTCTCCAATTATTTTCGTAGCTAAACTAGTCTTAGATATCCGATCTCGTTTTGGTCATAGTTTCTTCGTTACAACTCCGTTTTCGTTGATTCAACTTGCCACTTCCTTGGATCGAGTCCCTCTTTAAGACTATGAACTGTAAATACCTTAGTTTGTATTCGAAATCACAGGTCATAGGTCAAACTTTAGTGAAACTTATGGAGTTGATCATTTTCCATCATGTAAACAACCTTAAATGATTATTTTTCTAAAAATACTTATACTTTGAGTTAAATCATGAAAATTTTATGTGTTAACATATTCATAGTAAATATCAATTTTCCAGAAAATAAGCCTCCAATTCAAAGTTCAAAATAGTTTTTAATTATCCAACCCAAAACAGCCCCCGGTTACACTCCGACACCGTAGATTCAGTTTTAAGGTGTTCTTTGAAAAACCAAGTTATACCTTGTTAAATTAGCATATATTTAAGTTATATTACAGGTCTTGAATTATTTTAAAAGTTAAGTTAGAAGGATCTATTTAGTTTGCAAACAAGTTTGAAAACATTCAAACTATGTTCTTGTTGTTAAAATTTTATACCATTAAATAAGATAGCTATATATATATGAATCGAATAAGGTTATGAACAAAGTTACTACCTCAAGTTACTTGGACAAGATTGCTGTAAAAGAGGAGTAAGAACCTAGAACCAAAAGAGTGATGGAATTGGATGAAAGATTGGAAGTAAACTTGTGTTCTTGAAAGGATTCTTGAAGTGTTCTTGTATGGTTTTTCTTATGATGATTAAGGGTTGTTTTTGAAGCTAAATGATGGGGAAAATGCTTGGAGATGATCAAGTATGAAGTTAAGAGTATTTTGAGAGAGAAATGGGAGTGTAAGTATGAGAAAATGGGGTGAAGAAATGGTGTGCATGCATAAAAACGTTTTTAGGTTATAAAGGAAAAAAAAAGATACCTAACTTTGTTTTCTTGCTAAATAATTCATGCTACTTGACAAATGGTTGGTTCCACATGTTTCTTAATCATTTAAGGCTGCTAAGGAGCAGATTTTTATTGGTATATACCAATAGTAAATACATCTAGAAGCTGCGTATGATACGGGTACATATACCCTAGATATACGTGTAGAAATCTTTGAGAAAACGGAACGAGGATTCAAATATAGCTATCTTTTGTAAATATACTTATATTGTTTTATGTATGTAAGCCCTTTAAAAGTGATAAAATACATATCTATACGATGCATGTATAAGTATTATAGGTTATAAGTATTTATGTCGAAGAACGTTACGTATAGTTATCGTTTTGAAAACTTAAGTTAGTAGTTTCAAAATATACTTATAACTCATTGTTATTAGTACCCAATGAGATGTTAAACATCCTTAGATCATGTTAAATATATATAAATACATATATATACATAAACGTATAATTATCGTATGTTATATAGTTCGTGATATCATCGGTCAAATTGGACGGTCAAACGTTGTGTAAAACTCTTTTCAAAAACATAAATCTCAACAATTTAGATTGCTTATCATGTTGGTAAGGTTTAATTTATGTAAATATTAATCTTATAAGTATAAATTGATCGAAAAAGTCCGGGTCATTACAGTACCTACCCGTTAAATAAATTTCGTCCCGAAATTTTAAAATCGTACCTATTTTGCGTCTTCGGGAAACAAATGCGGGTATTTTTGTTTCATTTGATCCTCTCGCTCCCAAGTAAACTCGGGACCTCTTCGTGCATTCCAACGAACTTTAACGATCGGTATGTTGCTCTGCTTGAGCCGTTTAACTTCACGATCCATGATCTCGATTGGTTTTTCTATGAATTGTAGTTTCTCGTCAACTTGAATTTCTTCAAGAGGAATGGTGAGGTCTTCCTTTGCAAGACACTTCTTAAGGTTCGAGACGTGAAATGTATTATGTACTCCGGCGAGTTGTTGCGGTAACTCGAGTCGATAAGCTACCGGTCCAATGCGTTCGATGATCTTGAACGGGCCTACATACCTTGGGTTCAGTTTACCTCTTTTACCGAAACGTATTACACCTTTCCAAGGTGACACCTTTAGCATAACCATGTCACCGATCTGAAACTCTAATGGTTTCCTTCGGACATCGGCATAGCTCTTTTGGCGACTACGGGCTGTTTTCAATCTCTCCTTGATTTGTACTATCTTTTCAGTAGTTTCATGTATGATCTCGGGACCAGTTAATTGTCGATCTCCTACTTCATTCCAACAAATAGGAGATCTACACTTCCTTCCGTACAATGCTTCGAATGGCGCAGCTTTAATGCTCGCATGATAACTATTATTATACGAGAATTCTGCTAATGGTAGATATTTATCCCATCCGTTTCCAAAATCGATCACACATGCCCTGAGCATGTCTTCAAGAGTCTGAATCGTTCTTTCACTCTGCCCGTCGGTTTGCGGATGATACGCGGTACTCATATCCAAACGAGTTCCTAGGGCCTCCTGTAGTGATTGCCAGAACTTTGATGTAAATCTACTATCACGATCGGATATAATGGAAATAGGTATTCCATGCCTTGAAACAACTTCCTTTATATACAATCGTAATAGTTTCTCCATTCTATCCGTTTCCTTTATAGGCAAGAAGTGTGCAGACTTGGTGAGACGATCAACAATCACCCAAATGGTGTCGTATCCCCAGGCAGTCTTTGGTAACTTCGTGATGAAATCCATGGTAATACCATCCCATTTCCATTCTGGGATTTCTGGTTGTTGAAGTAACCCTGACGGCTTCTGGTGTTCAGCTTTGACTTTGGAACAAGTTAAACATTCCCCAACATATGTTGCAACGTCTGTCTTCAAATTAGGCCACCAATAATGCGTCTTAAGATCTTGGTACATCTTTCCAACTCCAGGATGTATCGAATATCTTGTCTTATGTGCCTCGTTCAATATCAACTTCCTTAATCCACCCAACTTCGGTACCCAAATACGATTTGCAAAATATCGAATTCCATCTTCCCGCATAACGAGTTGCTTCTCATACTTCTTCATTATTTCATTTCCTATATTTTCTTTAGTAAGTGCTTCTCGTTGAACTTCTTTGATTTGTGAGTTGAGATTCATGCGAATTTTTATGTTCATCGCTCGTACTCGAATTGGTTCTCGTTCCTTTCTGCTTAGAGCGTCGGCCACCACGTTCGCTTTCCCGGGATGATAACGAATTTCACAATCATAGTCGTTTATTAACTCGACCCACCTACGTTGTCTCATGTTCAGCTGTTTCTGATCAAAAATATGTTGAAGGCTTTTATGATCAGTAAACACAGTGCATTTAACCCCATACAAGTAGTGTCTCCATATCTTCAATGCAAACACGACTGCTCCCAGTTCTAGATCATGCGTCGTATAATTCCGCTCGTGAATCTTCAATTGTCGGGATGCGTATGCAATAACTTTCTTTCGTTGCATAAGAACGCAACCAAAACCTTGTCGCGAAGCGTCACAATATATTTCAAAATCATCGTTCCCTTCTGGTAACGATAAAATAGGCGCCGTAGTTAACTTCTTCTTTAGTAATTGAAATGCACTCTCCTGCTCAGAAGTCCATTCATATTTCTTCCCTTTTTGCGTTAACGCTGTCAACGGCTTAGCTATTCGGGAAAAATCTTGAATAAACCTTCTATAATAACCGGCTAAACCCAAAAATTGGCGTATCTGCGTTGGTGTCTTAGGAGTCTCCCATTTTTCAATGGCTTCAATTTTTGCTGGATCAACCTGAATTCCTTTGCTACTAACAACGTGGCCAAGAAATTGCACTTCTTTCAACCAGAAAGCACATTTAGAAAATTTAGCATATAGCTGTTCTTTTCTCAACAACTCTAATATCAACCTTAAATGCTGCTCATGCTCTTGCTCACTCTTGGAATAGATAAGAATATCATCAATGAAAACGATAACAAACTTATCTAAATATGGACTACAAACTCGATTCATGAGGTCCATGAATACAGCTGGCGCATTTGTCAACCCAAACGGCATGACCAAAAATTCGTAATGACCATAACGTGTCCGAAAAGCAGTTTTCGGAATGTCCTCTTCTTTGACACGTAATTGATGATAGCCCGACCTTAAGTCAATTTTTGAGTACACACATGATCCTTGGAGTTGATCAAATAAGTCGTCAATTCTCGGTAGTGGATACCGATTCTTGATAGTTAACTTATTTAATTCACGATAATCTATACACATCCTAAAAGATCCATCTTTCTTTTTAACAAATAGAATCGGAGCTCCCCACGGTGAAGTACTTGGTCGTATGAATCCATGATCCAGTAATTCTTTTAACTGACTCTGAAGTTCTTTTAACTCGGACAGTGCAAGTCTATATGGAGCATGAGCCACTGGTGCAGCTCCTGGTACTAAATCTATTTGAAATTCTACAGATCTAAATGGAGGTAATCCCGGCAACTTTTCCGGAAAGACTTCAGGAAAATCTCTTGCCACAGACACGTCATTGATGCTCTTCACTTTTTCCTTTGTTTCGACTTTATTAACATGTGCTAAGATAGCATAGAACCCTTTCTTCAAGCACTTTTGAGCTTTCAAATAACTAATGAGTTTTAGCTTTGAGTTACCCTTCTCTCCATAAATCATTACTGGCGTTTTATCCTTACGAGGAATGCGAATTGCCTTTTGGCGCACACAACTTCAGCTCCTATTTTGGACATCCAGTCCATGCCGACTATTACATCAAAACTTCCTAATTCTACGGGTATCAAGTCAATTTTAAACGTTTCTCCGGCTAAATTTATTTTACAATCACGGCAAATTTTATCGGCTTTAATTAGTTTACCATTAGCTAACTCAATCATGTACTTAGCATCGAGAGGTAATGATGAACAATTCAATTTAGCGTGAAAGTCTCTACACACGTAACTTCTATCAGCACCAGTATCAAATATAATAGATGCAGATAAGTTATTAATGGTAAACGTACCCGTAACAAGCTCCGGGTCTTCACATGCCTCTTTAGCATTAATAACAAATGCTCTTCCACGTGCAGGTCCGATATTCTTCTCTGGATTCGGGCACTGGCTCTTATAGTGACCTTGTTTTCCACACCCAAAACAAGTAATGGTAGCCAAAGCAGTTCTATTTGCATTGGTGGCAGGAGTCTTGGTACCATTTGTATTTGTAACGAGAGCCCTACAATCTTCAGCAAGATGACCCTTTCGATTACATTTGTTGCATACCACATTACAGTAGCCAGAGTGATGTTTGTGGCATCGGTTGCATAAAGAATTTTGTCCTTTGTAACCAAAGCTTGAACCACTACCTGCACCTTGCATGGTTTCTTGTTTCTTAAAAGATTGTTGTTGGTTACCTCGATCATAATTTCCATTCCACTTTCTTTTGTTACCTGATACCTTCACATCAGTATTGGATACTTTCTTATCCATGATGACCTGATCCATTAGCTTGTTTGCCATGGTTATAGCTTCATGAATTGTCTTAGGTTTCGATGCTGTAACATTTGCCTTGACCTTTTTGGGCAAACCATCTTTGTACATTTCAATCTTCCGTTCTTCGGTTGGAACCAATTCAGGACATAGCAAAACTAATTCCATGAATCGCTGATTGTAGTTGGTGATTTCAGTACCAATAACCTTCAGACTTCGTAACTCATCTTCCAACTTCCTAACCTCGTTCCTTGGACAATATTCGTTGATTAACATTGTTTTGAATTCTTCCCACGGAGTATCATAAGCTACATCTCCTCCTACAGCCTTCACATAATTTTTCCACCACGTGAGTGCACTATCTTGTAAAGTGCACGATGCATACTTGGTCATGTCCTTTTCAACACAACCACTGATTTTAAACACAGTCTCCATCTTTTCTATCCACCGGGTTAAACCGATCGGTCCTTCTGTTCCACTGAATGATGAGGGCTTGCAAGCTTGAAAAGTTTTGTAAGTGCACCCCACATGAGGATTTGGGTTAACTGCAGCACCTCTTGCAGCCTCGACCCATAACATTCTGTCGTTCACTCGCTGATTGATGAGTTCCTGGATTTCTTGTTCCGTCATTCGGTTCAATCGCGCCATAT
Source organism: Rutidosis leptorrhynchoides (assembly GCF_046630445.1). Classification (NCBI taxonomy): domain Eukaryota; kingdom Viridiplantae; phylum Streptophyta; class Magnoliopsida; order Asterales; family Asteraceae; genus Rutidosis; species Rutidosis leptorrhynchoides. The sequence goes on from NC_092343.1 coordinate 228,452,991, forward strand.
TCTTCTATAAGAATGAAAAGAAAATAATTATTCACATGGAATATTATAGATGTAGTGTATATTTACAGTACATTATAGCTTATTAATAATATGAACCAGGTATTATTATAAAAGCCTTTTCTTCTTATTAGCGTTTTATAATTATATCTAGGGTAGTACCTACCCGTTAATGTCCATACTTAATAGCTTAGTACAGAATCAATTACTACCATCTAAATAATACTTAACCATGGAAAATTATTGCATTTCACACTTCACTATTTTACATATGCTTATCTTACATCGAACATTAAACAAACCACACTAATAATATTATACAAAACATTATATGTTCCCATGGTCTAATACGGCAGCGCATCGTTTGGTCTATTTTCTAGGACGTTTAGGTTCAAAGAATCACTTAACGCTTATCCTGGCTGTCTGCCTATATTTTGGCTGTGGGACTAAAGAACTGGATGCCGGGATAGAACGAATAGGAATAGCGGGAATAGGGGTGGTAGTGTCTAGTGGAGTTGGTGCCACATCATCCTTACTAAACTCGGGATTTGAATTTTCTAATTCATTAGCCTTTCGTTTCTTTCCTAGTTCGAACTCGTCTTTTGTAATTTCCTGTATTTCTTCCTCGGGTTCACTTTCCTCCTCGGGTTCACTTTCCTCCTCGGGTTCACTTTCCTCCTCGGGTTCACTTTCCGGGTTCTCTATAGTCGGTTCATCCGGAATTTGTGAGTCTTCCCCAAAGATATTATTTTCGTCATCGGATAGGTTAATGACTGGAACACCATCTGAAGATTCTGGTTCGGAGTCACTGAACGTGATGATAAGTTTTGAGCCCGACATCTATCACACAACAACTAACCCATTAGTACTACATAATATTTACATATAAATTTTAACCAACAATGATAAGCAATGGTTTTTAAATCAAACCCGGTCAAAGTCCAGACTTACTAATGTATCCTAACGACTTATCAGTTAGACACACTAATGCAAACCTGGTTCGCTAAGACCACCGCTCTGATACCACATGTCAGAACCCGTCCTTAACCATAAGAACGTGTTAGATAACGTATGATTTCATTGCGAGGTATTGACCTCTATATGCGACATTTTTAAAGAAAAACTGCATATATTATACATTACAAACCATGATCCTTATTTTTGATACAAGCTTTGGACAAAATAAAGATGATTATCGTTTAGCGATAATCTTCGACTTACAAACTTTACAAATGATAATAACAACCCGATTTCTAGCATATTTTACAACACAAGTTCTTGGATATGCAGTCTTATTTTTGACACAAATATGCGTACGCAAGATCCTGCTTAGATTCAACATGATGCAGCGGAAGCTTCTAATTATCACCTGAGAATAGACATGTTTAAAACGTCAACATAAAGTTGGTGAGATATAGGTTTAATGCCGGCAGCGATATAAATATAGACCACAAGATTTCATATATAAACATTTTAATAAAAATATTCTAAGTGGTTGAGCACTTGGTAACCATACTTAACATTTAATCACGTCGCATATTCCCTTTATTATGAAATCTTACTACACCGTACCAAGTGTAGTCACAAAACGAAGTACTGTGCAACCGTTGAATACTGGTCGTCCAGTCCGGTTGGGGTTGTCAGGCCCGATAGATCTATCAACAGGATTCGCGTTTACAATACCGCTGTAAATAACAGTTACCAAGCTACAGGGAAGTATGCCAGTGGTACAACTCAACGTAGAATATATTTTTCAGTTACTTGTGTCCATAACGTAAAACATAAAATACATGTATTCTCATCCCGAAATATTTAGAGTTTAAAAGTGGGACTATATACTCACTTTCGTCTTGAAGATATATATATTTTGACTTGGTCTCCCGGTTGATATCACGAACCTATCCATATATAATATATCAATACCTTTTCTTTTTAAACAACCGTCACATATATATACTTTTTATACTTTTAATAGTTTTAATAATTTCTTAGTCCGTAGTTAGCAGTCCGATGTTAGTAATTCAATTTTAATGGTTCATTTTTAGGTGTTTAATAAACCCCCAATGAAATAAATAAAAACCCCCATCGTATATGTATTGGTCGAGATTAATCTTGACCCACGGTACCGGTGTTGTCAAATGACGTGTTGCGTACATAAAGTACCGGTGTTGTTAAATGACGTGTTGCGTACAATCATGGGATCTTATGATTAATCTTCTCGTATTGTTTACGGGTGATCCTGAACCATATAAAATTAAATTATGAGTACATATATATAAAATATCATGTTATTTTAAAAAGATGTGATTTATTTAATTTCTCCAATTATTTTCGTAGCTAAACTAGTCTTAGATATCCGATCTCGTTTTGGTCATAGTTTCTTCGTTACAACTCCGTTTTCGTTGATTCAACTTGCCACTTCCTTGGATCGAGTCCCTCTTTAAGACTATGAACTGTAAATACCTTAGTTTGTATTCGAAATCACAGGTCATAGGTCAAACTTTAGTGAAACTTATGGAGTTGATCATTTTCCATCATGTAAACAACCTTAAATGATTATTTTTCTAAAAATACTTATACTTTGAGTTAAATCATGAAATTTTTATGTGTTAACATATTCATAGTAAATATCAATTTTCCAGAAAATAAGCCTCCAATTCAAAGTTCAAAATAGTTTTTAATTATCCAACCCAAAACAGCCCCCGGTTACACTCCGACACCGTAGATTCAGTTTTAAGGTGTTCTTTGAAAAACCAAGTTATACCTTGTTAAATTAGCATATATTTAAGTTATATTACAGGTCTTGAATTATTTTAAAAGTTAAGTTAGAAGGATCTATTTAGTTTGCAAACAAGTTTGAAAACATTCAAACTATGTTCTTGTTGTTAAAATTTTATACCATAAAATAAGATAGCTATATATATATGAATCGAATAAGGTTATGAACAAAGTTACTACCTCAAGTTACTTGGACAAGATTGCTGTAAAAGAGGAGTAAGAACCTAGAACCAAAAGAGTGATGGAATTGGATGAAAGATTGGAAGTAAACTTGTGTTCTTGAAAGGATTCTTGAAGTGTTCTTGTATGGTTTTTCTTATGATGATTAAGGGTTGTTTTTGAAGCTAAATGATGGGGAAAATGCTTGGAGATGATCAAGTATGAAGTTAAGAGTATTTTGAGAGAGAAATGGGAGTGTAAGTATGAGAAAATGGGGTGAAGAAATGGTGTGCATGCATAAAAACGTTTTTAGGTTATAAAGGAAAAAAAAAGATACCTAACTTTGTTTTCTTGCTAAATAATTCATGCTACTTGACAAATGGTTGGTTCCACATGTTTCTTAATCATTTAAGGCTGCTAAGGAGCAGATTTTTATTGGTATATACCAATAGTAAATACATCTAGAAGCTGCGTATGATACGGGTACATATACCCTAGATATACGTGTAGAAATCTTTGAGAAAACGGAACGAGGATTCAAATATAGCTATTTTTTGTAAATATACTTATATTGTTTTATGTATGTAAGCCCTTTAAAAGTGATAAAATACATATCTATACGATGCATGTATAAGTATTATAGGTTATAAGTATTTATGTCGAAGAACGTTACGTATAGTTATCGTTTTGAAAACTTAAGTTAGTAGTTTCAAAATATACTTATAACTCATTGTTATTAGTACCCAATGAGATGTTAAACATCCTTAGATCATGTTAAATATATATAAATACATATATATACATAAACGTATAATTATCGTATGTTATATAGTTCGTGATATCATCGGTCAAATTGGACGGTCAAACGTTGTGTAAAACTCTTTTCAAAAACATAAATCTCAACAATTTAGATTGCTTATCATGTTGGTAAGGTTTAATTTATGTAAATATTAATCTTATAAGTATAAATTGATCGAAAAAGTCCGGGTCATTACATTGGTATAATTCTTTTAGCGATCTAAGGTATCTTTAGCTAAACCCTAATCCTAAAAATCTGATTTTTATTTGAGTTTCATAGATATGTTGTCAATTGCTCAAGTCTATACGCGTATGTGTTAATTGTTATCGTTATTTTGATTGTTTGATGCGCTAGGGTTTGAAAATGAATTTGTTTTTGCATGATCAGAAAAATTAATTTTTTGAAATGTTAATTATTATGTTATATTCATATTCCTTGCGAAAAACTATTGAGTTTAGGCTTTGGATTCGCTTGATTTCGTTTCCGGATGATCAAGTTATGCTTAATTGAAATTAACGTTGTGTTTTCGTGATTGATCAGAAATCTGGTATTGATAGACAATGAATTTTCCTGTGAGACTTATACCACTGGAAAGATAATTTAAAATCACTCAATTTAGACTAGGATATCATGTCATTTGCTTATGTATAGCCCGAGATATGCTTGAATTAGTGTAAAAATAGTTTTATACAGCACTTGCATGAAAATAACCTTGTATGATAAAATGTGTTAACTTCTGTGATTAACGCTTTGCATATTTTAAATTTACACAAAAAGTACTTCATTTTTCATGTAGATATCATAGGCTAATTGTATCTAGATCTTCGGATAATCGCGTGCGAATGGGACTAACTAAACTAGAATCGAATCTGTAAATTGCTCGCTGTTTTATACTCTGTGGATTGTGTTTATTGAATGAGCATGTAAGCTTCTGGAATATGAATTTTAATATGATATGTGACTTATTGTTAGTATTCAATCTCTGAAAACTTATGATTTGGGCACAATAGAACCATACTTTATGTAAATTCTGATTTGAGCTGAAAAACTGAATATTCAACTTGCACGAATAAACTGTACTAATTGGCTAAAAAAAAGTTGCTAGACTTTTGATATGTGTTACTTTGACTTGTTCTTGAACTCTGGCCACTTGTCTTGTATCAATTTCATGTTCCTAACTCCGGTTATAGCCAAAACGAAATCAGTGCGCGGTCAGAAGCTGACTTGGCAAACCCCAAATGTACCCCTTCTGATTCCTGACTTTTAATTATCGTATGAGTCCCTGGCTGGACTTTTTGGAATATATTTTAAGTATATTTATGATCTGGAGTTTTCCATGCTTACGTGAATTTTGTACTATGAGATATTATGCTAAGTATGCTACGTGTTTATGAACTTTGTGCACAACGATAAACTGAAATTGTGAAAATGATTATTCATGACCTGAAACGTATTGTTTGACTTAGGTTTGACATGTTAACCAACATTTGACATGAACCTACTGATGTTGACTTTAGTTGACTACTTTGACCAAGCTTGACTTTCGGTTTGACTTTGGTTGACTTTGTTTGACTTGCATGATATAGTTGACTTTTACTTTGAAACGCGTCGAGTCGAGCAATAAGACAATGTATACTATGAAACCACCCTTATTTAAGATACATATATTGACCAACCTAAATACGTATACTTAGGTTGCATTATTCAGCTTTAAACCGTACAAGTTTTTGCCAGTCATCCAAGCTTATTCAAAGGTGAGTCTACAGTCCCGCTTTTTACATGTTTTCAGGGATGAGAATACACGCTGTTATACTTACTTTATCAAATGATTTTGTTTTGACACGAGTACTATATATGTGTATTGAGTTTGTTCACAAAGCCTCTAGCTTGAATACTTTTAATACCATCGGTGTAAGCACGAGTTAGATGGACGGATCCGTTAGGTTGACAACCTCACCCGCTATAAAAACTGTGGTGCATTTATTTTGAACATTAAATACGCTCGAACAAGTGTACAACATTTTATGAGGTAAAGGCGGGTATAGTGGCTTCTATAATCGGGTCATTGCTAGTATTCAGGTGCTCAGATTATGCAAACGTTAAAATCTCGTGGTCAAGGAAACTAAACTATTTTTCTAATAACTGTTTTTCAGATACTGTTACATTACTTTAAACCTGTAGATTCACCAACATTATTGTTGACCTGTTTTTGCGTGTTTTTATTCTCAGGTCCTTAAGAGGTAGGCTTCCGCTGTGTTTGCTGCATGTCTGGCCGTGGAGTCAGCATTTGTTTTATTGAACATTATTTACTTTCGCATTTAAAACTTTTAATACTGTTTAAATACTGTTGGCTTGTAGTTACGATCACAACAGTGTTTCTATTTTGGGATTATTGACTTATGTTTTTGAAAGTCAACTTTTAATAAATTTAAATGCGATTTCTTTAAACGTCTCATATAGAGGGTGTAACTGTTAACTGTGAGACCTGGATTAACGCACCGTCAGATGGAAATTTGGCGGGGTGTTATAGTTGGTATCAGAGGTAACGGTTCGTAGGGAAACTAGGACTTGCATTAGAGTGTCTGATATGGTCATTAGGACACCTTCATGAGTCTAGACTATGACCAGGACTTAGTCATTACATGAGTACTTTGTGACTAACGTTATTTACTTGGCTAATCTATTCGTTTGTGTTTTTGCATTGTGAGCTAGATGTCACAGGATTCAGGAAACAGTAGCAACGACTCGAGTGTGGCTGAGGTGAATGCACCTGCTCCTGCCCCAGCACCAGCACCTGCTCCGCATCAGATACCCAATCATCCCGTGAACTTTTATGCATTGGATTTGATTCATACTAACCGCAACAGGGATGTAGTTGATCGTGTTAACGCTTTGAGCGATATTGCTAGGACATACCTGCAACCCGATGATCTTGATAGGTTGGACAAAAGGGTCACAGGTATAAATACTTATACGTATGAGGTCGAAGTGAGGTTCGTTGAGATGGCGAGATTGATAGCATCCTTAACTGCCAGATTTGCTGCGTTGGAGGCGGAACGTAATATGCCGAGGAATGATGGACCTTCCTCCCGTACCCGACAGAAGAGGAAGTGAAGGGTCATTGACCATGAACTTCTTTTCCACCCACCATTCTTTCTTTAATTAGTTATATATGACTTACCGGGTGTTATAAACCGGGCTACTAGTACATTATGTTTATTGTTTGGGTTACTACTCTTGAATATTGGTTTATCACTTATGGATTTCATTTATAATAATGGTGGTTTATGCTATTAATAACTATTACTCCCTCCGTCTCATTCCAATAGTCCACAGACAAAAAAACGCAGTTTTAGGAAATCCCACTAACTTCATTTCTCCACCAATGAAATATCTTCTCTCTCCAGATCCACCAAACGAAATATCTTCTTTCCTTTCTATTTATGGAAGTGGACTATTAATTTAGGACATCCCAAAATGGAATACTGGACTATTGGAATGAGACGGAGGTAGTATCTGTTATTGCATGCGGTATTATTCTATAGTTAGTAACTTTGTATGACCATAATACTTGTGTTATGTTATACTACTATTATTGCCATTATTGTTACTACTTAGTGCTACTACCACTACTATCACTAGTGTCACTACTAACACTACTATCACTACTAATACTACTTACGCTACTTCTCACTACTAGCGAATCTTTTCGTACTATTATTTACTAGTCTTCAACACTCGTTGCTAGTATATTTTCATATATAGCCTTGTTTTGACACTGACCTAGTGTTTTTCTGTGTTGAAGATGCCTCCGAAGGAATCAACCGTCGCTCAAATCAAGAGAATGGTCGCCGAAGGTATCGCGGCCAAAAGAGCTGAACTACTGAGAGAATTCAACAATGCTCGAAACAGTAATGATCGTGGTGGTTCGAGCAACACCAATGGGAACGGCACTCAAGGCCGTAATGGATGTTCTTACAAAACATTCACTAGTTGCAACCCGCATTCTTTCAACGGAACTGAGGGACCAGTTGGTCTCACTAGATGGTTTGAGAAGCTTGAGTCGGTTTTTCGCATTAGTGGGTGTAATGATAATGACCGGGTAGGTTTTGCTACGGGCACACTGTTGGACAGTGCGCTCACCTGGTGGAACAACTATTGCTCAGTCCCTGGGTTAAGATCAAGCTTATGCCCTACCTTGGGACACTCTGAAGCAAAGAATGATAGATGAGTATTGTTCAAGAAATGAGATTAAGAAAATGGAACGCGAGTTCCGAGAGCTGAAGTTGGTAGGCAAAGATCTCACCGCCTATAATAAGAGGTTCTTTGAGCTAGCGTTAATACAACAACAATAACAACAACAACAACAATACCCAATCCCACACTTATAGGGTATGGGGGAGGTGAGACGTAGACAATCCTTCCTCTACCCTAGGACAAAGAGAAATCATTTCACCACCCCGAGTGAAACACTCACAAGAGTAGAGAAAGTCCTCCCTCTCTATGTTCGACGGATAAAGAGATTGCTTGCAATGGACCTCCGGCCAAAAAAAAAAAAAAATTCGTAAAAAGTAAAAGCCATCGCCATGAAAATGGTGGAGCAAATTTTCATGGGTTTTAAAATGTTGCCTGGGATTCGATTTAGGCTCTAAGCGATAGTCAAGTCACCAATAAGTAGACGCTTGCTGATGGCTCCCGAAACAGAGCCGTATTAAATAAAAAAAAACGTACCTTAGGTGGAGCTGTACATCGAAGGTCTAAGTGAGAATATTCAAGGCGGGGTCACTACTTCCAAACCCGCAAACGTGCAAGAAGCTATTGACATGGCTAGTTTGCTATTGGATCAGATTTTCCAGAGAGGGAAGGGCACTACAGTGAATGAGAATAAGTCAAACGATGGTAAGAGGAAGTGGAACGGTGGTCAGGATAAGAATTTTAATCAACAGCCGATCAAGAAGCAAGATTCTTACCGCAACGACAATGGGATCATAGGAACTAACTCCGGGTATAAGGGCAAGAAGCCACAATGTCAGAAGTGTGGCAAGCATCATACTAGAAACTGTTCTATTCTAAATTGTGACCGTTGAAAGAAGTTTGGTCATTTGTTGAAGGATTGCAAGGTTAATCTCAACGGCAACAACAACAACACTGCAAACAACAAGAACAATGCTAATAACGGTAAGAACTGTTATAGTTGTGGACAATCGGGTCATTTCAAGAAGGACTGTCCTAAGAACAACAACAATGGGAATGCTCGAGGCAGGGCGTTCAACATCAATTTCGTGAAAGCTCGTGATGATCCGAAATTAGTCACGGGTATGTTTTCACTCGATGATCAACCTGTTTATGTTTTGTTTGATACTGGCGCTGATAGAAGTTTTATATCTAAGGATATTTGTCACAATGTTAAGAAATCTGTTTCTTCCTTAGATAATGTGTATTACATAGAACTAGGGAATGGTAATTTGATGAAAGACGATAAGATTTATCGTGATTGTACCTTGACGTTAGAAAGTAAGCCTTTTAGCATTGATATGATACCTATTAAACTGGGAAGTTTTGACCTTGTGGTTGGAATGGACTGGTTAGCTGATAACAAAGCCGAGGTGGTCTGTGACCTAAAGGCTATTCGTATTCCTATTGCTGACGGTGAACCTATGATGATTTATGGTGAAAAGAATAGCTCGCAATTACATCTCATTAACTGCTTGAAAGTCCATAAGTATGTGAGAAAGGGTTGTATCGCGTTTATGGCTCACGTAAGCCAGATTGTACCTGAAGAAAGGAGACCCGAAGATGTTCCTGTAGTTAAGGAATTTCTTGAAGTTTTTCCGGAGGAATTACCTGGTCTCCCACCGCATTGAGAAGTTGAGTTTAAGATAGACTTAGTGCCAGGAGCGGCACCGTATAGACTTGCACCCCCAGAACTTCAAGAGTTTCCTAGTCAATTGCAAGAGTTGTTAGACAAGGGATTTATTCGACCGAGTTCTTCACCTTGGGGAGATCCAGTCTTGTTTGTTAAAAAGAAAGATGGGTTGATGAGATTGTGTATCGATGACAGAGAATTGAACAAGTTGACAATCAAGAATCGATATCCGCTACCGAGGATTGATGACTTATTTGATCAGCTACAAGGATCTAGTTGTTATTCGAAGATTGATTTGAGATCTGGGTATCATCAATTGAGAGTCAAAGAAGCTGATGTGAAATGTCCAGTTCATATCGATTATAAACGTTCCATATTAATTGATTTCGTTGCGAGCTTTTGACCTCTATATGAGACATTTTTCAAAGACTGCATTCGTTTTTAAAACAAACCATAACCTTTATTTTATCGACAAGGTTAAAAAGACACCACCTAGATTATCCAGAAATGATAATTTAAAAATATCACACTTACACACTACCAATACATATTGGTTTACAATATTAATATGTTATAACAAAATAAATCTCGAATGCAGTTTTAAACAATATTGTCATAGCGGAAACTCTTAATAATCACCTGAGAATAAACATGCTTTAAACGTCAACAAAAATGTTGGTGAGTTATAGGTTTAACCTATATATTTATCAAATTGTAATAATAGACCATAAGATTTCATATTTCAATATATATCACATATATAGAGATAAAAATCATTCATATGGTGAACACTTGGTAACCGACATTAACAAGATTCATATAAGAATATATCCTATCATTCCGGGAAATCCTTTGGACATGATAAAAACGAATTCGAAGTACTAAAGCATCCGGTACTTTGGATGGAGTTCGTTAGGCCCAATTGATCTATCTTTAGGATTCGCGTCAATTAGTAGATCGGTTTACTAATTCTTAGGCTACCAAGCAAAAGGGGCATATTTGGCTTCGATCATTCACTCATATAATGTAGTTTCATTTACTTGTGTCTATTTCGTAAAAAATTTATAAAATTGCATGTATTCTCATCCCAAAATATTAGATTTTAAAAGTGGACTATAACTCACTTTCACAGATTTTTACTTCGTCGGGAAGTAAGACTTGGCCACTGGTTGATTCAGGAACCTATAACAAAGTATGTTCAAAATATATTCACAACATTTTTAATACGTTTTAATGTTTTAAGTTTATTAAGTCAGCTGTCCTCGTTAGTAACCTATAACTAGTTGTCCACAGTTAGATGTACAGAAATAAATCAATATATATTATCTTGAATCAATCCACGACCCAGTGTATACACGTCTCAGGCTAGATCACAACTCAAAGTATATATATTTTTGTAATCAACATCAACCCTGTATAGCTAACTCAAACATTACTGCATATAGAGTGTCTATGGTTGTTCCAAATAATATTTATACATGGGTCGATATGATATGTCAAAACATTTACATACGTGTCTATGGTATCCCAAGATTACATAATATATTAGAATACATGTATAATACAATATGAGTTAGCTAGGATATGATTAATATAGATTTGTTACCAATTTTCACGTAGCTATAACAAGCAAAATTATCCAATCTTGTTTTACCCATAACTTCTTCGTTTTAAATCCGTTTTGAGTGATTCAAGTTGCTATGGTTTCATATTGAACTTAAGTTTATGAATCTAAATAGAAGAAGTATAAGTTGTCGGTAATACAGGTTACAAGTCGTTTTTGTAAAGGTAGTCATTTCAGTCGAAAGAACGACGTCTAGATGACCATTTTGGAAAACATACTTCCACTTTAAGTTTAACCATGATTTTTGGATATAGTTTCATGTTCATAAGAAAAATCATTTTCCCAGAAGAACAACTTTTAAATCAAAGTTTTTCATAGTTTTTAATTAACTAACCCAAAACAGCCTGCGGTGTTACTACGACGGCGTATATCCGGTTTTACGGTGTTTTTCGTGTTTTCAGGTTTTAAATCATTAAGTTAGCATATCATATAGATATAGAACATGTGTTTAGTTGATTTTAAAAGTCAAGTTAGAAGGATTAACTTTTGTTTGTAAACAAGTTTAGAATTAACTAAACTATGTTCTAGTTATTACAAGTTTATACCTTCGAATAAGGTAGTTTTATATATATGAATCGAATGATGTTATGAACATCATTACTACCTCAGGTTTTGTGGATAAACCTACTGGAAATTAGAAAAATAGATCTAGCTTCAAAGGATCATTGGATGGCTTGAAAGTTCTTGAAGTAGAATCATGACATGAAAACAAGTTCAAGCAAGATTTCCACTGTAAATAAGATTGTTAAAGTTATAGAAATTGAATCAAAGTTTGAACATGAGTATTATCTTATATTAGAAAGATATCTTACTGTAAATAAGAAAGATTTCTTGAGGTTGGATGATCACTCAAAGTGGATTTGCAAGATTGGAACTAAGCTAGCAAACTTGGAAGCGTTGTTGTGTGTTCTTGAGTAGTTGTTTTATAACTTGGTTTATGTATGGATTTATGAACTGATTGAGCTAGATTTTGATGAAGATGATGAAGAACACTTAGAAAAATGGAAGAACACTTGAGAGAGAGAGTAATTTGATTCAAGAAAATTGCAAAGTGAATGTGTTTGTGAGTATGCTAGTTCACGTGAATTTGGTGCTTCCATATAGGCTCCATTAGTTTGTAATTTTGTGAGATATTTCATGCTAGATGTTAAATGATGGTTCCCATATAGTTAGGTGACTCACAAGGGCTATTTACGAGCTGATCATTGGAGTGTATATACCAATAGTAAATACATTTAGAAGCTGTGTATTGTACGAGTACAAATACGAGTACATACGAGTAGAATTGTTGATGAAAATGAATGAGGATGTAATTGTAAGCATTTTTGTTAAGTAGAAGTACTTTGATAAGTGTCTTGATGAAATGTCCCGTTCATATTGATTATAAACGTTCCATATTAATTGATTTCGTTGCGAGGTTTTGACCTCTATATGAGACGTTTTTCCAAAGACTGCATTCATTTTTAAAACAACCATAACCATTATTTTATCAATAAAGGTTTTAAAAACATTACGTAGATTATCAAATAATGATAATCTAAAATATACTATTTACACACGACCATTACATAATGGTTTACAATAGAAATATATTACATCGACATATGTTTCTTGAATGCAGTTTTTACATAATATCATACAAATATGGACTCCAAATCTTGTCCTTATTTTAGTATGCAATAGCGGAAGCTCTTAGTATTCACCTGAGAATAAACATGCTTTAAACGTCAACAAAAATATTGGTGAGTTATAGGTTTAACCTATATATATCAAATCGTAACAATAGACCACAAGATTTCATATTTCAATACAAATCCCATACATATAGATAAAAATCATTCATATGGTGAACACCTGGTAACCGACATTAACAAGATGCATATATAAGAATATCCCCATCATTTCGGGACACCCTTCGGATATGATATAAATTTTGAAGTACTAAAGTATCCGGTACTTTGGATGGGGTTTGTTAGGCCTAATAGATCTATCTTTAGGATTCACGTCAATTAAGGTGTCTGTTCCCTAATTCTTAGATTATCAGACTTAATAAAAAGGGCATATTCGATTTTGATAATTCAACCATAGAATGTAGTTTCACGTACTTGTGTCTATTTTGTAAATCATTTATAAAACTTGCATGTATTCTCATCCCAAAAATATTAGATTTTAAAAGTGGGACTATAACTCACTTTCACAGATTTTTACTTCGTCAGGAAGTAAGACTTGGCCACTGGTCGATTCACGAACCTATAACAAATATGTACATATATATCAAAGTATGTTCAAAATATATTTACAACATTTTTAATACGTTTTACTGTTTTAAGTTTATTAAGTCAGCTGTCCTTGTTAGTAACCTACAACTAGTTGTACATAATTAGATGTACAGAAATAAATCGATATATATTATCTTGAATCAATCCATGACCCAGTGTATACACGTCTCAGGCTAGATCACAACTCAAAGTATATATATTTTGGAATCAACATCAACCCTGTATAGCTAACTCCAACATTACTGCATATAGAGTGTCTATGGTTGTTCCAAATAATATATATACATGGGTCGATATGATATGTAAAAACATTTGCATACGTGTCTATGGTATCCCAAGATTACATAATATATTAGAATATATGTGTAATACAATATAAGTTAACTAGGATATGATTTGTATAGATTTGTTAAACATTTCCCGTAGCTAAAAAGATCAAAAATATCCAATCTTGTTTTACCCATAACTTCTTCGTTTTAAATCCGTTTTGAGTGAATCCAATTGCTATGGTTTCATATTGAACTTAATTTTATGAATATATACATAAAAAGTATAAGTTTATAGTCGGAATTACAGGTTACAAGTCGTTTTTGTAAAGGTAGTCATTTCAGTCGAAAGAACGACGTCTAGATGACCATTTTGGAAAACATACTTCCACTTTGAGTTTAACCATGATTTTTGGATATAGTTTCATGTTCATAAGAAAAATCATTTTCCCATAAGAACAACTTTTAAATCAAAATTTATCATAGTTTTTAATTAACTAACCCAAAACAGCCCGCGGTGTTACTACAACGGCGTATATCCGGTTTTACGGTGTTTTTCGGGTTTTCCGGTTTTAAATCATTAAGTTAGCATATCATATAGATATAGAACATGTGTTTAGTTGATTTTAAAAGTCAATTTAGAAGGATTAACTTTTGTTTGCGAACAAGTTTAGAATTAACTAAACTATGTTCTAGTGATTTTAAGTTTAAACTTTCGAATAAGATAGCTTTATATGTATGAATCGAATGATGTTATGAACATCATTACTACCTCAAGTTTTCTGGATAAAACTACTGGAAATGAGAAAAATGGATCTTGCTTCAAAGGATCCTTGGATGGCTTGAAAGTTCTTGAAGCAGAATCATGACCCGAAAACAAGTTCAAGTAAGATTTTCACTCGAAATAAGATTGTTATAGTTATAGAAATTGAATCAAAATTTGAATATGTGTATTACCTTGTATTAGAAAGATATCTTACTGTAAATAAGAAATATTTCTTGAAGTTGGATGATCACTTTACAAGATTGGAAGTAAGCTAGCAAACTTGGAAGTATTCTTGATTTTATGAAACTAGAACTTAAAGAATTTATGAAGAACACTTAGAACTTGAAGATAGAACTTGAGAGAGATCACTTAGATGAAGAAAATTGCAGAATGAAAGTGTTTATAGGTGTTTTTGGTCGTTGGTATATGGATTAGATATAAAGGATGTGTAATTTTGTTTTCATGTAAATAAGTCATGAATGATTACTCATATTTTTGTAATTTTATGAGATATTTCATGCTAGTTGCCAAATGATGGTTCTCACATGTGTTAGGTGACTCACATGGGCTGCTAAGAGCTGATAATTGGAGTGTATATACCAATAGTACATACATCTAAAAGCTGTGTATTATACGAGTACGAATACAGGTGCATACGAGTAGAATTGCTGATGAAACTGAACGAGGATGTAATTGTAAGCATTTTTGTTAAGTAGAAATATTTTTATAAGTGTCTTGAAGTCTTTCAAAAGTGTATGAATACATATTAAAACACTACATGTATATACATTTTAACTGAGTCGTTAAGTCATCGTTAGTCGTTACATGTAAATGTTGATTTGAAACCTTTAAGTTAACGATCTTATTAAATGTTGTTAACCCAATGTTTATTATATCTAATGATATGTTAAATTATTATATTATCATGATATTATGATATATTAATATATCTTAATATGATATATATACATTTAAATGTCGTTACAACGATAATCGTTACATATATGTCTCGTTTCGAAATCATTAAGTTAGTAGTCTTGTTTTTACATATGTAGTTCATTGTTAACACACTTAATGATATATTTAAATATCATTTTATCATGTTAAATAAAGTGTATCAATATCTTAATATGATTCATATGTATTTAGTAGACGTTATCATAACGATAATCGTTATATATATCATTTCGAGTTTCTTAACTTAGTAATCTCATTTCTTATGTATATCACACATTGTTAATATAGTTAGTGAGATACTTACTCATCATAATCTCATGTCAACCATATATATATGTCTATATATATACCACAACATGTAGTTTTTACAAATTTGTAACGTTCGTGAATCGCCGGTCAACTTGGGTGATCAATTGTCTATATGAAACTTATTTCATTTAATCAAGTCTTAAAAAGTTTGATTGCTTAACACATTGGAAACATTTAGTCATGTAAATATCAATCTTAATTAATATATATAAACATGGAAAAGTTCGGGTCACTACAGTACCTACCCGTTAAATAAATTTCGTCCCGAAATTTTAAGCTGTTGAAGGTGTTAACTAATCTTCTGGAAATAGATGCGGCTATTTCTTCTTCATCTGATCTTCACACTCCCAGGTGAACTCGGGTCCTCTACGAGCATTCCATCGAACCTTAACAATCGGTATCTTGTTTTGCTTAAGTCTTTTAACCTCACGATCCATTATTTCGACGGGTTCTTCAATGAATTGAAGTTTTTCATTGATTTGGATTTCGTCCAACGGAATAGTGAGATCTTCTTTAGCAAAACATTTCTTCAAATTCGAGACGTGGAAAGTGTTATGTACCGCCGCGAGTTGTTGAGGTAGCTCCAGTTGGCAAGCTACTGGTCCGACACGATCTATAATCTTGAATGGTCCAATGTACCTTAGATTTAGTTTCCCCCGTTTACCAAATCGAACAACGCCTTTCCAAGGTGAAACCTTAAGCATGACCATTGATCTAATTTCAAACTCTATATCTTTTTTTTACTGTCCGCGTAGCTCTTTTGTCGACTCTGAGCGGTTTTCAATCGTTGTTGAATTTGGATGATTTTCTAGGTAGTTTCTTGTATTATCTCCGGACCCGTAATCTGTCTATCCCCCACTTCATTCCTACAAATCGGAGACCTGCACTTTCTACCATAAAGTGCCTCAAACAGCGCCATCTCAATACTAGAATGATAACTGTTGTTGTAGGAAAATTCTGCTAACGGTAGGTGTCGATCCCAACTGTTTCTGAAATCAATAACACATGCTCGTAGCATGTCTTCAAGCGTTTGTATCGTCCATTCGTGCTACCCATTAGTTTGTGGATGATAGGCAGTACTCATGTCTAGACGAGTCCCCAATGCTTGTTGCAACGTCTGCCAGAACCTTGAAACAAATCTACCATCCTATCAGAGATAATAGAGACGGGTATTCCATGTCTGGAGACAACCTTCTTCAAATACAATCGCGCCAACTTCTCCATTTTGTCATCTTCTCTCATTGGCAGGAAGTGTGCTGACTTGGTGAGACGATCAACTATTACCCAAATAGTATCATAACCACTTGTAGTCCTTGGCAATTTAGTAATGAAATCCATGGTAATGTTTTCCCATTTCCATTCTGGGATTTCAGGTTGTTGTAGTAGACCTGATGGTTTCTGATGTTCAGCTTTAACTTTAGAACACGTCAAACATTCTCCTACATATTTAGCAATATCGGCTTTCATACCCGGCCACCAAAAGTGTTTCTTGAGATCTTTATACATCTTCCTCACTCCGGGATGTATTGAATATCTGGTTTCATGTGCTTCTTTAAGTACCATTTCTCTCACATCTCCAAACCTTGGTACCCAAATTCTATCAGCCCTATATCGGGTTCCGTCTTCCCGAATATTAAGATGTTTCTCTGATCCTTTGGGTATCTCATTCTTCAACTTTCCTTCTTTTACAACTCCATGTTGCGCCTCCTTTATTTGAGTAGTAAGGTTAGTACAAATAATTATATTCATAGCTTTTACCCGTATAGGTTCTCAGTCCTTTCTACTCAAAGCGTCAGCTACCACATTCGCCTTCCCCGGGTGGTATCGAATCTCAAAATCATAATCATTCAACAGTTCAATCCACCTGCGTTGTCTCATATTCAGTTGCTTCTGATTAAATATATGTTGGAGACTTTTGTGGTCGGTATATATAATACTTTTGACTCCATATAAATAATGCCTCCAAGTCTTTAATGCAAAAACAACAGCACCCAATTTCAAATCGTGAGTTGTATAATTTTGCTCGTGAATCTTCAATTGTCTAGACGCATAAGCAATCACCTTCGTTCGTTGCATTAATACACAACCGAGACCTTGCTTTGATGCGTCACAATAAATCACAAAATCATCATTCCCTTCAGGCAATGACAATATAGGTGCCGTAGTTAGCTTTTTCTTCAATAACTGAAACGCCTTCTCTTGTTCATCCTTCCATTCAAATTTCTTCCCTTTATGCGTTAATGCAGTCAAGGGTTTTGCTATTTTCGAGAAATCTTGGATGAATCTTCTGTAGTAACCAGCCAATCCTAAAAATTGACGTATATGCTTCGGAGTTTTCGGGGTTTCCCACTTTTCAACGGTTTCGATCTTTGCCGGGTCCACCTGGATACCTTCTTTGTTCACTATATGACCGAGGAATTGAACTTCTTCCAACCAAAATGCACACTTTGAAAACTTAGCGTATAGTTTTTCTTTCCTCAATACTTCTAGCACTTTTCTCAAATGTTCTTCGTGCTCTTGATCATTCTTTGAGTAAATAAGTATGTCATCGATAAAAACAATGACAAACTTGTCAAGATATGGCCCACACACTCGGTTCATAAGGTCCATGAACACAGCTGGTGCGTTAGTCAATCCAAACGGCATAACCATATGAAAGGACCCGTCCTAATCCATCTGGACGAAGTCACCAACAACTGGTTCCATTGCGATGATCGACTCCAAATACTGTCTTTAAAATGAGCAAATGCACAGCGGAATGTTTCTTTCATACCTGAGAATAAACATGCTTTCAAGTGTCAACCAAAAGGTTGGTGAGTTCATTAGTTTAACATAAATAATCATTTCCAATATTTTAATAGACCACAAGATTTTCATTTCTCATAAACATACGTCCCATGCATAGAGACAAAAATCATTCATATGGATTGAACACCTGGTAACCGACATTAACAATATGCATATAAGAATATCCCCATCATTCCGGGATCCTCCTTCGGACATGATATAAATTTCGAAGTACTAAAATATCCGGTACTTTGGATGGGGCTTGTTGGGCCCGATAGATCTATCTTTAGAGTTCGCGTCAATTAGGGTGTCTGTTCCCTAATTCTTAGATTACCAGACTTAATAAAAAGGGCATATTCGATTAGATAATCCAACCATAGAATGTAGTTTCGATTACTTGTGTCTATTTCGTAAAGCATTTATAAAAGTTGCGCATGTATTCTCAGCCCAAAAATGTAAAGGGTAAAAAAAAGTAAATGAAACTCACCTAATGTATTTTGTAATAAAAATACATAGAACGACATTGAACAAGTATAGGGTTGGCCTTGGATTCACGAACCTATATCATTTATATATCTATTAAAACATATAATCGTAATCTAACAAATTCAAATATTATTATTAATGGTTAATTTAGTACTTATGTGTTTCATTAATAAGTTAATTAACTACATTTATTTTATATACATTAGATAAAATTTTTTTTAGCATTTATTATAAAGATATTAAAATATTTATGTTATATGTGATAAATATATCTTTACATATATAATATTTATTTGATAAAATATTGCTAATAATAGTAATGAATAAAGAGTTGTATTTATTTGTAATACTAATCATGATAATAATAATCATTATAATAATAATGTTAATAATAATAAGAATCATGTTAATGTTAATAATATTAATAATAATAATGATAATTTTTATAAAAATATATGATACTTTTAAATTAATGATATTAATACTAGTTAGATAATAATAATCATCCAAATCATAACACTAATAATAATAATAATAATAATAATAATAATAATAATAATAATAATAATAATAATAATAATAATAACAATAATAATAATACTACCTTAAGAAGATTAATAGGCTTCAAAAATATAAACTGCCTTAGCCCGAGCTCGAACCCGCGACCTCTCGCTTACTCACAAACGCCCTTAACCATTCACCCAGTTCTGTTTTTCTGTTATAATATCTAACTTATATCTATATAACCCCTTTCTGTTTCGTTTATCTTTTCTTCACAATACCAAATCATTTCATCATTAAGCCATCGTGGTTATCATCATCACCATTTAAATATCATAATCATATATATGATCATCATAATTCATAACATATGATTATCATAATCATAATCGTATCATAATCTACATATCATAATCATCATTATCAATAACTCATCATCACCATACCTAATCGTCATCCCAATCGTATTATCACAAAATCATTTGTCCATCATTCCTCATGATCACCTAACATCATCATAATTGTTTCACTAATGCTTGTATGTTTGTGTGGTTCGGTTAGGAACCTGTTACCAGAATCGGGGTCTTCAAACATTGTGGCCCGTTTTACATAATAAGCCCAAATAATCCTATCTTAAATCGACCAAAACATGAAAAAGTAAGCATCCACTTATATGTCGGCCAAGAAATAGAATTATACAATTAGAATCTGAGGTCCACTAGATTATTCAAATCATTCCTTTCTCTTTTTATATTCAAGTGGGATTATTGTTTAGTATTAGTCTACAAAAGTAGGAAAATAGCATCAACTTTATGATCTATTATCGTATCATTTGATACAGGAAGGAAGTGAATGAAGAGTTAGTGGGATTAGGGTTTTCGATAAAAGGAAACATACCAGCAGCATGATCGAACCTTGACTTGTAGGCCTAACAATTTACTCCACTTAATACCAATGTGCTGTAAAGTAGCACAAAAAATAATTTCGGTGCTTGGCTCCCTATATTATCGATCAGAGAGAAAAAGGAAACCCACTATCATTTTCATTTATATCTAACTTAGCACTACTATTATCCATATATTAATCTCATGCAAAACCTCATCGAATATGAACAGAAAGCTAAAGTGACTCGATATCGTTTTATTGGTGTTGTCTTGATATCATAGATAAAAATTATAATAATGGCCGGTTGATTGTCTGTGGTGGGTATTGGGTTAACAGAAAACGTAAAAGAAAAGGAAGAAGAAAAGTGATGTATTGTGGCTCTCGGTGGATGTTAGA
Source organism: Rutidosis leptorrhynchoides (assembly GCF_046630445.1). NCBI lineage: Eukaryota > Viridiplantae > Streptophyta > Magnoliopsida > Asterales > Asteraceae > Rutidosis > Rutidosis leptorrhynchoides. The sequence continues at coordinate 228,473,846 of NC_092343.1, forward strand.
AGGTGATAGGGTGGTGGTTGATTGTAATTCGAATCTCAACACAATAATACATGGTGGCCGTTTAATATGATGAAGGTGGTGAAAGAAGGTTGTAGTGGTGGCGATTCACGATGAGTATGATTGTGGCTCGACATGTATCAAACAGGAAGGAAAAAAAATATATATATATATAAAATAGATAGAAATTGATGCTGATTGAAAACAGATTTTGTAATTTATCAAATTGATTGAATTTCATAGATAGTGACAGAATGAAGTTTGAAAATGATGGGTAACAAATTATTCGCGTGATTATTCTGTGGTTGTAATATCTTTATATAATTGTTATTAGTAATAAATATAAGTATATTAAATATATTAATAATATCAAATAATAATAATATTGATAAAGATGCTAATAATAATATACATATACATATTTATAATAATGAAGGTATTAATAATAACATGTCAATTATGTTATAACTTGTAGTTATATATATATATATATATATATATATATATATATATATATATATATATAATATATATATATATATATATATATATATATATATATATATATATATATATATATATATATATATATATATATATATATATATATATCTTTAGATTTACCTTATAATATATAATTATTTATATGAATGATTAATTTTTATGTACATTTCTATCTACTTCTATAGGTGCGTGAATCGTCGGGAGTAGTCAAAGAGTATTTGAATATACGAACAAAGTTCTAAAATTTTCGAGACTCAACATTACAGGTTTTGCTTATCGTGTCGGAAACATATAAAGATTAAAGTTTAAATTTGATCGAAAATTTCCGGGTCATCACAGTACCTACCCGTTAAAGAAATTTCGTCCCGAAATTTGAGTGAGGTGGTCATGACTAACAATAAAAATGTTTTCATGACAACTATGAGTTGATAAATTGAGTTTTATCATTATTGACTAATATAGATAAAACGATTCGATTAGATGAAGTGTACGAATGAAGCTATCACAACAGATTGAGATAGAGATTCAACTTTTGACGTAGTTACGGTGGAAATTGGAAAATAAGGTGCGTCTTAGCTTTTGACATTGTCTTGGTTGAATTTCGGAATTTAAGGGATTTAAAGAAAATCTTCGAGATCTAAAAGATTTGATTCTTCGGCGAATAAGGGAATTAAGATCTCTATAATTAAATACGGTGATCTGCCTCAATTACTATGTCTGATATTTCCATTATAAATTTACCTTTTTCCATTCCATTAGTTTCCACCACTTCTATACCTTCTTTCTTAGTTCATATATCCAAAAGATTATAACAATACTTAATCCGGTTCTAATCCTTGTTCTTATTCTGACTATCGCAATGATCGTTCTTCTTTTCCAATTCCCACCGGAAGAATCTGTTTATTTATACTATGCTCTAGGGATTATTGTATTTATAATCCTCCCGTATCTTTATATTGCCATACGCATTGACATCCACAGTTTGTAATTTCAGTGTTGTCATTGGGCTTTATATTTTCTCTTATACTTCGATGCCCTTGCTTCTGTTTTTCTATAGTCATTGTCATTCCCAGTTAATACTCCCCCTATTTGCTGCGATTTATACTCCAATTTCTATTTCAAAGTTTTGTCCCTTCGTTTCTTCTTCGTGCGGTTGGGCATCTCTTGTAATGGTCCGAAATTTGTAGATATAGAGTTTTGAATGATTATAATGTTCTAAGCAGGAAAGAACATGATCGCACGATTTGATTTGTCAAATTACCAGAATCACTAAGGATGGAACTATCAAGAATATACTTTCTTGATATATTCGGAGGTTGAACAGATTGAACGAGCCGTGTAACATGGCACATGATGACGTTATAATCTGTGAATCATCATGTCCCAATAGAAACTCAACATGACTTACTGTAATATAATCACGTTGATCAAGTGTCATTATATTATACTAACTCATGCATCAGTTCCCAACATTACTTCAATAACATTCATATTTTAAGCTCGAAAGTTTACAGAATCTAGAAACTAACAATTTCTATATGATGTAACACTGATAGCACGAAGAGATTAATGATTTCAGATAAGAACAGTTATGAAAATATCTTCAGAAATATGGAGGATATTTATAAATGGATATACGATGATATCTTGGAATTTCTAATATCGATGGATGATGAAGAAGATTTATTCGTAAGGGTTTAGATTCGGAAGCAAGGTATTTGCTAAAGATTTCATCAGAAACAGAATCATTTGGATTCCTTGAAGTCAAACTTATTCCTTGTGATTTGTCCACGGCTTCCTTCATAGTTTCGCATAATTCGCTTTTCGGTACTAAATTTTCTATTGAATGTTTCCAATATAATGATACACAGGAAGCACGAAGAGGTATATAATTTCGGACGAGAATATTTATGAAAATATCCTCAGAAATATCGAAGATATTGATGATGATATTTTGGAATTTCTAAGTTCGATAGTTGATGGAGAAAAATTTTCCGTAAGATTTTAACATGACTTCGGAGCAAGATATTCTCTAAAGATTTCAACGGATCCAGAATTATCTAGATTCTTTGAATATAGGATATGGTCCTTGTATTTGTCCTTGGTCTCATTCATGGTTAACTCTATCCGTTTTCCAGTTCCAACATTTCTGAGCTTTTCCAACATATTATTCTTTATTATCAAACTTTCGACGACTAAGGTCGTTTACAGTTGCCCGCAGTTTCTGCTGCTTCATTCAGCTTTTTCAAAGTTCAATGTATTGATTCGTAGGCTGGGTGCTTTTCAAAATTTCAGAATTGAAAGGTCATAATTCTAAGAGTTAAATGTTATACATATAACTGTTGATGTAGATATACTGTGAGTTTTCAAAGTACTGATTGCCGATTCCTCTACATTTACTGTTACCCTATCTGAATCATTAGTTATCGATCCGAGATGATTTCAAGAAAATTGTGTTTTTAGATGATTAAACACTGACGGTAATATGGTGGAATATAAAAGGTTCCCGGTAACAATAAAAGAACATACATATTAGTCAAGGTGATAATAAGGTTGTTTCGAACTAAAAGTCGAAGTTGATTTGCTGAAGCTGTGACAAAATTTGCTACTTTGAAAAGGGATCGCAAAGTTATTTTTGCTAATAAATGTCAAAGGATCTGACGCGGCTACGTGTTAAACTTTTACTCAGTTGCCGAGAGTTTCTCAGGTGCATAACTATATGCATAAATCTTTTCTTCCATAAATGAAGTGCGGTTGATTCATCCTATCGATTGAGGTGTTTTCAAGAATTATGAAAGGTTTGAACGCAGATTGTAATCGTCAAGATACAAATGAGGTTTAAGATGAAATCAAGTGGCAAACTTGAAGAATTTTTTAGTTTCATATGTTATAATCAATATTTTAATTCATTTTAATTGTCCAATAATGGTAGTCCAAAATTGATAGTCCACAGTTAGCAGTTCAATAATTATATAATATTCGAATTAATTAACATGTGTCGTGACCCGTATACGTCTCAGACTCGATCACAACTCAAATTATATATATTATTGTAGAATCAACCTCAAACCTGTATAGAGAACTCGATCATTACTGCATATAGAGTGTCTATGGTTATTCCAAATAATATATATAAATGCGTCGATATGATATGTCAAAACCTTGTATACATGTCCTGATATTTAAAGTGCGTAAAATAAATTACAGAAGTTAAATAACAATAAATAAAGTGCGTAAAGTAAATAACAGAAATTAAATGACGATAAATAAAATTGCGAGAATGTAAATTGCGATAATTAAATTGCGATAAATAAAATGTAATACGGAATTAACAGTTAGCTAGGAACAGTTAGCTAGGATCTTGTTAGCGTGGTTTCTTAACAAAATTTCATATTGTCAAATAGTCTGTTTCTAATTAATTTTTATTGTGTCCATTATTTCTTCATTATGCCACTTGTTGGATTCTGATAGGTCAAAATCCAAATATAAAATTGAATGAAAATGGTTATTTTGTGGTGAACGGATTCGTATAGCTGTGGTTGTAAGTAGGATAGTAAATAACAGTTGAATCAGATTCGTAGAATGTACAGTGTATCTTATTAATGCGAAATCTAAATATTCCTCAGGTATTACCTACCCGTTAAAATATTTTCACCATTAACAGTTTGTACAATAGAAATTTTAATTACAATCTTTATGAAAACATATATACATATATATTTTCTTCAGACGTAATCATGGATTTAATAAGTCAATGTGATATTAAACTCATCAGTTTTATGGCTAGAACTAGAGTACATAATCTCTAAAACATTAGAGATTACATAATCGCCATGAAGAACGAAGATAGTTTATGTAGAATGATGATTATACTCGAGGTACAGAATGAGGTGTCGAAGCTGGTGATGCGGATGTTGTTGTTGTTGGTACTAGTGCTGTTGGTGCTAAGGTTGGTGATGTGACTGGTGTTGGTGATACTGATGTTGCTTGCAAACTGTGTACTGTGCTTTCTAAAGTTAACACTCGAGCTCGGAGTTCTTTAACTTCTTCTACTAACCCTGGTTGGTTATCAGTGTGTAGTATAGATTGGATATCTTCTCTAGTTCCGTTAATGGTAGTCTCAAGATGAAAAATTCTGGCAAAAAGGGTATAAACGGTGTTGCGAACAGGTTCGCCGGTGAGCAGATCGAGTACTCCAAGGTTAGGTGGTAGATTCGGTTCATGATAGGGAGTACCTTCTTCCCTTCTCCATAGGGTGAGTATGTTGCGAACCCAACCCCATTTTCTCCAGTAATCACGATAGTTGATTGATTGATGTGCTCCTGTCACGCTGTCTTCGGAGTCAGAGGAACTTGGTCGATTCGTAGAGGCCATCTTACGCGATCTCAGGAAAGATTTTTGATATGAAGAGTTTAGTGACAGTAATTGATAGTTGGATGGTATTCTCAATGCATAATTTACATAGATATATATATATATATATATATATATATATATATATATATATATATATATATATATATATATATATATATATATATATATAGTACCAGGATCCCTTAAATTAAGGAGAAATTTACGAGAGATATCAGGCAAGGTCTACAGTAACAGATACGCTAAGATATGAATTTTGTCTATACACTATTCATGCAGTCAATGCAGTAAAACGTGTCTAGACTAAGAATAATGAACATGTAATTTCCTAAGGATGATAAGCAGGTGATTTCCGACAAAAATGATAAGCAAAAATTTTGACATGCATACACGGTCGAAGTCCAGACTCACTAATGCATTCTAACGACTATCAGTTAGACACACTAATGCAAGACCCGGTTCACTAAGACCACCGCTCTGATACCAACTGAAAGGACCCGTCCTAATCCATCTGGACGAAGTCACCAACAACTGGTTCCATTGCGATGATCGACTCCAAATACTGTCTTTAAAATGAGCACATGCACAGCGGAATGTTTCTTTCATACCTGAGAATAAACATGCTTTCAAGTGTCAACCAAAAGGTTGGTGAGTTCATTAGTTTAACATAAATAATCATTTCCAATATTTTAATAGACCACAAGATTTTCATTTCTCATAAACATACGTCCCATACATAGAGACAAAAATCATTCATATGGATTGAACACCTGGTAACCGACATTAACAATATGCATATAAGAATATCCCCATCATTCCGGGATCCTCCTTCGGACATGATATAAATTTCGAAGTACTAAAACATCCGGTACTTTGGATGGGGCTTGTTGGGCCCGATAGATCTATCTTTAGAGTTCGCGTCAATTAGGGTGTCTGTTCCCTAATTCTTAGATTACCAGACTTAATAAAAAGGGCATATTCGATTAGATAATCCAACCATAGAATGTAGTTTCGATTACTTGTGTCTATTTCGTAAAGCATTTATAAAAGTTGCGCATGTATTCTCAGCCCAAAAATGTAAAGGGTAAAAAAAAGTAAATGAAACTCACCTAATGTATTTTGTAGTAAAAATACATAGAACGACATTGAACAAGTATAGGGTTGGCCTTGGATTCACGAACCTATATCATTTATATATCTATTAAAACATATAAAATTCAAATATTATTATTAATGGTTAATTTAGTACTTATGTGTTTCATTAATAAGTTAATTAACTACATTTATTTTATATACATTAGATAAAATTTTTTATAGCATTTATTATAAAGATATTAATATATTTATGTTATATGTGATAAATATATCTTTACATATATAATATTTATTTGATAAAATATTGTTAATAATAGTAATGAATAAAGAGTTGTATTTATTTGTAATACTAATCATGATAATAATAATCATTATAATAATAATGTTAATAATAATAAGAATCATGTTAATGTTAATAATATTAATATTAATAATGATAATTTTTATAAAAATATATGATACTTTTAAATTAATGATATTAATACTAGTTAGATAATAATAATCATCCAAATCATAACACTAATAATAATAATAATAATAATAATAATAATAATAATAATAATAATAATAATAATAATAATAATAATAATAATAATAATAATAATAATAATAATAATACTACTACCTTAAGAAGATTAATAGGCTTCAAAAATATAAACTGCCTTAGCCCGAGCTCCCGCGACCTCTCGCTTACTCACAAACGCCTTTAACCATTCACCCAGTTCTGTTTTTCTGTTATAATATCTAACTTATATCTATATAACCCCTTTCTGTTTCGTTTATCTTTTCTTCACAATACCAAATCATTTCATCATTAAGCCATCGTGGTTATCATCATCACCATTTAAATATCATAATCATATATATGATCATCATAATTCATAACATATGATTATCATAATCATAATCGTATCATAATCTACATATCATAATCATCATTATCAATAACTCATCATCACCATACCTAATCGTCATCCCAATCGTATTATCACAAAATCATTTGTCCATCATTCCTCGTGATCACCTAACATCATCATAATCGTTTCACTAATTCTTGTATGTTTATGTTGTTCGGTTAGGAACCTGTTACTAGAATCGGGGTCTTCAAACATTGTGGCCCGTTTTACATAATAAGCCCAAATAATCCTATCTTAAATCGACCAAAACATGAAAAAGTAAGCATCCACTTATATGTCGGCCAAGAAATAGAATTATACAATTAGAATCTGAGGTCCACTAGATTGTTCAAATCATTCCTTTCTCTTTTTATATTCAAGTGGGATTATTGTTTAGTATTAGTCTACAAAAGTAGGAAAATAGCATCAACTTTATGATCTATTATCGTATCATTTGATACAGGAAGGAAGTGAATGAAGAGTTAGTGGGATTAGGGTTTTCGATAAAAGGAAACATACCAGCAGCATGATCGAACCTTGACTTGTAGGCCTAACAATTTACTCCACTTAATACCAATGTGCTGTAAAGTAGCACAAAAAATACTTTCGGTGCTTGGCTCCCTATATTATCGATCAGAGAGAAAAAGGAAACCCACTATCATTTTCATTTATATCTAACTTAGCACTACTATTATCCATATATTAATCTCATGCATAACCTCATCGAATATGAATAGAAAGCTAAAGCAACCCGATATCGTTTTATTGGTGTTGTCTTGATATCATAGAGAAAAATTACAATAATGGCCGGTTGATTGTCTGTGGTGGGTATCGGGTTAACAGAAAACGTAAAAGAAAAGGAAGAAGAAAAGTGATGTATTGTGGCTCTCGGTGGATGTTAGAAGGTGATAGGGTGGTGGTTGATTGTAATTCGAATCTCAACACAACAATACATGGTGGCCGTTTAATATGATGAAGGTGGTGAAAGAAGGTTGTAGTGGTGGCGGTTCACGATGAGTTTTCGAGGTTTAAAGATGATGATATGGTGACGGTTTGGATTGGTGTGGGTGTGATCATGGAACATCGAAGCAAGTAACGTGTGGGTTTAATCGAGCAAAAATCCAAACAGGTAACTAGTCATGGTGATGGTAGTTAGGGTGTTCAAAAATCGAAATGACTTGAGGTTGTATCGTGTAAGATAGTGTTGGAGAAGGTGTTTGTGCCTCTCATCAATAATAGTATGCAGAGAATATGAGATGGTGATTGATCTTTGTAGCGTTGTTGTCGATTAATCGTTAGTCACAATATGATGTAATCGATTGTTATAATAAACTAGTTTTGTCAACAAGAATATTAATCGTACAGATACCTCAAAAAAAAAAAAATAAGATTACTTTTTAAACAGTACAACCTGATCTTTGATAGGTAATTAGTTTATAATCATTTAGAATGGATTTAAGATCCTATGATTGTGGCTCGACATGTATCAAACAGGAAGGAAATATATATATATATATATATATAATAGATAGAAATTGATGCTGATTGAAAACAGATTTTGTAATTTATCAAATTGATTGAATTTCATAGATAGTGACAGAATGAAGTTTGAAAATGATGGGTAACAAATTATTCGCGTGATTATTCTGTGGTTGTAATATCTTTATATAATTGTTATTAGTAATAAATATAAGTATATTAAATATATTAATAATATCAAATAATAATAATATTGATAAAGATGCTAATAATAATATACATATTTATAATAATGAAGGTATTAATAATAACATGTCAATTATGTTATAACTTATAGTTATATATATATATATATATATATATATATATATATATATATATATATATATATATATATATATATATATATATATATATATATATATATCTTTAGATTTACCTTATAATATATAATTATTTATATGAATGATTAATTTTTATGTACATTTCTATCTACTTCTATAGGTGCGTGAATCGTCGGGAGTAGTCAAAGAGTATTTGAATATACGAACAAAGTTCTAAAATTTTCGAGGCTCAACATTACAGGTTTTGCTTATCGTGTCGGAAACATATAAAGATTAAAGTTTAAATTTGATCGAAAATTTCCGGGTCATCACACCATAAACTCGTAATGACCATAACGCGTCCTAAAAGCAGTTTTTGGAATATCATCCTCCTTTACTCGCATTTGATGATATCCATATCGTAAATCGATTTTTGAATAAATCGACGAGCCTTGTAGTTGATCAAATAAGTCATCAATTCTCGGCAGTGGATAACGGTTTTTGATGGTAAGTTTATTCAACTCTCTGTAGTCAATGCACAACCTAAATGTACCATCCTTCTTCTTGACAAACAAAACAGGAGCTCCCCATGGTGATGTGTTTGGTCGAATGAAACCACGTTCTAATAGTTCTTGCAGTTGGCTTTGCAGTTCTTTCATCTCGCTGGGTGCGAGCCTATAAGGAGCACGAGCTATTGGTGCAGCTCCTGGTACAAGATCTATTTGAAATTCAACGGATCGATGTGGGGGTAATCCGGTAATTCTTTCAGAAATACATCGGGAAATTCTTTTGCGACGGGAACATCATTGATGCTCTTTTCTTCAGTTTGTACTTTCTCGACGTGTGCTAGAACATCATAGCAACCTTTTCTTATTAGTTTTTGTGCCTTCAAATTACTAATAAGATGTAGCTTCGTGTTGCCCTTTTCTCCGTACACCATTAAGGTTTCTCCTTCTTCTCGTATAATGCGAATTACATTTTTGTAACATACGATCTCTGCTTTCATCTCCTTCAGCCAGTCCATGCCAACTATTACATCAAAACTCCCTAACTCTACTGGTATCAAATCAATCTTAAATATTTCGCTACCCAGTTTAATTTCTCGATTCCGGCATATATAATCAGCTGAAATTAATTTACTGTTTGCTAATTCGAGTAAAAATTTACTATCCAACATCCTCAATGGACAACTTAATTTAGCACAAAAATCTCTACTTATATAGCTTCTATCCGCACCCGAATCAAATAAAACGTAAGCAGATTTATTGTCAATAAGAAACGTACCCGTAACAAGTTCCGGGTCTTCCTGTGCCTCTGCCGCATTAATATTGAAACTCTTCGGCGGCCTTGTCTATTCGTGTTCTCCTCGTTCGGGCAATTTCTAATAATGTGGCCCGGTTTTTCACATTTATAACAAACTACATTGGCATAACTTGTTCCGAAACTACTTGCTTCGCCATTACTCGTTCGGACACCATTTGTTCCTTTCGTTCTGTTAACCCCTGGTCCGTAGACCTCACACTTCGCCGCGCTATGACCATTTCTTTTACACTTGTTTCAAAATTTGGTGCAGAACCCCGAGTGATACTTTTCACACCTTTGGCATAGCTGCTTCTGATTGTTGTTGTTGTTGTTGTTGTTGTTGTTGTTGTTGTTGTTGTTGTTGTTGTTGTTGTTGTTGTTGTTATTATTGTTGTTGGGATGATTGTTGTAGTTGTTGTTGTTGTTGTTTTGCCGTTTGTTGTAGTTGCGATTGATGTTGCGATTGTTGGGATAGTTATTGTTGTTTTGGTAACTCTTATCACCGTTTTCCTCCCACTTTCTTTTGACTAGCTTCACGTTGGCCTCTTCGGCCGCCTGTTCTTTAATTCTTTCCTCAATCTGGTTCACTAGTTTGTGAGCCATTCTACATGCCTTTTGTATGGAGGCAGGCTCGTGTGAACTTATATCTTCTTGGATTCTCTCCGGTAACCCTTTCACAAACGCGTCAATCTTCTCTTCCTCATCTTCGAACGCTCTCGGACACAATAGGTACAATTCTGTGAATCGTCTTTCGTACGAAGTAATATCGAATCCCTGTGTTCGTAACCCTCTAAGTTCTGACTTGAGCTTATTGACCTCAGTTCTAGGACGGTACTTCTCGTTCATCAAGTGCTTGAATGATGACCACGGTAGCGCGTAAGCAGCATCTTGTCCCACTTGCTCTAGATAGGTATTCCACCATGTTAACGCAATACCTGTAAAGGTATGCGTAGCGTACTTCACTTTGTCTCCTTCAGCACACTTACTTATGGCAAAGACCGATTCAAATTTCTCGGTCCACCGTTTCAATCCGATTGGTCCTTCGGTCCCATCAAATTCTGAAGGTTTGCAGGCAGTGAATTCCTTGTAGGAGCATCCTACACGATTTCTTGCGCCGTTAGCTGTATTGCTAGATTCAGAGTTATTGTTGGTATATAGCGCGGCCTGTACTGCGACTATGTTTGAAGCAAGAAAGGCACGGAATTCCTCTTCACTCATATTCAAGGTGTGTCGAGTAGTCGGTGCCATTTCCTTCAAAATAGTCAAATGAAACAAGTTAATCATACAGAATATTAAGAGTAGTCAATAGTATCTCGTAGCATAATATGAACTCATTTATAAAAGCTTTTTCTTCATATTAGTGTTTTATAAGTTTAAATTCGGGTACTACCTACCCGTTAAGTTCATACTTAGTAGCAAATATACAATTCAACTACTACAATTTCATATGAAAAACTTGATTATTTGAAAAACTTGATTATAATAATATATCACATACAAATATTCTTCAAACTTACAACTTCGCTATATTACATATAACATGAAATATAGTACACTATGATACATGACAGTTTTGAAGATAAATCTAGTTAATACGCAAGTTGTTTAGCAAAGGAAATAAAGACACGTAATTCATAAGTCCAGAAACAAGTCATGCATTCTGATTTTACTAAGACGACTTCCCATCCTTGGTCTAGTGGAAAATAACCGTTATGACCATTGGCTAGGCAGCATGTTGTAATGTCGTTAAAAGGACGAGGGTTTCGTAATGTCCAACAGCCCCGTAATAATCTAAAAACCTTGTTTCTCACCCCAACTACTGAATCCGTCACTTGTGGGAAAGTTTTATTTAAAAGCTGCAATCCGATGTTCTTTTTCTCACTTTGGTAAGAAGCGAACATCACTAACCCGTAAGCATAATATGCTTCTTTATGTTGCATGTTAGAAGCTCTTTCTAATTCACGAAATCCTATGTTGGGATATGTTGAGTCAAAATAGGTTCTTAACCCGTAGCATAAAATTGCATTTGGGTTCCCCGCATTTAATGCTTTAAAGAAAACACGGCGTAACTTACGGTCTCCCCAATGTGATATACCCCACCTATCAAAGGAAAGCCTTTTATAAACTAAGGCATTTCTGGAAAGTCTTTCAAATGTTTGACAAGTTAATTTCACCATAACTAAATGTGCTGATGAATTCTGACCGACTCTAGACAAGATTTCCTCAATAATATCCTCTGGTAGGTCTTCTAAAATATTCGGTTGTCTACCCTTAACTTCCATTTTGTTTTTATACTGTAAAATAGACAAGGATTAGATTCGTAAAAACAAACAATACAAGAAATTTTTACATAGAACATAAAAGTACAAGCACACTATAATACATTTATTACACAACATGCTCACACCCCTCTAATCTGAATCACTGGTTTCTTCTTCTTCAGACTTGGTTCTTTTTCCTAATCTTCTAGGGATATATGATGTTCCTCTAATACGAGTCGTCGTTTTCCACATTGGTTTAGAAAAACCTCGTGGTTTAGAGGTTCCCGGGTTATTGTCAAGATATTGAAAATACGGGTGTTGATGGTACATATAAAGTTCATCGGGGTCGGAATCAGATTTCTCTATTTTGATGCCTTTTCCCTTATTATTTTCTTTTGCCTCATTAAATTGGGTCGGGGTAATTTCTATAACATCATCGGAATCCTCATCAGGATCCGATTCATCAGAAAATTGGTAATTTTCCCAATATTTTGCTTCCTTAGCGGAAACACCATTGACCATTATTAACTTTGGTCCATTGGTTGAGGATTTTCTTTTATTTGACCGGTTTTCTGTAGTTCCTACTATTCCCCCCTCCGGAACCTCTTCTTCTTCCGGTTCCTCTTCTTCCGGTTCCTCTTCTTCCGGTTCTTCGGGAACTTGTGAATCTTGCCAATATATATTCGACTCTTCGTTATTATTAGGTGAGTCAATGGGATTTGTGCTAGAGGTAGACATCTATCACACAATATCAAACATGTTAAGAGATTAATATATCACATAATATTTACATGTTAATAATATATAGTTTCCAACAAAAATGTTAAGCAATCATTTTTAAAGAAAATACGGTCGAAGTCCAGACTCACTAATGCATCTTAACAAACTCGATAAGACACACTAATGCAAATTTTCTGGTTCTCTAAGACCAACGCTCGGATACCAACTAAAATGTCCCGTTCATATTGATTATAAACGTTCCATATTAATTGATTTCGTTGCGAGGTTTTGACCTCTATATGAGACGTTTTTCAAAGACTGCATTCATTTTTAAAACAACCATAACCTTTATTTTATCAATAAAGGTTTTAAAAACATTACGTAGATTATCAAATAATGATAATCTAAAATATACTGTTTACACACGACCATTACATAATGGTTTACAATAGAAATATATTACATCGACATATGTTTCTTGAATGCAGTTTTTACACAATATCATACAAACATGGACTCCAAATCTTGTCCTTATTTTAGTATGCAACAGCGGAAGCTCTTAGTATTCACCTGAGAATAAACATGCTTTAAACGTCAACAAAAATGTTGGTGAGTTATAGGTTTAACCTATATATATCAAATCGTAACAATAGACCACAAGATTTCATATTTCAATACACATCCCATACATAGAGATAAAAATCATTTATATGGTGAACACCTGGTAACCGACATTAACAAGATTCATATATAAAAATATCCCCATCATTCTGGGACACCCTTCGGATATGATATAAATTTCGAAGTACTAAAGCATCCGGTACTTTGGATGGGGTTTGTTAGGCCCAATAGATCTATCTTTAGGATTCGCGTCAATTAGGGTGTCTGTTCCCTAATTCTTAGATTACCAGACTTAATAAAAAAGGGCATATTCGATTTCGATAATTCAACCATAGAATGTAGTTTCACGTACTTGTGTCTATTTTGTAAATCATTTATAAAACCTGCATGTATTCTCATCCCAAAAATATTAGATTTTAAAAGTGGGACTATAACTCACTTTCACAGATTTTTACTTCGTCAGGAAGTAAGACTTGGCCACTGGTCGATTCACAAACCTATAAAAAATATGTACATATATATCAAAGTATGTTCAAAATATATTTACAACATTTTTAATACGTTTTACTGTTTTAAGTTTATTAAGTCAGCTGTCCTTGTTAGTAACCTACAACTAGTTGTCCATAATTAGATGTACAGAAATAAATAGATATATATTATCTTGAATCAATCCACGACCCAAATAATATATATACATGGGTCGATATGATATGTCAAAACAATTTCATACGTGTCTATGGTATCCCAAGATTACATAATATATTAGAATACATGTATAATACAATATAAGTTAGCTAGGATATGATTTGTATAGATTTGTTAAACATTTCCCGTAGCTAAAAAGATCAAAAATATCCAATCTTGTTTTACCCATAACTTCTTCGTTTTAAATCCACTTTGAGTGAATCAAATTGCTATGGTTTCATATTGAACTTAAGTTTATGAATCTATACAGAAAAAGTATAAGTTTATAGTTGAAATTACAGGTTACAAGTCGTTTTTGTAAAGGTAGTCATTTCAGTCGAAAGAACGACGTCTAGATGACCATTTTGGAAAACATACTTCCACTTTGAGTTTAACCATGATTTTTGGATATAGTTTCATGTTCATAAGAAAAATCATTTTCCCAGAAGAAAACTTTTAAATCAAAATTTATCATAGTTTTTAATTAACTAACCCAAAACAGCCCGCGGTGTTACTACAACGGCGTATATCCAGTTTTACGGTGTTTTTTGTGTTTTTCGGTTTTAAATCATAAAGTTAGCATATCATATAGATATAGAACTTGTGTTTAGTTGATTTTAAAAGTCAAGTTAGAAGGATTAACTTTTGTTTGTGAACAAGTTTAGAATTAACTAAACTATTTTCTAGTGATTTCAAGTTTAAACCTTCGAATAAGATAGCTTTATATGTATGAATCGAATGATGTTATGAACATCATTACTACCTAAAGTTTTCTGGATAAAACTACTGGAAATGATAAAAATGGATCTAGCTTCAAAGGATCCTTGGATGGCTTGAAAGGTCTTGAAGCAGAATCATGACACGAAAACAAGTTCAAGTAAGATTTCCACTCGAAATAAGATTGTTATAGTTACAGAAATTGAATCAAAATTTAATATGAGTATTACCTTGTATTAGAAAGATATCTTACTGTAAATAAGAAAGATTTCTTGAAGTTGGATGCTCACTTTACAATATTGGAAGTAAGCTAGCAAACTTGGAAGTATTCTTGATTTTATGAAACTAGAACTTATAGAATTTATGAAGAACACTTAGAACTTGAAGATAGAACTTGAGAGATATCACTTAGATGAAGAAAATTGGAGAATTAAAGTGTTTGTAGGTGTTTTTAGTCGTTGGTATATGGATTAGATATAAAGGATGTGTAATTTTGTTTTCATGTTAATAAGTCATGAATGATTACTCATATTTTTGTAATTTTATGAGATATTTCATGCTATTTGCCAAATGATGGTTCCCACATGTGTTAGGTGACTCACATGGGCTACTAAGAGCTGATCATTGGAATGTATATACCAATAGTACATACATCTAAAAGCTGTGTATTGTACGAGTACGAATACAGGTGCATACGAGTAGAATTGTTGATGAAACTGAACGAGGATGTAGTTGTAAGCATTTTTGTTAAGTAGAAGTATTTTGATAAGTGTCTTGAAGTCTTTCAAAAGTGTATGAATACATATTAAAACACTACATGTATATACATTTTAACTGAGTCGTTAAGTCATCGTTAGTCGTTACATGTAAATGTTGATTTGAAACCTTTAAGTTAACGATCTTGTTAAATGTTGTTAACCCAATGTTTATTATATCTAATGAGATGTTAAATTATTATATTATCATGATATTATGATATATTAATATATCTTAATATGATATATATACATTTAAATGTCGTTACAACGATAATCGTTACATATATGTCTCGTTTCGAAATCATTAAGTTAGTAGTCTTGTTTTTACATATGTAGTTTATTGTTAACACCCTTAATGATATATTTAAATATCATTTTATCATGTTAAATAAAGTGTATCAATATCTTAATATGATACATATGTATTTAGTAGACGTTATCATAACGATAATCGTTATATATATCATTTCGAGTTTCTTAACTTATGAATCTCATTTCTTATGTATATCACACATTGTTAATATACTTAGTGAGATACTTACTCATCATAATCTCATGTCAACCATATATATATGTCTATATATACCACAACATGTAGTTTTTACAAATTTGTAACGTTCGTGAATCGCCGGTCAACTTAGGTGATCAATTGTCTATATGAAACTTATTTCATTTAATCAAGTCTTAACAAGTTTGATTGCTTAACACGTTGTAAACATTTAGTCATGTAAATATCAATCTCAATTAATATATATAAACATGGAAAAGTTCGGGTCACTACACTTGAAGTCTTTCAAAAGTGTTTAAATACATTTAAATATACTACATGTATATACATTTTAACGGAGTAGTTAAGTCATCGTTAGTCGTTACATGTAAATGTTGTTTTAAAACCTTTAAGTTAACGATCTTGTTAAATGTTGTTAACTCATTGTTTATTATGTCTAATGAGATGTTAAATTATTACATTATCATGATATTATGATGTATTAATATATATTAATATGATATATATACATGTAAATGTCGTTACAATGATAATCGTTACATATATGTCTCATTTCGAAATCATTAAGTTATTAGTCTTGTTTTTACATATGTAGTTCATTGTTAATACACTTAGTGACATGTTTACTTATCATTTATCATGATTAAACATAGTGTATCAATGTCTTAATATGATTCTTATGTATTTAGTAAGACGTTGTTATAACGATAATCGTTATATATATCGTTTTCGAGTTTCTTAATTCAATAGTCTCATTTTTATGTATATAACTCATTGTTAAAATACCTAATGAGATAATTACTTATCATAATATCATGTTAACTATATATATAGCCATATATATGTCATCATATAATTTTTACAAGTTTTAACGTTCGTGAATCACCGGTCAACTTGGGTGGTCAATTGTCTATATAAAACCTATTTCAATTAATCAAGTCTTAACAAGTTTGATTTCTTAACATGTTGGAAACACTTAATCATGTAAATATCAATTTCATTTAATATATATAAACATGGAAAAGTTCGGTCACTACAGTACCTACCCGTTAAATAAATTTCGTCCCGAAATTTTAAGCAGTTGGAGGTGTTGACGTATCTTCTGGAAATAAGTGCTTGTATTTGTTCTTCATCTGATCTTCTCATTCCCAGGTGAACTCAGGTCCTCTACGAGCATTCCATTGAACCTTAACAATTGGTATCTTGTTTTGCTTAAGTCTTTTAACCTCACGATCCATTATTTCAATGAGTTCTTCGATGAATTGAAGTTTTTCGTTGATTTGGATTTCGTCTAACAGAATAGTGAGATCTTCTTTAGCAAAACATTTCTTCAAATTCGAGACGTGAAAAGTGTTATGTACAGCCGCGAGTTGTTGAGGTAACACAAGTCGGTAAGCTACTGGTACGACACGATCAATAATCTTGAATGGTCCAATATATCTTGGATTTAATTTTCCTCGTTTACCCAATCGAACAACGCCTTTCCAAGGTGCAACTTTAAGCATGACCATCTCTCCAATTTCAAATTCTATATCTTTTCTTTTAATGTCAGCGTAGCTCTTTTGTCGACTTTGGGCAGTTTTCAACCGTTGTTGAATTTGGATGATCTTCTCGGTAGTTTCTTGTATTATCTTCGGGCCCGTAATCTGTCTATCCCCCACTTCACTCCAACAAATCGGAGACCTGCACTTTCTGCCATAAAGTGCTTCAAACGGCACCATCTCAATGCTTGAATGGTAGCTGTTGTTGTAGGAAAATTCTGCTAACGGAAGGTGTCGATCCCAACTGTTTCTGAAATCAATAACAAATGCTCGTAACATGTCTTCTAGCATTTATATCGTCCTTTTGCTCTGCCTATCAGTTTATGGATGATAAGCAGTACTCATGTCTAGACGAGTTCCCAATGCTTGCTGTAATGTCTGCTAGAATCTTGAAATAAATCTGTCATCCCTATCAGATATAATAGAGATTGGTATTCCATGTCTGGAGATGACTTCCTTCAAATACAGTCATCCTAACTTCTCCATCTTGTCATCTTCTCTTATTGGTAGGAAGTGTGCTGATTTGATGAGATAATCAACTATTACCCAAATAGTATCAAAACCACTTGCAGTACTTGGAAATTTAGTGATGAAATCCATGGTAATGTTTTACCATTTCCATTCCGGGATTTCGGGTTGTTGAAGTAGACCTGATGGTTTCTGATGCTTCGCTTTGACCTTAGAACACGTCAAACATTCTCCTACGTATTTAGCAACATCGGCTTTCATACCCGGCCACCAAAAATATTTCTTGAGATCCTTGTACATCTTCCCCGTTCCAGGATGTATTGAGTATCTGGTTTTATGTGCTTCTCTAAGTACCATTTCTCTCATATCTCCAAATTTTGGTACCCAAATCCTTTCAGCCCTATACCGGGTTCCGTCTTCCCGAATATTAAGATGCTTCTCCGATCCTTTGGATATTTCATCCTTTAAATTTCCCTCTTTTAAAACTCCTTGTTGCGCCTCCTTTATTTGAGTAGTAAGGTTAGTGCGAATAATTATATTCATAGCTTTTACTCTAATGGGTTCTCTGTCCTTTCTGCTCAAGGCGTCGGCTACCACATTTGCCTTCCCCGGGTGGTAACGAATCTCAAAGTCGTAATCATTCAATAATTCAATCCACCTGCGCTGCCTCATGTTCAGTTGTTTCTGATTAAATATGTGTTGAAGACTTTTGTGGTCGGTATATATAATATTTTTGACCCCATATAAGTAGTGCCTCCAAGTATTTAATGCAAACACAACCGCGCCTAATTTCAAATCATGCGTCGTATAATTCTGCTCGTGAATCTTCAATTGTCTCGACGCATAAGCAATTACCTTCGTTCGTTGCATTAATACACAACCGAGACCTTGCTTTGAGGAGTCACAATATATTACAAAATCATCATTCCCTTCAGGTAATGACAATATAGGTGCCGTAGTTAACTTTTTCTTTAACAATTGAAACGCTTTCTCTTGTTCATCCTTCCATTCAAATTTCCTCCCTTTATGCGTTAAGGCAGTCAAGGGTTTTGCCATTCTGGAAAAGTCTTGGATGAACCTTCTGTAGTAACCAGTTAGTCCTAAAAATTGGCGTATATGCTTTAGAGTTTTCCTGGTTTCCCACTTTTCAACGGTTTCAATCTTTACTGGATTCACCTGAATACCTTCTTTGTTTACTATGTGACCAAGGAATTGAACTTCTTCCAACCAAAATGCACACTTTGAGAACTTAGCGTACAGTTTTTCTTTCCTTAACAACTCTAGCACTTTTCTCAAATGTTCTTCGTGCTCTTGTTCATTCTTTGAGTAAATAAGTATGTCATCGATGAAAACAATGACAAACTTGTCAAGGTATGGTCCACACACTCGGTTCATGAGGTCCATTAACACAGCTGGTGCGTTAGTCAACCCAAACGGCATAACCATAAACTCGTAATGACCGTAACGCATCCTAAAAGCAGTCTTTGGAATATCATCCTCCTTCACCCGCATTTGATGATACCCAGAACGTAAATCAATCTTCGAATAAACCAACGAGCCTTGTAGTTGATCAAATAAGTCGTCAATTCTCGGTAGTGGGTAGCAGTTCTTGATGGTAAGTTTGTTCAACTCTCGGTAGTCGATATACAATCTAAATGTACCATCCTTCTTCTTGAAAAACAAAACAGGAGCTCCCCACGGTGATGTGCTTGGTCGAATGAAACCACGCTCTAAAAGTTCCTGTAACTGACTTTGTAATTCTTTTATTTCGCTGGGTGTGAGTCTGTATGGAGCACGAGCTATTGTTGCAGCTCCTAGTACAAGGTCTATTTGAAATTCAACGGATCGATGTGGGGGTAATCCCGGTAATTCTTTCGAAAATACATCGGGAAATTCTTTTGCGACGGGAACATCACTGATGTTCTTTTCTTCAGGTTTAACTTCCTCGATGTGTGCTAGAATGACATAACAACCTTTTCTTATTAGTTTTTGCGCCTTCATACTACTAATAAGATTTAATTTCGCGTTATTCTTTTCTCCATACACCATTAAAGGTTTTCCTTTTTCACGCACAATGCGAATTGCATTTTTGTAACGAACGACCTCTGCTCTCACCTTTTTCAACCAGTCCATGCCAATTATTACATCAAAACTCCCTAACTCGACTGGTATTAAATCAATTTTAAACGTTTCATCCCCCAGTTTAATTTCTCTATCCCGACATATATTATCTGCTGAAATTAATTCACCGTTTGCTAATTCGAGTAAAAATTTACTATCCGAAGGCGTCAATGGGCAACTTAATTTAGAACAAAAATCTCTACTCATATAGCTTCTATCCGCACCCGATTCAAATAATACATAAGCACATTTATCGTCAATAAGATATGTACCCGTAACAAGCTCCGGGTCTTCCTGTGCTTCTGCCGCATTAATATTGAAAACTCTTCCGCGACCCTGCCCATTAGTATTCCCTTGTTTCGGGCAATTTCTAATAATGTGGCCTGGTTTTCCACATTTATAACAAACAGCGTTGGTATTACTTGCTCCGGCACTGTTCGTTCCGACATTACTTGTTCCGACGCTATTTGTTCCATTAGTTCTGTAAAACCTTGGTCCGTAAAACTCACACTTTGTCGCGCTATGACCATTTCTTTTACACCTGTTGCAAAATGTCGTGCAAAACCCCGGGTGATTTTCTTCACACCTATGACATGGCTGATTTTGGTTTTTGTTATCGTTGTTGTTATTGAGGTTGTTGTTGAGATTGTTATTATTGTTGAAATGGTTGTTGTAGTTGTTGTAGTTGTTGTTGTTGTTGTTGGGACGTTTGTTGTAGTTATTGTTAGGATTGCAGTTATTGTTGCGATTGTTGTTGCGGTTGTTGGGATAGTTGTTGCGATTGTGGTTGTAATTGTTATTGTTGTTGTACTGGTGATTCTTGTCACCGTTTTCCTCCCACTTCCTCTTGAGTTGTTTTGTGTTGGCTTCTTCGGCCGCCTGCTCTTTAATTCTTCCCTCAATCTGATTTATGAGTTTATGAGCCATTCGACTTGCCTTTTGTATGAAAGCAGGCTCGTGTGAACTCACATCTTCTTGAATCCTTACTGGTAACCCTTTTATAAACGCGTCGATCTTCTCTTCTTCATCTTCGAACGTTCCTGGACACAATAGGCACAACTCTGTGAATCGTCGTTCATATGTGGTAATGTCGAACCCTTGTGTTCGTGACTCTCTAAGCTCTACCTTGAGCTTATTGACTTCGTTTCTAGGACGGTACTGCTCGTTCATCAATTCCTTGAATGCCGACCACGGTAGTGCGTAAGCAACATTTTGTCCTACCTGTTCAAGATAGGTGTTCCACCACGTTAACGCAGTACCTGTGAAGGTATGCGTAGCATACTTGTAAGATACTGTTTTCTTTTGGTTTGGACGCCGTCCAAAAATCTGGGACGCCGTCCCATTATGAAGTCCTGGACGCCGTCCAAAAATAGGGGACGCCGTCCCATTTTGAAGGCCTGGACGCCGTCCAGAAATCTGGACGCCGTCCAGATGGTCTGACAAGCCAGCCTTTGTATTTTTAGTTATTTAGTTGGGCAATTTGGTAATTTCACATGTATGGACGACTTAAGGGCCTTAGGATCAGTTTGGTGAGCTCATTACTTCATTTCTCAACCACCAAACATCATCCATTCATTCTAGAGAGAGAGGGGGTGGTTAAGTGTGAGAAAGCTTAAATCGGGGAAGAAGAAGCTCATTTCGGGTTAGAACTCGGGAGTTAAAGTTGTTCATCTCCTCCTTAGCTACGTTTTGATTGTTGTGGTAAGCCCTAAACTTGATTACCTAAGTTTAATGTGTTTAAGGGTTAGGGTTTGGGTTAGTATTGCACATAAAACCCATTTGTGAGTAATTTGGGGTTTTTGGGTAAGTTTGGGTCATGAAGACCCAAATGGTGGCTAACCTAGGGTTTTGAAAGGGTAAATGGGTCTTAAAGGCCTAGCAAATCACTAGTACACTAATAGTTAATGTTAGTGGGTGTCATTTGGGTTGTGGGTGACCTAAATGGGTATGTTGACCTTGAAATGGGTCAAATGGGTCTTTGATGACCTAGGTTGTCTTGCATGTATGAAAACGAGTTAACTTTGTGGTTAAAAGTGTGTTAAGACCTTAATTGGCTAGAGTTAGGGTTTTTGGTGAAGTTAACCCATTATTAGGGTTAAGGGTGCAAAATGGGTCGGGATTACACTTTGGGTCAAAAGACTCTAGATTTTGAGTGAGTTGCTTGACCGACTTGAGTTGTGAATTGATTATGTGCTAAAATGTAATAGGTACGTTACATTGAAGTGGCAAGTTCGGTTATCTTTCACGAAGATTCTAAGGTGAGTGGAGTAATTATACGTATGTGTATATGACGTATTTATTTGTGGGTGTTATGGTATGAACCATCGAGCCGGTAGTGCCATAACATGTGTGTGATAGAGTGCGAACCACGAGCCGGTAGCAATATAAACTAAGATGTGAACCACGAGCCGGTAGCATCGAGTGTGAACCACGAGCCGGTAGCACTATAAACGAGTATGACTCAAAAGCGTATGGTGTGAACCACGAGCCGGTAGCACCATAGCGATATTGGTTAACCATATTGAGATTGTGGATTGTTTAGCATATTGTTTAAATATATTGTGTTGAGTATATGCTAATGCGGTTTTGTGATAATGTGCGACTTGTTAAGTATTTCGGGTATGATGTTATGCTAATTTGAGTTTCAAGTTCGTACAAGGTATTCGGTAATTGTGATTGCAAATAGATGGGTTATATATATGTATGTATAATTATTGCATTCACTAAGCTTTGCTTACCCTCTCGTTGTTTACTTTTTTATAGGCTCGGGCATTGACAAGGGTAAGAGCGTTCAATGGGATTAGTGATCTCCCGCTTGTCTTATTAGGGGATGCTTTTGGGTGTTAGCTTTTGGAGTTCGACCGAGATTGGGTAGTTTAACCCCAAACACCATGCTCTAGTGTCATTTGGAACTTAAACTTATATTTGGTCGAAACTTTTATTTTTGAACGAAACTCGTAAAATGGGCAATGTGGGCCCGTTGATGTAAAACTTGATTTGATGATGAAAATCTCTTAGTTTCATTTATATTGACTTGTGGTAAAAAGGTTTTCGTTTGAAAGTGTCGGGAAGCGGGTTTTCCGCTCGTGTGAGTTGGACCCGTGATCAGTGGCTGGAAGGCCATTGGGACGCCGTCCCAATTCCTTGGACGCCGTCCCAGTTGGTTGAGCTGGACGCCGTCCCACCCTTCTGAGCTGGACGCCGTCCAGGATTCTGGACGCCGTCCAGATGCACTGCCATAAATTTTTTTTTTTGGTACGCGTTTTTGGGTTTATGAAGTCGGGTTTTTACAATACTTAACTTTGTCCTCTTCAGTACACTTACTTATGGCAAACACCGATTCGACCTTCTCGGTCCACCATTTCAATCTAATTGGTCCTTCGGTTCCACCAAATTCCAAAGGTTTGCAGGCAGTGAATTCTTTGTAGGAGCATCTTACACGATTTCTTGTGAAATTAGTTCCACTGCTAGATCCAGAGTTATTGTTATTTTGCATCGCAGACTGTACTGCGGCTATGTTTGCTGCAAGGAAAACACGAAAGTCTTCCTCGCTCATGTTCAAATTCTGACAAGTCGTCGGTGCCATTTCCTTCAAAAATAGCCCAAAAGAATTAAGTTAATCATATAGAATTTTAAGAGTAGTCAATAGTATTTCGTAGCATAGTATGAACTCATTTATAAAAGCTTTTTCTTCATATTAGCGTTTTATAGTTTTAATTCAGATAGTACCTACACATTAAGTTCATACTTAGTAGCTAATATACAATTCAACTACTACAATTCTATATGAAAAAACTGATTATAATAAAATTTCACGTTCAAATTTTATACAATATTTTACAAACTTACAATACCGCTATTATACATATAGGATGAAATATAGCACATAATAACTTTGCTACTCGGCAGCTATGAAGGCAATTCTAGTTAATGCGCAAGTTGTTCAGCAAAAGAAATAAAGACACGTAATTCATAAGTCCAGAAACAAGTCACGCATTCTAGTTTTACTAAGACGACTTCCCATCCTTGATCTTGTGGAAAGTAAACGTTATGACCATTAGCTAGGCAGCATGTTGTAATGTCGTCAAAAGGACGAGGCTTTCGTAATGTCCAACAGCCCCGTAATAATCTAAAAACCTTGTTTCTCACCCCAACTACTGAATCCGTCACTTGTGGGAAGGTTTTATTTAAAAGTTGTAATCCGATGTTCTTTTTCTCACTTTGGTAAGAAGCGAACATCACTAACCCGTAAGTATAACATGCTTCTTTATTTTGTATGTTAGAAGCTCTTTCTAACTCACGAAATCCTATGTTGGGATATGTTGAGTCAAAATAGGTTCTTAACCAGTAGCGTAAAATTGCATTTGGGTTCCCCGCATTTAATGCTTTAAAGAAAACATGGCGTAACTTACGGTCTCCCCAATGTGATATACCCCACCTATCAAAGGAAAGCCTTTATAAACTAAGGCATTTCTAGAAAGTCTTTCAAATGAGTGACAAGTTAATTTCGGCATAACTAAATGTGCTGATGAATTCTGACCGACTCTAGACAAGATTTCCTCAATCATATCCTCTGGTAGGTCTTCTAAAATATTCGGTTTTCAACCCTTAACGTCCATTTTGTTTTTATACTCTAAAATAGACAAGGATTAGATTCGTAAAAGATAATTAACAAACAATACAATCAATTTTTACATAAAACATAAAAGTACAAGCATACTACAATACATATAATACACAACATGATTACAACCCTCTAATCTGAATCACTGGTTTCTTCTTCTTCGGACTTGGTTCATTTTTCTAATTTTCTAGGGATATATGGTGTTCCTCTAATACGAGCCGTCGTTTTCCACAATGGTTTAGAAAAACCTGGTGGTTTAGAGGTTTCCGGGTTATTGTTACAATTTAGGAAATACGGATGTTGCCGATACATATAAAGTTCATTGGGGTTGGAATCAGGTTTCTCTATTTTTATACCTTTTCCCTTATTATTTTCTTTTGCTTTATTAAATTGGGTCGAGGTAATTTTTATAATATCATCGGAATCCTCATCGGGATCCGATTCATCGAAAAATTGGTAATCTTCCCAATATTATGCTTCCTCGGCGGAAACACCATTGACCATTTTTAACTTTGGTCCGTTGGTTGAGGATTTTCTTTTATTTAATTGATTTACTGTAGGTATCAATATTTCTTCCTCCGGAACCTCTTCTTCTTCCGGTTCCCCCTCTTCCGGTTCCTCCTCTTCCGGTTCCTCCTCTTCCGGTTCCTCTTCGGGAATTTGTGAATCTTCCTAAAATATATTCGACACTTCATTATTATTAGGTGAGTCGATGGGATTTGTACTAGTGGTAGACATCTATCACACAATATCAAACACATTAAGATGTTAATATATCACATAATAATTACATGTTAATAATATATAGTTTCCAACAAAAGTGTTAAGCAATCGTTTTTAAAGAAAAACACGGTCGAAGTCCAGACTCACTAATGCATCCTAACAAACTCGGTAAGACACACTAATGCAAAAATTCTGGTTCTCTAAGACCAACGCTCGGATACCAACTGAAATGTTCCGTTCATATCGATTATAAACGTTCCATATTAATTGATTTTGTTGCGAGGTTTTGACCTCTATATGAGACATTTTTCAAAGACTGCATTCGTTTTTAAAACAAAGCATAACCTTTATTTTTTCGACAAGGTTAAAAAGACACCACCTAGATTATCCAGAAATGATAATCTAAAAATATCACACTTACACACTACCAATACATATTGGTTTACAATATTTATATGTTACAACAAAATAAATCTCGAATGCAGTTTTAAACAATATTATACAAGCATGCTGACACCAACTCTTGTCCATATATTAGCATGCAACAGCGGAAGATCTTAATAATCACCTGAGAATAAACATGCTTTAAACGTCAACAAAAATGTTGGTGAGTTATAGGTTTAACCTATATATTTATCAAATTGTAATAATAGACCACAAGATTTCATATTTCAATATACATCCCATACATAGAGATAAAAATCATTCATATGGTGAACACCTGGTAACCGACATTAACAAGATGCATATAAGAATATCCCCTATCATTCTGGGAAATCCTTTGGACATGATAAAAACGAATTCGAAGTACTAAAGCATCCGATACTTTGGATGGGGTTCGTTAGGCCCAATAGATCTATCTTTAGGATTCGCGTCAATTAGTAGATTGGTTTACTAATTCTTAGGCTACCAAGCAAAAGGGGCATATTCAGCTTCGATCATTCACCCATATAATGTAGTTTCATTTACTTGTGTCTATTTCGTAAAATATTTATAAAATTGCATGTATTCTCATCCCAAAATATTAGATTTTAAAAGTGGGACTATAACTCACTTTCACAGATTTTTACTTTGTCGGGAAGTGAGAATTGGCCACTGGTTGATTCACGAACATATAACAAATATGTATATATATATATATATCAAAGTATGTTCAAAATATATTTACAACATTTTTAATACGTTTTAATGTTGTAAGTTTATTAAGTCAGCTGTCCTCGTTAGTAGCCTATAACTAGTTGTCCACAGTTAGATGTACAGAAATAAATCGATATATATATTATCTTGAATCAATCCACGCCCCAGTGTATACATGTCTCAGGCTAGATCACAAGTCAAAGTATATATAATTTTGGAATCAACCTCAACCCTGTATAGCTAACTCAAACATTACTGCATATAGAGTGTCTATGGTTGTTCCAAATAATATATATACATGGTTCGATATGATATGTCAAAACATTTGCATACGTGTCTATGGTATCCCAAGATTACATAATATATTAGAATACATGTATAATACAATATGAGTTAGCTAGGATATGATTAATATAGATTTGTTACCAATTTTCACGTAGCTACAACAAGCAAAATTATCCAATCTTGTTTTACCCATAACTTCTTTGTTTTAAATCCGTTTTAAGTGATTCAAGTTGCGATGGTTTCATATTGAACTTAAGTTTATGAATCCAAATAGAAAAAGTATAAGTTTATAGTCAGAAATACAGGTTACAAGTCGTTTTTGTAAAGGTAGTCATTTCAGTCGAAAGAACAACGTCAAGATGACCATTTTGGAAAACATACTTCCACTTTAAGTTTAACCATGATTTTTGGATATAGTTTCATGTTCATAAGAAAAATAATTTTCCTAGAAGAACAACTTTTAAATCAAAGTTTATCATAGTTTTTAATTAACTAACCCAAAACAGCCCGCGGTGTTACTACGACAGCGTATATCCGGTTTTACGGTGTTTTTCGTGTTTTCAGGTTTTAAATCATTAAGTTAGCATATCATATAGATATAGAACATGTGTTTAGTTGATTTTAAAAGTCAAGTTAGAAGGATTAACTTTTATTTTCGAACAAGTTTAGAATTAACTAAACTATGTTCTAGTGATTACAAGTTTAAACCTTCGAATAAGGTAGTTATATATA
Source organism: Rutidosis leptorrhynchoides (assembly GCF_046630445.1). NCBI lineage: Eukaryota > Viridiplantae > Streptophyta > Magnoliopsida > Asterales > Asteraceae > Rutidosis > Rutidosis leptorrhynchoides. Next base: position 228,501,716 of record NC_092343.1, read on the forward strand.
TATGGATCGAATGATGTTATGAACATCATTACTACCTCAAGTTTTGTGGATAAAACTACTGGAAATGAGAAAAATAGATCTAGCTTTAAAGGATCCTTGGATGGCTTGAAAGTTCTTGAAGTAGAATCATGACATGAAAACAAGTTCAAGTAAGATTTCCACTCGAAATAAGATTGTAAAAGTTATAGAAATTGAATCAAAGTTTAAATATGAGTATTACCTTGTATTAGAAAGATATATTACTGTAAATAAGAAAGATTTCTTGAGGTTAGATGATCACTCAAAGTGGATCGCAAGATTGAAAGTAAGCTAGTAAACTTGGAAGCGTTGTTGGTGTGTTCTTGAGTAGTTGTTTTATAACTTGGTTTATGTATGGATTTATGAATTAGATTGAGCTAGATTTTGATGAAGATGATGAAGAACACTTAGAACAATAGAAGAACACTTGAGAGAGAGTAATTTTATTCAAGAAAATTGCAAAGTGAATGTGTTTGTGAGTATGGTAGTTCACGTGAATTTGGTGCTTCCATATAGGCTCCATTAGTTTGTAATTTTGTGAGATATTTCATGCTAGATGTTAAATGATGGTTCCCACATGATTAGGTGACTCACAGGGGCTTCTAAGAGCTGATCATTGGAGTGTATATACTAATAGTAAATACATTTAGAACCTGTGTATTGTACGAGTACAAATACGAGTACATACGAGTAGAATTGTTGATGAAAATGAATAAGGATGTAATTGTAAGCATTTTTGTTAAGTAGAAGTACTTTGATAAGTGTCTTGAATTCTTTCAAAAGTGTTTAAATACATTTAAATATACTACATGTATATACATTTTAACGGAGTCGTTAAGTCATCGTTAGTCGTTACATGTAAATGTTGTTTTGAAACCTTTAAGTTAACGATCTTGTTAAATGTTGTTAACTCATTGTTTATTATGTCTAATGAGATGTTAAATTATTACATTATCATGATATTATGATGTATTAATATATCTTAATATGATATATATACATTTAAATGTCGTTACAACGATAATCGTTACATACATGTGTCGTTTCGAAATCATTAAGTTAGTAGTCTTGTTTTTACATATGTAGTTCATTGTTAATACACTTAGTGACATGTTTACTTATCATTTATCATGATTAAACATAGTGTATCAGTGTCTTAATATGATTCATATGTATTTAGTAAGACGTTGTTATAACGATAATCGTTATATATATCGTTTTCGAGTTTCTTAATTCAATAGTCTCATTTTTATGTATATAGCTCATTGTTAAAATACCTAATGAGATACTTACTTATCATAATATCATAATAACTATATATATAACCATATATATATATAATCATATAGTTTTTATAAGTTTTAACATTCGTGAATCACCGGTCAACTTGGGTGGTCAATTGTCTATATAAAACCTATTTCAATTAATCAAGTCTTAACAAGTTTGATTGCTTAACATGTTGGAAACACTTAATCATGTAAATATCAATTTCATTTAATATATATAAACATGGAAAAGTTCGAGTCACTACATGATGTCCCGAAGACAGCGTTTAGAACACGCTATGGAGATTATGAGTTTACAGTGATGCCGTTTGGTTTGACAAATGCACCAGCAGTGTTCATGGATCTCATGAACCATGTGTGTAAGCCATACCTAGATAAATTTTTCATCGTGTATATTGATGATATATTGGTGTACTCCAAGAACAAAGAAGAGCACGAACAACATTTACGTTCGATTTTGACTATGCTTCGAGATGAGTAGTTGTATGCAAAGTTCTCTAAGTGTGACTTTTGGTTACCAGAAGTACAATTTCTTGGCCATGTTGTAGGGGCCAATTGAATACAGGTCAATTCAGCAAAGATTGAGTCGGTTAATAATTGGGAAACTCCAAATACGCCAACTCAGGTTAGGCAATTTTTGGGTCTAGCTGGTTACTACCGGAGATTCATCGAAGGATTCTCTAAGATCGCCCGACCATTGACCGCGTTGACTCATAAGGGCAAGAAGTATGAGTGGTCAGAACCGCAAGAGTCTGCATTTCAGTTGCTGAAAGAGAAGTTAACAATTGCACCAGTATTGTCTCTACCCGAGGGAAGTGAAGATTTTGTTGTTTATTGTGATGCCTCACGTCAAGGAATGGGTTGCGTGCTTATGCAACGAAATAAAGTTATTGCTTATGGATCGCGACATTTAAAGATTCACGAGCAGAACTACACTACGCACGACCTTGAACTAGGAGCTGTTGTCTTTGCACTTAAAATGTGGAGGCACTACCTGTATGGAACCAACTTTACTATCTTCACTGACCATAAGAGTTTACAGCACATATTCAATCTGAAACAACTCAACATGCGACAACGACGTTGGATAGAACTACTTAACGATTATAACTGCGAACTTCAATACCATCCGGGCAAAGCGAATGTGGTGGCAGATGCTTTAAGCAGAAAAGTGCGAGAGAGACCTCTTAGAGTTAAGGCTCTTAACATAGTTGTCCATACGAATCTCACATCACAAATCCGCAAAGCACAACAAGAAGCAGTGAAACAAGAAAATGTCGATGTTGAATTTCTCAGAGGAATGGATAAGAAATTTGACATCAAGGAGGATGGAACACGGTACTTTGCCAATCGAATCTGGGTACCAAAATTTGGTGGATTGAGAGAACTAGTTTTGGAGGAAGCACACAAGTCAAGGTACTCAATTCATCCGGGATCAGATAAAATGTACCAGGATTTGAAGGCATTCTATTGGTGGCCAAATTTGAAAGCTGATATTGCTACCTATGTCGGTAAGTGCTTGACTTGTGCTAAAGTCAAGGCTAAGCATCAGAAGCCATTAGGATTATTAACTCAACCAGAGATTCCCCAGTGGAAGTGGGAAGGTATTACCATGGACTTCGTCACGAAACTGCCGAGAACGGCGGGAGGTCACGATACTATTTGGTTTATTGTGGATTGTCTCACTAAGTCTGCACACTTTCTACCGATAAGAGAAACTGATAAAATAGAGAAGTTGGCTCAGATCTACATTAAGGAAGTCGTCTCTAGACATGGAGTGCCTATATCCATTATATTCGATCGCGACAGTAGATTCACTTCCAGATTTTGGCAGTCATTACAGAAAGCAATGGGGACTCGTTTAGATATGAGTACAGCATATCACCCCAGACAGATGGCCAGAGCAAACGAACTATTCATACTTTTGAGGACATGTTGAGGGCATGTGTCATTCATTTCGGTAACGGATGGGATAAGTATTTACCACTAGCTGAGTTCTCATACAATAACAGCTACCATGCGAGCATTAAGGCTGCACCTTTCGAAGCACTGTACGGAAGGAAGTGTAGATCTCCCGTCTGTTGGAGCGAGTTGGGAGATAGTCAGTTGATAGGCCATGAGATTATTTAGGAGACAACTGAGAAAGTGCTACAGATTCAGGAATGATTGAGAACGGCTCGAAGTCATCAAAAAAGTTACGTCGATGTTAGACGTAAGGATATAGAATTCCAAGTTGGTGACAAAGTTATGCTTAAAGTATCACCTTGGAAGGGTGTTGTACGATTCGGGAAACGATGTAAACTGAGTCCTAGATATGTTAGACCATTTGAGATAACTGAAAGAGTTGGACCGGTAGCTTACAGATTGGAACTACCACAAGCACTCAGCGGTATTCATGACGTTTTTCATGTATCCAATCTAAAGAAGTGCCTAGCAGAGGAGAATTTGATTATTCCTTTAGAGGAACTACGTATCAACGAAAAACTTCATTTCATTGAGGAACCTGTCGAAATTTTGGGCCGTGAGGTCAAACAGCTGAAGCAAAGCCGAATTCCTATCGTTAAAGTTCGTTTGAATGCGAGAAGAGGACCAGAGTTTACGTGGGAGCGTGAAGACCAAATGAGGCTGAAATACCCGCAACTGTTTCCCGAGGAAACTACTTCAGAGGACGATCACTAAAATTTCGGGATGAAATTTTTAATAACAGGTGGGTAATGTAACAACCCTGCTTTTTCTGTTACTTCCGTTAACCTTCCGTTAGTTTATTTAACGGCGATTATTTAACTTTTGTGCGTTTACGTGTAATAAATGTGTACTTGATCTTTGGAGGGTTATAATAATTAATATGGGTGGATATTAATTCAAATAAATATTTCGAATGATGAAATACGATTAAAACGATACGCTTTTGATAACTACCTTTTGAGCAACGAAATGCTCGGGTTTATTTTAATAATTAATTTTACTGATTATTAACTTTTTTAAAATATTTAATTTATTGGGTTTTTAATAAATTAAACGATTGGGTTAGCGTTTAACGATCGGGTTAGCGTTTCGGGCCCTCGGTATGACTAAACGACACTTAAACGGACCACGATTACACGAAATTGCAAAACACGAGCCCGGGGATATCCCACATGGGCCATTCGGCCGACCACCCCCTCCCCACCCTTTTATGTTGAATTTTGATAACTAGGAGGACTTATGTGCAATTTAGGAGAACTAGGGTTAGTATAAATTAGAATGTTTAACAAAAATTAGGGAAACCCTCACACAAAAAGAATGCAGTCAACTCCCTCCTCCCTCTGCTCCATTCGTCGACCACCATCACCATCCCATAACTCTTAATTTTCAATTTTTGATAAAACCTTGAACACGAAAGTTGCAATTCTCGATCTCCTCTACGCGTTGGTATAATTCTTTTAGAGATCTAAGGTATATTTAGCTAAAACCTAATCCTAAAAATCTGATTTTTATTAGAGTTTCATTGATATGTTGACAATTGCTCAAGTCTATACGCGTACATGTTAATTGTTATCGTTATTTTGATTGTTTGATGCGCTAGGGTTTGAAAACGAATTTGTTTTTGCATGATCAGAAAAATTAAGTTTTTCAAATGTTATTTATTATGTCATATTCATATTCCTTGCGAAAAACTATTGAGTTTAGGCTTTGGATTCGCTTGATTTCGTTTCCGGATGATCAAGTTATGCTTAATTGAAATTAACGTTGTGTTTTCGTGATTGATCAGAAATATGGTATTGACAGACAATGAATTGGCCTGTGAGACTTATACTACTAGAAATATAATTTAAAAACACTCAATTTAGACTAGGATATCATGTCGTTAGCTTATGTATAGCCCGATATATGCTTGAATTAGTGTAAAAGTAGTTTTATACAGCACTTGCATGAAAATAACCTTGTATGATAAAATGTGTTAACTTCCGTGATTAAAGCTTTGCTTATTTGAAATGTACACAAAAATTAATTCATCTTTCATGTAGATATCATAGGATAATTGTATCTAGATCTTCGGATAATCACGTATGAATGTGACTAACTAAACTAGAATCGAATCTGTAATTGCTCGCTGTTTTATACTCTGTGGATTGTGTTTATTGAATGAGAATGTAAGCTTCTGGAATATGAATTTTAACATGATATGTGACTTATTGTTAGCTTATGTCAATCTCTGAAAACTTATGCATTGGTCACAATAGAGCCATACTTTATGTAAATTCTGATTTGAGCTGAAAAACTGAACATTCAACTTGCACGAATAAACTTTACTAATTGGCTAAACAAAAGTTGCTAGATTTTATATATGTGTTACTTTGACTTGTTCTTGAACTATGGCGACTGGTCTAGTATCAATTTCATGTTTCTAACTCCGGTTATAGCCAAAAAAAAAAATCAGTGCGCGGTCAGAAACTGACTTGGCAAACCCCAAATGTACCCCTACTGATTCCTGACTTTTAATTATCGTATGAGTCCCTGGATGGACTTTTTGGAATCTATTTTAAGTATATTTATGATCTGGAGTTTTCCATGTTTACGTGAATTTTGTACTATGAGATATTGTGCTAAGTATGCTACGTGTTCATGAACTTTGTGCACAACGATAAACTGAAATTGTGAAAATGATTATTCATGACCTGAAATGTATTGTTTGACTTAGGTTTGACATGTTAACCAACATTTGACATGAACCTACTGATGTTGACTTTAGTTGACTACTTTGACCAAGTTTGACTTTTGGTTTGACTTCAGTTGACTTTGTTTGACTTGCATGATATAGTTGACTAGTTCCCGACATCTATAATTCATGAAACCTTTCCCAACATGCTTAGAATAGATGCCTTCTCCATACTCAATTGAGTTTTGGTCATAAAAACACTAATCGTGGTTAATTACGCCAAATGACATCTTAATGAGAAATTAACCAAGATTTGGCATAACACATAAGTGTTAATCAACAACTTGTGATCTTAATTCTTATCTAGACATCCTTACTATGATCATCAAGTACCAACACACTTAAGCCAATGTCACTAGAACAATAATTACTATTAAAGATGACTTAGTGATTAATTAAGGGAAATGCTTTCAAGTGTAACTAGTAAAGACTTGTAATCCTAAAATACACTTAGATACATTTATGATGGTCACCAAGTCCTAACTAGAGATTGCTCTTCCCTTGTACATGTGTTGGACATTAATGTGTGCTTACACATTAATCATGCAATATGTTATATTGCAAGTAAGCTTGCTAAAAGCTTAAATTACAAGTTGTGCAAATATCTATATGATTGATCTTAGAGTAACTATCTCTTGCTATGTGCGAGTATTACTTGGTACTTGCCAATATGCTTAATACTCATAAATTTGTCAACTTGATTAATATGTTTGCTATGTGCTTACTAGTTAGGATTCAAGTAACTAACCTACTCCAATAAATTAAGTGTAAAATGGTTCACAATAAAATTATACTCAATTGTCTATTTGGTCTAGTCTAAGTAACTAAGTGTGATTGCTTATTCAACTATGACTTAACTTTGATGTCTCTACATACTTAATGATTATCTTAGAAAGACATCATTCAATTAATCTCTACCTAAACTCAAATGGACCATGATTTGTGAATAATTGAAACTAGGAAGTTAATGACATAGTGACTAGTATTTAGAATTGAACCAAAGGCATCATTGTGACTAACTAAGTCTTGACCAAACTGAGATTTCCCAAAATATCCATCAAGACACTTCTCCAAGAATGTTGGGTTTACAACTTTTGGAATGTTAAGTCACTTTCACAAAATAATACCAAATCTCACACACTTAATGCATATAGTACTTGCATAGGATGTTTGGTTTCTTTTACAGGTGCTAGAAGGAGTAACGGTGCCAAAATGTGGTGTTCAAATTTGAGTCAAACAGATATACAACGGATACTAAAGTTGGACTGGAGCAAGCACGGTCGAACTACGGTCGATCGTGATGGCAACCGTGTGTCAACGGCAATTTTTTGAATCGAACTATAAAAGGCAAACATTAAAGAGCATTTGAAACTGACCCTCTTGCATATTTCAAAGGCTTATTTCTAGAGATCACAAGGGCTCTAATTACTACTCAAATGTGATCAAGCAAGAGAAGATTCTATGATCTTATAGATAAAGAATTTGGTTGTTGTAAACTTACTAATCAAAATCATTAATCTTGTGAGTTTACTTAGTGTAATGTATGTCTTAGTATTGTCTTAGGATCATCATTACAAAGTGTATAAGTCATGTAACTTCAATTAGTAGAAGCATAGGCTAGGTTAGTGATCTACTTCCTTAAAGGGACTTAGGAAGTTGATTAATCTTATTTAGAGATTAGTACTTGTCCAAGGTGAAGACAAGTTGATCTAGGTTGGAGTTGATCTTTCAAAGGGATAGAAAGATTATGTTTGTTGTCTACCAAAGAAGTTGAAGACTTGTAAATCGGATCTCCACCGGGTTTGGAGAAAAGTGCTTAGTGAAGCAACAAATCCCGATTAGTGTAATCGGGGAGTAGATTAAGGTGGATTAGTTAAAATCCACCAAAACTACTATAAATCTTTGTGTCTATGTTCTTTACATTACTTTATTCATCATTTTGAAAATATGCACTACACACATCAAGTTTGAGTTGAATCGGTTGTTCATAATTAATCGAATTTGGTGATCAATCAAAAAGTGGTAAAAATGTATTAAGTAACTATTCACCCCCTCTCTAGTTACTTACAATTAGTATCAGAGCGGTTGCTCAAATCATTGCTCTATAAATAATTGTTAAAGTGTCAAAATTCGTTTTGTGCAAAAACTTGAGTCAACGATTCTCGGATCAACTCAAACTATGGGATATTTGGAAGAATTAGTGAAAGAAGCACCAATATTTGATAAGATGGATATTGATGTGTGGAAATTAAGATTTGAGGCTTATCTCAAATCCAAGGATTACTACTTGTGGAGAATAATCAAAGTAGGAGACTTTGTTCCACAAGCTAGTTCAAGACTAGTGAAGTCAACATTTCAAAACAATGATGTTTTGAAACAATTTGATGCAATTTCACTACTTCATGGAATTCTTTCATAGTGAAGAAAGATTAAAGATAATTTCATGTGAAAGTGCAAAGGAATGTTGGGATTTACTATGTTCTCAAGAAGAAGAAAACTCTAGGAGTTTAAAGGGTAAAGGAGTAAGGAAGAATTTGGGGAAGCTTGGTGATTCTCAAGCAAAGGGTTTGAATGGAAATGAAGACTTTTGCCTCATGAGTTCTTGGGATGATCTAAATCAAGATGGCTAAAGTGAGGAAGAAGTAGAATCTCCCTTCAAAGAAGATGATGTCTCAAGCATGGATTGCAATGAGGTACATGTATTCTATCCTTCTAATTATGAAGAATTGTTAGATGATTACAAGACTATTAAATTTGTGTATGATAGTAGTCGTGACAAAGTAAAACTTTTAGAGAAAGAATTACACAAAGTTAGACAACTTAACAAAGTTTTAATTGATAAAAATAACACCTTGAAAAGAAAACTTGAAATGAATGTGTGTCACGACTCTAGCAAACACAAGTCATGTAATCAAAGTCCATTATCCATTATTAGAAGAATTGAGAACATGGGGAAAATGGATCAAGCTAACAATTCAATGGTAGAGATAAGTCAAGGATTGGGTAATCTTAAAATCAATCAAAACCAATGATCAAAATGCTAATGAGAATAACTTTCTCAAAAGACTTTGTATTAATGAAAGGTTTTTCTTACAAATGCAAAATGGTTTTGGAAAAATGATTTTAAAAGATTATTGAAGGAAGCTTAATTATATTAGGATTGTGTGCTTGTGTGAAACTATTTATTGCATGCTAAATACAAGATTGACGCGTTTTGTGTATACTATATGCATGATTGAATATATATATATATATATATATATATATATATATATATATATATATATATATATATATATATATATATATATATATATATATATATATACACATATACATATATACATATAAATATAGTATATTACGTATCATTGATGATTAAACATCGGGAGGATGTAATCATTCAATGTTAGGAAAAGAAAACTTATCCTCAAGTATTCTATAGAACCAAAGAATCGTCAAAACGCGCTCAAAGAAAGAAGAAGTGAAGAAATTGGTGATCAGAAGAATCCACGACAGCATCACGACTGATCCTATTCCCAACTGCAGACTCCTGTCCTGTACGTATGAAAAATCCTGCACGGCTAACACCACGGTCGACCGTGCTTCGACCGTGCGTGGTCTGATTCTGTTTTAAATTAAATAAAACCCTCACTTTTATTTCATTCCAACTCACTTTAAAACACACACACTTTACACACAGCTGAGGAGATCGACCACACGAAGAAGAACGCTCATTCCTTTAAATCTCAATTCCTACATTCAGTATGATTAATCCTTGCTTTCCTAGCGTTCAATTGTGTTTGTATGATGAATTAGGGCTATGAAGAAACCCTAACTAGAATGAATCAAAACTTAAATTGATGCAAACAATCAAAATTATTCTTAAAGAACAACTTGTAAACGATTGTAATAGTACCTATCTATGCGTTAATTTAACATTGAATAATTCTAGGATTCATTATACATCTAGGTTAGATTTTCATAGAATCATTGTTCATATGATATAAATGACATTGTTGCAAATTGAGTGTAATAATGTTAGATGTCAAAACATGTGTTGATGATGATCTCAAAAGTCTAGAACACATATGAACTTTGTGAAAATCTTAATCTAGTTGTAAACTCATTGACACTAATGAAGAGTGAAAATGTGAAGAACATTAACATCAAAACATCTAAGTATTGATGGTAATAAAAGTTTGCAAAACATGTTGCCCACAATTGAACTATACATACATTTTGAATTAATTGTAGTGTCAATGTGTAGAAAATGGCCAATCAAGGAGAAAGCTCATCCAACTTTCGTCCACACCAATCGACACTTAACAGAGAAAAAGTGAAAAATCAAAAAATAGCAGAAGGAAGAAGAATTGAAGCAGAAGATTTTCCTGAAATAGTGGCAGCTTTCTCAGATTTAAACTGTGATGTATTTCTTGATCTAAATAGACCAATTTATTCATCACTCGTTCAAGACTTTTACTCTAGCTTCGTCTATACCAACGGATCAGTTACCTTTAGGCTAAAAGCAACAAGAACAACGGTAACACTTCAAGAATTTGGAAAACTCTTAGGAGTTCCAGCAAGTGGACAAAGGTTCTTCCACACAGGACACAGTCTGACCTATCTTCCTGAATTCATCAATAAAGATGCTGCTATTCGAACACTGTCTAAAAACAACGCTCTAAGAGAAGAAATTCTCAGTCGAGGAGTATTGGGCAAACACCTGCTAAAGAAGTTCCGGACATGGAACACAGTGTTCGACTACAATGTTTACTGTAAAATGGGAAATCATTCACATATCCATGTTGTTCAGATGGCTCTCCTTTGGTGTATAGAAATGTAAGAAGCAGTGAACATGGCTTACTTTATGGCCATACGAATGAGCAATGTACCAAAGGACTCAACAAGAGCTCTTCCTTATAGAATGCATCTTACAAAGCTATTCGAAAAATTAATTGCAACAGATGACATTCGCATAAATCCAACCAATCAAATATTTAATCGCCATACATTAACAATGATGGGGTGGGATGATGAAGATGACTCTGATGAGATTGAAAGGGTCTATGAAGCCATGACTAACTCTCAAATCAACTTGGAAGATATATCCGACAGTGATGAAGAACAGTTTTCTGATGAAGCTAATGATCCTTTTTAAAGCTTGGATCGTGATTCAAAAGCTGAACGAATCTACCTGAATCAAGCTAAGATAAAGAAGTATCAATCCAAGATTCGACTGCTGTAGTGACCCGAACTTTTCCATGTTTATATATATTAATTGAGATTGATATTTACATGATTAAATGTTTCCAACATATTAAGCAATCAAACTTGTTAAGACTTGATTAATTGAAATATGTTTCATATAGACAATTGACCACCCAAGTTGACCGGTGATTCACGAACGTTAAAACTTGTAAAAACTATATGATGACATATATATGGATATATATATAGTTAACATGATACTATGATAAGTAAACATATCATTAAGTATATTAACAATGAACTACATATGTAAAAACAAGACTACTAACTTAATGATTTTTAAACGAGACATATATGTAACGATTATCGTTGTAAAGACATTTAATGTATATATATCATATTAAGAGATATTCATACATGATAATATCATGATAATATAATAATTTAAAATCTCATTTGATATTATAAACATTGGGTTAACAACATTTAATAAGATCGTTAACCTAAAGGTTTCAAAACAACACTTACATGTAACGACTAACGATGACTTAACGACTCAGTTAAAATGTATATACATGTAGTGTTTTAATATGTATTTATACACTTTTGAAAGACTTCAATACACTTATCAAAATACTTCTAATTAACAAAAATGCTTACAATTACATCCTCGTTCAGTTTCATCAACAATTCTACTCGTATGCACTCGTATTCGTACTCGTACAATACACAGATTTTAGATGTATGTACTATTGTTATATACACTCCAATGATCAGCTCTTAGCAGCCCATGTGAGTCACCTAACACATGTGGGAACCATCATTTGGCAACTAGCATGAAATATCTCATAAAATTACAAAAATATGAGTAATCATTCATGACTTATTTACATGAAAATAATATTACATATCCTTTATATCTTATCCATACACCAACGACCAAAAACAAATACAAACACTTTAATTCTTCAATTTTCTTCATCTAATTGATCTCTCTCAAGTTCTATCTTCAAGTTCTAAGTGTTCTTCATAAATTCTAAAAGTTCTAGTTACATAAAATCAAGAATACTTTCAAGTTTGCTAGCTCACTTCCAATCTTGTAAGGTGATCATCCAACCTCAAGAAATCTTTGTTTCTGCTTCAAGAACTTCGAGCCATCCAAGGATCCGTTGAAGCTAGATCCATTTTTCTCTTTTCCAGTAGGTTTATCCAAGGAACTTAAGGTAGTAATAATGTTCATAACATCATTCGATTCATACATATAAACCTATCTTATTCGAAGGTTTAAACTTGTAATCACTAGAACATAGTTTAGTTAATTCTAAACTTGTTCGCAAAAAAAAGTTAATCCTTCTAACTTGACTTTTAAAATCAACTAAACACATGTTCTATATCTATATGATATGCTAACTTAATGATTTAAAACCTGGAAACACGAAAAACACCGTAAAACCGGATTTACGCCGTTGTAGTAACACCGGGGGCTGTTTTGGGTTAGTTAATTAAAAACTATGATAAACTTTGATTTAAAAGTTGTTATTCTGAGAAAATTATTTTTATTATGAACCTGAAACTATATCCAAAAATTATGGTTAAACTCAAAGTGGAAGTATGTTTTCTAAAATGGTCATCTAGACGTCGTTCTTTCGACTGAAATGACTACCTTTACAAAAACGACTTGTAACTTATTTTTCCGACTATAAACCTATACTTTTTCTGTTAAGATTCATAAAATAGAGTTCAATATGAAACCATAGCAATTTGATTCACTCAAAACGGATTTAAAATGAAGAAGTTATGGGTAAAACAAGATTGGATAATTTTTCTCATTTTAGCTACGTGAAAATTGGTAACAAATCTATTCCAACCATAACTTAATCAAATTGTATTGTATATTATGTAATCTTGAGATACAATAGACACGTATACAATGTTTCGACCTATCATGTCGACACATCTATATATATTTCGGAACAACCATTTACACTCTATATGTGAATGTTGGAGTTAGCTATACAGGGTTGAGGTTGATTCCAAAATATATATAGTTTGAGTTGTGATCAATACTGAGATACGTATACACTGGGTCGTGGATTGATTCAAGATAATATTTATCAATTTATTTCTGTATATCTAACTGTGGACAACTAGTTGTAGGTTACTAACGAGGACAGCTGAGTTAATAAACTTAAAACATCAAAATATATTAAAAGTGTTGTAAATATATTTTGAACATACTTTGATATATATGTATATATTGTTATAGGTTCGTGAATCAACCAGTGGCCAAGTCTTACTTCTCGACGAAGTAAAAATATGTGAAAGTGAGTTATAGTCCCACTTTTAAAATCTAATATTTTTGGGATGAGAATACATGCAGGTTTTATAAATGATTTACAAAATAGACACAAGTACGTGAAACTACATTCTATGGTTGAATTATCGAAATCGAATATGCCCCTTTTTATTAAGTCTGGTAATCTAAGAACTAGGGAACAGACACCCTAATTGACGCGAATCCTAAAGATAGATCTATTGGGCCTAACAAACCTCATCCAAAGTACCAGATGCTTTTGTACTTCGAAATTTATATCATATCCGAAGGGAGTCCCGGAATGATGGGGATATTCTTACATATGCATCTTGTTAATGTCGGTTACCAGGTGTTCACCATATGAATGATTTTTATCTCTATGTATGGGATGTGTATTGAAATATGAAATCTTGTGGTCTATTATTATGATTTGATATATATAGGTTTAACCTATAACTCACCAACATTTTTGTTGACGTTTTAAGCATGTTTATTCTCAGGTGATTATTAAGAGCTTCCGCTGTCGCATACTTAAATAAGGATGAGATTTGGAGTCCATGCTTGTGTGATATTGTGTAAAAACTGCATTCAAGAAACTTATTTTGTTGTAACATATTTGTATTGTAAACCATTATGTAATGGTCGTGTGTAAACATGATATTTTAGATTATCATTATTTGATAATCTACGTAAAGCTTTTTAAACCTTTATTGATGAAATAAAGGTTATGGTTTGTTTTAAAATGAATGCAGTCTTTGAAAAACGTCTCATATAGAGGTCAAAACCTCGCGACGAAATCAATTAATATGGAACGTTTTTAATCAATAAGAACAGGACATTTCAGTTGGTATCCGAGCGTTGGTCTTAGAGAACCAGAATTTTGCATTAGTGTGTCTTATCGAGTTTGTTAGGATGCATTAGTGAGTCTGGACTTCGACCGTGTTTACTTGAAAAATGATTGCTTAACAAATTTTGTTGGAAACTATATATTTTTAACATGTGAATATTATGTGATATATTAATCTCTTAACGCGTTTGATATTATGTGATAGATGTCTACCTCTAGAACAAGTCCCATTGACTCACCTAATAATAATGAAGAGTCAAATGTAAATTGGAATGATTCGTGGACTGATTCACAAGTTCCCGAAGAGGAACCGGAAGAAGAATCAGAACCGGAAGAAGAATAGGAACCGGATGAAGAAATAGAACCGGTGGGGGAAATAATAAAACGGTTAAGTAAAAGAAAATCCTCAACCAACCGACCAAGGTTAATTATGGTCAATGGTGTTTCCGCCAAGGAAGCAAAATATTGGGAGGATTACCAATTCTCCGATGAATCGGATTCCGACGAGAATTCCGATGATGTTATAGAAATTACCCCAACTGAATTTAAAAAGGCAAAAGAAAATAATAAGGGAAAGGGCATAAAAATAGAGAAATCTAATTCCAACCCCGATGAACTTTATATGTATCGTCAACCCCCGAAGTCCTTAAGTTGTAACAATGACCCGGGAACCTCTAAACCACCAGGTTTTTCTAAACCAATGTGGAAAACGACGGCTCGTATTAGGGGAACATCATATGTGACAACCCGGAAATTTCCAACCAAATTTAAACTTTAATCTTTATATGTTTCCGACACGATAAGCAATATTTGTTAAGTTAAATTTCAAGAATTTTAAACTATGTTCATACATTCATTCAACCTCGACCGAGTTCGAACGATTCACGAACCATTAAACGAATATGATTATATATGTATATGTGTATATATATTATAACTTGAAACGTAAACAAAATATTAGATTAAATACTTTATATGATTGTATCTGTTTCAAAATGTTTATCAATGGAATTAGAAGATAAGATTAAATGATTGAATTATCAGATATATTGAATTATGATTACAAGTCACTGTTGAAAGGCCCACGTTGATTTGAGAAATCTTTCCATTTTAACAATATTCGGAAAATGGTAAAGTGATTTATAAATAAGAACAAATTGTCAATCATTGAGAACTAGACAAAGGATAGTGGAAGATTGAATCTCATAAAGACTCGATTGATCTATTTAGTTTCAAACGTACAAAAACGTTTTCAGTTTAAAAAGAACTTTATTATTAAAACGTATATAACTTTTATAAATATCTAGAACCACTTTTGACAACTCATTACTTAACTAGTATGATAAAGATAACGATATTTATATTTTATTTTATTAAATATATATAACGATTTAAATTAATATTATATATATTTATACGCGTATTATACGTACATAGTTTTATACTTTTACTATACTTAAACTTTACCTTTACTTTATTTTTATTTTACTTTAACTTTAATAATTCACTTTAATAATTCATACTTTAATAATTCTCTTTAATAATTCATACTTTAATAATTCATACTTTAATAATTCACTTTAATAATTCATACTTTAATAATTCACTTTAATAATTCAAAAATCTATTATAAATAGAATTCAATAGGTTTCATTATTTCATAGAAACTTGAAAATATTTTTCTCTAAACTCTCTCAATCGATTTACATATATATATTTACTCCGTATTATTTCAAGATATTATTAGTATACATAAAATATTACGACGGAGTGCTGTCCGAGTGGTTTCGAAATTGTTTTTCAAATAGGATAGGATTAAGGAAATTATGGGTTATAGCTATGGAGGTGATTGAGTATGGTTCATGGGTATGCTCGTGAGGTCAATATAGTGTTTATCATTTCCGTTGCGTCTACGTACCTTTCCTGCAATATTGAATCTCAATATTGATACGTGAGTACTCATAATTTAACTTTTACATACTAATAGTGTATCCCTGACTATTGCTCGAGTATTTAGGATTATGCGTGCTTGTACCTTTGATATTGCCCTTAGACAGGTTAGGTTGAATCTTGAATTAGTTACACTTGCCGTTGAGATAAGGTATAAGATATGCATGTCCTTGGAAAGCTAGCGAAAAATTAAGAACTTTTCCTTTAGATATCGAATGGTTTCGATGAACGGATTAGAAGTTATAATCAATTGAATTTTCGATATTTTTATTAAAAATGATTATTATTATCATCGTTTTTATCGTCGTTCTAGTTTTATCTTATTATTATGATTATTATTATCTTTATCAATAAAAGAGATTTATCATTAAAAATTGTTATTTTTTTATTATTACTATCGTTATTATCGTTAAAGTTATAATTAGTATTATTATTATTATCCAATTATTATTATTTTTATTATTATTATTATTATTATTATTATTATTATTATTATTATTATTATTATTATTATTATTAGTATTATTATTATTATCATTATTAATATATATATCATTATTTAAAAATGGTTATCGTTATTGTTATTATTATTATTACACTATTATCAGTAAGATAATTATTAGTATTATCGTTAATAATGTTATAGTAACTATCATTATTAATATTAGTGTAATTAAAACAAATATTTGTAACACCTAATTATTTTGATTACTATTATTATCATTATTATGAACACGATATAAAAGACGATTAAAAGCTATTAAACGAAACGATTAGGAAATAATGAGTAAGAGTATCATGATGAAATTAAAATATTATAAGATATTGATTTAGATAAAATTATCGTTCTTGTTATTTTTATCATTACTATTATTATTAAAAGTATCGTTAGTATTAAAACTATCATTTTAACAAAAATTATCATTTTAATAGAAATGTCATTGTTACTATAAAATATCATTATTATTATTATTTTAAATAGAATTATTATTTTAAAGATAATATTAAAAATTATCGTAAATATTAAAGTTATCATAATTAGAATTATTGTTTTATCATAATGTCATCTTAGTAATTATAAATATTGATATTTTTATAATAATAATTATTATTACAAAATAATACAACTTTTACTTACTATCATTATAGATATTATTTTATCAAATAAATATGTGATACAAACATATTTTACTACGTGTAAT
Source organism: Rutidosis leptorrhynchoides (assembly GCF_046630445.1). NCBI lineage: Eukaryota > Viridiplantae > Streptophyta > Magnoliopsida > Asterales > Asteraceae > Rutidosis > Rutidosis leptorrhynchoides. The sequence goes on from NC_092343.1 coordinate 228,519,243, forward strand.
AACTTACTTTAATAATACCTATCATATTATCTTTATGATATTAAATGAACCCTATAAATTTTATTACTTAATATATATAAAAGTATATTTTATTATATAAATTTAATATAAAATTTTATTTATTAATAAATAAATTATATTATTTACTCTAATAAATCTTTTAAAAATATTTAAAAATATAAAACGACGATATTTAAACTATATATTAATCATGTATAGATTTTTGGAAATTATTTTGAGTCAAATTTACTTTTGTTGACTTTTGCATATTAGTCTCGAGCATTAGGATTGTGGTACACTATGACTTAACCTAATTTGTTAGACAAATATTGACCAACACATAAATATATATAATTAATTTAGGTTCGTGAATCCGAAGCCAACCTTGCACTTGTTCAATGACGATATATGTATTTTTACTACGAAATACAGTATGGTGAGTTTCATTTGCCATTTTACCCTTTATATTTTTGGGACTGAGAATACATGCGCTTTTATAAATGTTTGACGAAATAGACACAAGTAATTGAAACTACATTCTATGGTTGAATTATCGGAATCGAATATGCCCCTTTTTATTAAAGTCTGGTAATCTAAGAATTAGGGAACAGACACCCTAATTGACGCGAATCCTAAATATAGATCTATTGGGCCTAACAAACCCCATCCAAAGTACCGGATGCTTTAGTACTTCGAAATTTATATCATGTCCGAAGGAGGATCCCGGAATGATAGGGGATATTCTTATATGTATCTAGTTAATGTCGGTTACCAGGTGTTCACCATATGAATGATTATTTTTGTCTCTATGCATGGGACGTATATTTATGAGAACTGGAAATGAAATTCTTGTGGTCTATTAAAATGATGAAAATAAATGATTATGATAAACTAATGAACTCACCAACCTTTTGGTTGACACTTTAAAGCATGTTTATTCTCAGGTGTTAAAGAAATCTTCCGCTATGCATTTGCTCATTTTAAAGATATTACATGGAGTCTTTCATAGCATATTTCGAAGAACGTTGCATTCGAGTCATTGAGTTCATCAAAGATTATTATTAAATCAATTTATAGTTGGATAGTGGATATTATGAAATGGTATGCATGCCTGTCAATTTTCGATGTAAAGAAAGTTTGTCTTTTAAAAACGAATGCAATGTTTGTAAAATGTATCATATAGAGGTCAAATACCTCGCAATGTAATCAACTATTGTGAATCGTTTATAATGTATATGAACGGGTCCTTTCAGTTGGTATCAGAGCGGTGGTCTTAGCGAACCAGGTCTGCATTAGTGTGTCTAACTGATAAGTCGATAGGATGCATTAGTGAGTCTGGACTTCGACCGTGTCTGCATGTTAAAAGTTTTGCTTATCATTTTGTGTCGAAAATTAACTACTTATCATCCTCAGGAAATTACCTGCTTATCATTTTTAGTCTAAGACACGTCTTGCTTCATTGATTGCATGAATAGTGTATAGACAAAAATTCATATCTTAGCATATCTGCTAAATCCCATCTTATCGTATCTGTTACTTTAAACTTTGCCTGACATATCCCGCAAAGTCCTCCGTAATCTACGAAATCTTTTGATCTATATATATATATATATATATATATTCTATGTAATTAGAATACCATCCGTTAGCCAAAATCATTTGATATCGAAAAAAAAAATCCCTAATCCAATCGTACGAAATGGAATTCGTCATCAGTTCAAGTCACTCAGATTCCGAAATGGAATCCCATTCAAGTTCCGAAAGCAGTGTGATCGGAATAGATCAACCAATCAGTCATCACCTATTCTGGATGAATTGGGGATGGGTTCGTAGCCTCCTCAATCATTGGAGACAAGAAGAAGGTGATCCCTTCCATCCACCACATTGCCCTTTTGACGAAGAACCTGAAGCACTTACCGGCGAACCTGTCCGAAACACCATTTTCTCGCTCATTTCCAGAGTATCTCGACACGATTATATATTACATCAAATTTTAGATTTTATTTATCCGCTCGTCCGAATCGACAATCACCCCGGTGTAATAGAAGAAGTCAACGAGCTTCGCGCTAGGGTAGTGGCTTTGGAGAATATGGTGCAGAGATTACAAACACCAGCAGCAGCATCAGCAGCATAACCAGTACCACCATCATCAACGCCAACAGTACCATTACCACCTCCAACCACAACCGCGTCGTAAACCTCAACTTCACAATCTGTCCCACGAGCATCAACGTCATACGCACCATAGATACCAAGGAGTACCAACAACAATAACTGACGAAGTATTAATTCATAACTTCATTGGAGAAACATTCCGCGGCGATTATGTAATCTCTAAAGTCTTAGAGATTATCTAATCTAGCCCTAACCATAAATCAGTTAAGCGAACCAAAATGATATAAGGAAGAGTAGAAACCCTGACAAAAATGGTGTGTGATTAACAAGCTAAACTTGCTTTACCAACAGCATCAACAGTACCATCAGCGTTACCAGCATCGTCAGTACAGTCAACATCCGAATCAACAACACAGATAACATCACAAACTCCGTCAGTTCAAGAATCACTGTGGACATCATTACGAATCAATAACGTGTATATTGTATCAACGAGTTATGAAGAATTAACTCATTCCCTCTGAAGAAAATATATGTATATTATATATATATATATATATTGAAATAAATCTTTCCGTGCTAAGCTATTGTGTGTGAATCTTAACTACTCGGTTAATTCATATTACAAATATGCAATAATGTACGTCCTTCGGCCGCAACTTAACCAGCGTTAACTACAATCTCTGTCTCAATTCAACAAATTCCAATTCATAATAAATCAAGTATATATTTGATTTTACACTTTCATCATCGATGTACCCGAAACTTTTCAGATAACATCATTCGTACTTTGCGAAATTCACAAGAATTCCACGAACCGAACATCATACATCAACAAATAACGAAGTATTGATTCATAATTTCAATGTCATTAAAGAAATACAGCGTAAAAGTTATGTACTTTTTAAAGCCTTTAGGGATTATTCAATTCTAGTTTCAACTGTAAATCAAATGAGTTTAATTTAACATTAACTCATTAAATCTATGTTACATCTGAAGAAAATATACATATATGTATTTTCATAAAGACTGTAATAAAATTCTTTTGTACACAATATTAATTGTGAAATTTTTTTAACGGGTAGGTAATACCCAAGAGATATATAAATTCACAATTAATATGTTACATTCTTCGAATCTGATTCAGCAAATCATCCATTATACTCCCTACTTTCACAACAATATACATTCTTTTATAGAAATCAAAACAACCATACTCATTCAAAATTTAATTACATATTCTGATTTTGAAATCTCAAAATTCAACTTGAGATATGACCAAAATCATCAATCTTAGATCCTTACATCTTTCACAAGCTATATTTTGACTTCAAAACTGTGTTAGAACATGAAATGTATGTTAACGATTACAATCTATGTTCAAACCCTTCGAAAATTTCTGAAGACACTTCGAATGATGAGCAATCGAGATGATGATCCAACCACATGTTACCCACAGTTATGTACCCGAAAAACTCTTGAAACCAAAGTAAAATTTTAAACAACGTATCCGCGTTAGATTCTTTGGCATTTATTAGCAAAAATAACTTTGCGACTCCTATTCAAAGTAGCCAGTTTTGTCACAGCTCCAGCAAGTCAACTTCGACTTTTCAGTCAGACTAACCTTATTATAACTTTGAGATATATACCATCGTTACCAGGGAACATTTTACATTCCACCACATTATTAGCAGATGTACCAACAACTTCATTACCCTTTGACTTTAACCTCTCCAAAAAGTCATTATAATTATTCATTGAAACCCCATCATTTACTCATTCGCATCTTGTAATGAGAATTGCCATACGAATCATTGGGAATTAGCAATCAGTATTTTGAAATCTCGCAGCATGTCTACGCCAACAGTTATATGTGTATATATAACGTCTACCTTCTGGACTTAATTTGAATGTGAAGTTTCTGAAAAACACTCCGAACTACGAATTGGTTCTCTGAAAAAAAAATGCTGATGAAGCAGCAAAAACTATAAACGACTTTAAACGGTAAAAACTGGATGATAATGATGAAGTGTGCTGGCAAAGCGCAGAAAAAGAGAAGTTTTGGAACTGAAAAACGGATTGAGCAAAGTAGGAAGGAGGCTGTGGACAAATTACAAAGACTGAACCTGACTTCAAAGGATCCAAATGATTCAGTACCTGCTGAAGTCATTAACGAATACCTTGCTCCTGACTCTAAACCCCTGCGGACAATATTCTTCATCATCCTCTGATATTAAAAATTCTAAAATATCATCATATCTTTCATTATAAATATCCTCCATATTTCTGAAGATATTTTCTTAATTTTTTTTTATTTGAAATCATTTACCTCTTCGCGCTATCTGTATTACATCATAAAAGAAACTATTTTAGTTTCTAAATTCTGAAACATTCAAGTTTAAAATAGGAATATTTTGAAGTAGTGTTGGGAACTGAAGCTTGAATTAGTATAATATAATGACAGTTGATCAATGTGATTATATTACAGTAAGTCATGCTGAGTTTCTAAATGGAACGTGGTGATTCACAGATCATAACATCATCATGTGCCATGTTATACGACTCTTGTATTCTATTTAACCTCTAAAATATCAAGAAAATATTTCTTGATGATTCGGCCTTTTCCAAGGTATTCTAGTAATTTGACAAGTCAAGATCGTGCCATCACAATTTCCTTTCTATAACATTAACAATGTTCATTCCGAAATTCATATCTGTGAATTCTGGACCATTACAAGCGGTGCTTAATCGCAAGAAGAAGAAACAAAAGGACAAAACTCCGAAATAGAAATTGGGGTATAAATTGCAGCAAATAAAAGAGAGCATTAACTGTGAATATAATGATTAAAGAAGACAGAAGCAGAGACTTTGAAATATAAGGGAACATATAAAGCCCAATGACAAACCAGAAATTATAAACCATATATATCGATGCATATAGCAATATAAGGACACGGGAGAACTAGAAACACTATAAACCTAAGAGTATAGTAGAAGTAAATAGATTCTTCCAGCGTTAGATGAAAAAGAAGAATGACCGATATGAAAGTTAGAAGTATATCGAGAATCAGAACTGGATGGAGCATATTGATGAATACTTTAAAATATGAGTTGAGGGGAAAAGAATAGAAGGTGATGAAACATGACTAGGAACTTAGAAATCAACAGATTTAACTCACACAATGGCAGAATAAGTGAATCAAACTCTCTTGTGAATAAGTTAAGTTTTTTTTTTTTTTTTTATTAATTTAGTCAAACCACAACTAAATCAAGTGTGATTAGATCAACACCTAGAGCTATTATTCACCACCTAGGTGATTTGGACTGAGAGATAATCGGAGGAGCTCACTAGATCTGAGTGTGTGTAACAAATGAGAGGCTTAACCTAAAATGAAGAACATAAGACTTTATATACCCCTGCTATTGACTCACCCATACGATTCAATCATCACATGTACGAGTTGGCTTCATCAGCCGTACGGGTGATCACTCACTCGTGTCTTCTCATTTAGGTTGTAATTGTGACTTAGCTCAGCATCAACCGTACGTATGAGCCTGTCAGCCGTACTAGTGAGGCTTCACTCGTACGTCTGACTAAGTCTAACATAGTCAAACATCTAAATCTCGTTCTTGCAGTTCCTGTAACCACATACAAACACGGATAGGATAATAACGAGCAATCATGGTGTCATGTAAATTATTGTACCTGCAATGGATATGGGTAAATATCTAGGGACTTGCATAAAATGCATCAACAGAAGGTGTGAGTTGTAAAGAAATAAAGGAGGTGAATTTATAAGAAAATCTCCGACAGAACAATTAAAATGGACGATCGCATTTAAATCGGATCCTAATTCCCTTAATTACCGGAGAGTCAAATCTTATTAAGAAGATTTTCTTCAAATCCCTTGAAATCTGGGAATCAATCATATCTACGTCAAATGATAAGATGAATCTACACTTACTCATTTCACTCTTCTATGTTAGCTTCATTCGTACTCTTCATATAAATGGATTGTTTATCCAAATTATTCGCTGATGATAAAACTCTAATTTTCAGCCCGTATGCATCATGAAAACATACTTATTATCATTCACGACCTTTCCACTCAAATTTCGGGACGAAATTTATTTAACGGGTAGGTACTGTGACAACCCAGAAATTTCCAACCAAATTTAAACTTTAATCTTTATATGTTTCCGACACGATAAGCAATATTTGTTAAGTTAAATTTCAAGAATTTTAAACTATGTTCATACATTCATTCAACCTCGACCAAGTTCCAACGATTCACGAACCATTAAACGAATATGATTATATATGTATATGTGTATATATATTATAACTTGAAACGTAAACAAAATATTAGATTAAATACTTTATATGATTGTATCTGTTTCAAAATGTTTATCAATGGAATTAGAAGATAAGATTAAATGATTGAATTATCAGATATATTGAATTATGATTACAAGTCTCTGTTGAAAGGCCCACGTTGATTTGAGAAATCTTTCCATTTTAACAATATTCGGAAAATGGTAAAGTGATTTATAAATAAGAACAAATTGTCAATCATTGAGAACTAGACAAAGGATAGTGGAAGATTGAATCTCATAAAGACTCGATTGATCTATTTAGTTTCAAACGTACAAAAACGTTTTCAGTTTAAAAAGAACTTTATTATTAAAACGTATATAACTTTTTATAAATATCTAGAACCACTTTTGACAACTCATTACTTAACTAGTATGATAAAGATAACGATATTTATATTTTATTTTATTAAATATATATAACGATTTAAATTAATATTATATATATTTATACGCGTATTATACGTACATAGTTTTATACTTTTACTATACTTAAACTTTACCTTTACTTTATTTTTACTTTACTTTAACTTTAATAATTCACTTTAATAATTCATACTTTAATAATTCACTTTAATAATTCACTTTAATAATTCATACTTTAATAATTCATACTTTAATAATTCACTTTAATAATTCATACTTTAATAATTCACTTTAATAATTCAAAAATCTATTATAAATAGAATTCAATAGGTTTCATTATTTCATAGAAACTTGAAAATATTTTTCTCTAAACTCTCTCAATCGATTTACATATATATATTTACTCCGTATTATTTCAAGATATTATTAGTATACATAAAATATTACGACGGAGTGCTGTCCGAGTGGTTTCGAAATTGTTTTTCGAATAGGATAGGATTAAGGAAATTATGGGTTATAGCTATGGAGGTGATTGAGTATGGTTCATGGGTATGCTCGTGAGGTCAATATAGTGTTTATCATTTCCGTTGCGTCTACGTACCTTTCCTGCAATATTGATTCTCAATATTGATACGTGAGTACTCATAATTTAACTTTTACATACTAATAGTGTATCCCTGACTAGTGCTCGAGTATTTAGGATTATGCATGCTTGTACTTTTGATATTTCCCTTAGACAGGTTAGGTTGAATCTTGAATTAGTTACACTTGCCGTTGAGATAAGGTATAAGATATGCATGTCCTTGGAAAGCTAGCGAAAAATTAAGAACTTTTCCTTTAGATATCGAATGGTTTCGATGAACGGATTAGAAGTTATAATCAATTGAATTTTCGATATTTTTATTAAAAATGATTATTATTATCATCATTTTTATCGTCGTTCTAGTTTTATCTTATTATTATGATTATTATTATCTTTATCAATAAAAGAGATTTATCATTAAAAATTGTTATTTTTTTATTATTACTATCGTTATTATCGTTAAAGTTATAATTAGTATTATTATTATTATCCAATTATTATTATTTTTATTATTATTATTATTATTATTATTATTATTATTATTATTATTATTATTATTATTATTATTATTATTATTATTATTATTATTATTATTATTATTATTATTATTATTATTATTATTAGTATTATTATTATTATCATTATTAATATATATATCATTATTTAAAAATGGTTATCGTTATTGTTATTATTATTATTACACTATTATCATTAAGATAATTATTAGTATTATCGTTAATAATGTTATAGTAACTATCATTATTAATATTAGTGTAATTAAAACAAATATTTGTAACACCTAATTATTTTGATTACTATTATTATCATTATTATGAACACAATATAAAAGACGATTAAAAGCTATTAAACGAAACGATTAGGAAATAATGAGTAAGAGTATCATGATGAAATTAAAATATTATAAGATATTGATTTAGATAAAATTATCGTTCTTATTATTTTTATCATTACTATTATTATTAAAAGTATCGCTAGTATTAAAACTATCATTTTAACAAAAATTATCATTTTAATAGAAATGTCATTGTTACTATAAAATATCATTATTATTATTATTATTATTTTAAATAGAATTATTATTTTAAAGATAATATTAAAAATTATCGTAAATATTAAAGTTATCATAATTAGAATTATCGTTTTATCATAATGTCATCTTAGTAATTATAAATATTGATATTTTTATAATAATAATTATTATTACAAAATAATACAACTTTTACTTACTATCATTATAGATATTATTTTATCAAATAAATATGTGATACAAACATATTTTACTACGTGTAATAACTTACTTTAATAATACCTATCATATTATCTTTATGATATTAAATGAACCATATAAATTTTATTACTTAATATATATAAAAGTATATTTTATTATATAAATTTAATATAAAATTTTATTTATTAATAAATAAATTATATTATTTACTCTAATAAATCTTTTAAAAATATTTAAAAATATAAAACGACGATATTTAAACTATATATTAATCATGTATAGATTTTTGGAAATTATTTTGAGTCAAATTTACTTTTGTTGACTTTTGCATATTAGTCTCGAGCATTAGGATTGTGGTACACTATGACTTAACCTAATTTGTTAGACAAATATTGACCAACACATAAATATATATAATTAATTTAGGTTCGTGAATCCGAGGCCAACCTTGCACTTGTTCAATGACGTTATATGTATTTTTACTACGAAATACAGTATGGTGAGTTTCATTTGCCTTTTTACCCTTTATATTTTTGGGACTGAGAATACATGCGCTTTTATAAATGTTTGACGAAATAGACACAAGTAATTGAAACTACATTCTATGGTTGAATTATCGAAATCGAATATGCCCTTTTTTATTAAAGTCTGGTAATCTAAGAATTAGGGAACAGACACCCTAATTGACGCGAATCCTAAAGATAGATCTATTGGGCCTAACAAACCCCATCCAAAGTACCGGATGCTTTAGTACTTCGAAATTTATATCATGTCCGAAGGAGGATCCCGGAATGATAGGGGATATTCTTATATGTATCTAGTTAATGTCGATTACCAGGTGTTCACCATATGAATGATTATTTTTGTCTCTATGCATGGGACGTATATTTATGAGAACTGGAAATGAAATTCTTGTGGTCTATTAAAATGATGAAAATAAATGATTATGATAAACTAATGAACTCACCAACCTTTTGGTTGACACTTTAAAGCATGTTTATTCTCAGGTGTTAAAGAAATCTTCCGCTGTGCATTTGCTCATTTTAAAGATATTACATGGAGTCTTTCATAGCATATTTCGAAGAACGTTGCATTTGAGTCATTGAGTTCATCAAAGATTATTATTAAATCAATTTATAGTTGGATAGTGGATATTATGAAATGGTATGCATGCCTGTCAATTTTCGATGTAAAGAAAGTTTGTCTTTTAAAAACGAATGCAATGTTTGTAAAATGTATCATATAGAGGTCAAATACCTCGCAATGTAATCAACTATTGTGAATCGTTTATAATGTATATGAACGGGTCCTTTCCTCATATATCCCTAGAAACTTGGCAAAACGAACCAAAACCGAAGAAGAAGAAACGAGCGAGTCAGAATAAGATAGTTGTATTCGTGTGGTGTAATATATGTAATATAGTTTGCTTATGCTTTATGATATATGTAAAAAAATTGCTTGTATTAATAAGTATTTTTTTTATGAATCTAACTCTTGTCTATTTTACAGTATAAAAACACAAAATGGATAGACAACCCAATATTTTAAGAGACCTACCCGGAGACATGATTGATGAAATCTTGTCTAGAGTCGGTCAGAATTCTTCGGCACAACTATTTAAGGCGAGATCAGTTTGTAAGACATTCAAAGAACGTTCCAAGAATGCCTTGGTTTATAAAAGGCTTTCGTTCGAAAGATGGGGGATATCACATTGGGAAATCCATAAGTTATGATGTGTTTACTTTGACGCATATATTGCGGGGAACCCAAATGCTATTTTACGCAATGGGTTAAGAAATTATTTTGACTCAATATATCCGAATATTGGACTTCGTGATTTAGAAAAAGCGGCTAACATGCAACATAAAGAAGCATGTTATGCTTACGGATTTGTAATGTTCGCTTCTCACCAAAGTGAGAACAAGAACATCGGGCTACAACTATTAAACAAAACGTTCCCACAAGTGACGGAGTCGGTAATTGGGGTAAGAAATGAGGTTTTTAGATTATTACGGGACTGTTAGACATTACGTAACCCTCGTCCCTTTGACGACGTTACAACACGCTGTCTTATCAAAGGCCATAACGGTTATGTTCCACAAGACCAAGGATGGGAAGTAGTCCTAGTAAAACCAGAATGCATGACTTGTTTCTGGACCTATGAATTACGTGTCTTTATTGCCTTTGCTGAACGACTTGTGTACTAGCTAGAATTATCTTCACAACCATCTTGTATCAAATTTATTGTGTGCTATATTTCATGCTATATGTAAAATAAGCGGTATTGTAAGTTTGTAAAATATTGTGTAAAAGTTTGAACGCGAAATATTATTATAATCAGTTTTTCATATAGAATTGTAGTAGTTGAATTGTATATTAGCTACTAAGTATGAACTTAACAGGTAGGTAATACCCGAATTTAAACTTATAAAACGCTAATATGAAGAAAAAGCTTTTATAAATGAGTTCATATTATGCTACGAAATACTATTAACTACTCTTAATATTCTGTATGATTAACTTGTTCCATTTGACTATTTTGAAGGAAATGGCACCGACTACTCGACACACCGTGAATATGAATGAAGAGGAATTCCGTACTTTTCTAGCTTCAAACATAGCCGCAGTACAGGCTGCGCTACATACCAACAATAACCTTGGATCTAGCAGTACAGGAAATCATGTAGGATGCACCTACAAAGAATTCACTGCCTGCAAACCTTTGGAATTTGATGGAACCGAAGGACCGATCGGATTAAAACGGTGGACCGAGAAGGTCGAATCGGTGTTTGCCATAAGTAAGTGTACTGAAGAGGACAAAGTGAAGTATGCTACGCATACCTTCACAGGTTCTGCGTTAACATAGTGGAATACCTATCTAGAGCAAGTGGGACAAGACGATGTGTACGCACTACCGTGGTCAGCATTCAAGCACTTGATGAACGAGAAGTACCGTCCCAGAACCGAGGTCAATAAGCTCAAGACAGAACTTAGAGGGTTTCGAACCCAAGGATTTGATATTACCACGTACGAAAGACGATTCACAGAATTGTGCCTATTGTGTCCGGGAGCGTTCGAAGATGAGGAAGAGAAGATCGACGCATTTGTGAAAGGATTACCGGAAAGAATCCAAGAAGATATAAGTTCACATGAGCCCTCCTCCATACAACAGGCATGTAGAATGGCTCACAAACTAGTGAACCAGATTGAAGAAAGAATTAAAGAACAGACTGCTGAAGAGGCCAATGTGAAGCAAGTCAAAAGAAAATGGGAGGAAAACGGTGATAAGAATCACCAATACAACAACAACAGCAATTACAACAATAATCGCAACAATTATCCCAACAATCGCAACATCAATCGCAACTACAACAAACGGCCCAACAACAACAACAACAACAACAACAGCAACTACAACAATCATCCCAACAACAATAATAACCGCAACAACAACAACAATCAGAAGCAGCTATGCCAAAGGTGTGAAAAGTATCACTCGGGGTTCTGCACCAAATTTTGCAACAAGTGTAAAAGAAATGGTCATAGCGCGGCGAAGTGTGAGGTCTACGGACCAGGGGTTAACAGAACGAAAGGAACAAATGGCGTCGGAACGAGTAATGGCGGAGCAAGTAGTGTCGGAGCAAGTTATGCCAATGTAGTTTGTTATAAATGTAGAAAACCGGGCCACATTATTAGAAATTGCTCGAACCAGGAGAACACAAATGGACAAGTCCGAGGAAGAGTTTTCAATATTAATGCGGCAGAGGCACAGGAAGACCCGGAGCTTGTTACGGGTACGTTTCTTATTGACAATAAATCTGCTTACGTTTTATTTGATTCGGGTGCGGATAGAAGCTATATGAGTAGAGATTTTTGTGCTAAATTAAGTTGTCCATTGACGCCTTTGGATAGTAAATTTTTACTCGAATTAGCAAATGGTAAATTAATTTCAGCAGATAATATATGTCGGAATCGAGAAATTAAACTGGTTAGCGAAACATTTAAGATTGACTTGATACCAGTAGAGTTAGGGAGTTTTGATGTGATAATCGGTATGGACTGGTTGAAAGAAGTGAAAGCAGAGATCGTTTGTTACAAAAATGCAATTCACATTATACGAGAAAAAGGAAAACCCTTAATGGTGTACGGAGAAAAGGGCAACACGAAGCTACATCTTATTAGTAATTTGAAGGCACAAAAACTAATAAGAAAAGGTTGTTATGCTGTTCTAGCACATGTCGAGAAAGTACAAACTGAAGAAAAGAGCATCAATGATATTTTCGTCGCAAAAGAATTTCTCGATGTATTTCCGAAAGAATTACCAGGATTACCCCCGCATCGATCCGTTGAATTTCAAATAGATCTTGTACCAGGAGCTGTACCAATAGCTCGTGCTCCTTACAGACTCGCACCCAGCGAGATGAAAGAACTGCAAAGCCAATTACAAGAACTTTTAGAGCGTGGTTTCATTCGACCAAGCACATCACCGTGGGGAGCTCCTGTTTTGTTTGTCAAGAAGAAAGATGGTACATTCAGGTTGTGTATCGACTACCGAGAGTTGAACAAACTTACCATCAAGAACCGCTACCCACTACCGAGAATCGACGACTTATTTGATCAACTACAAGGCTCGTCTGTTTATTCAAAGATTGACTTACATTTCGGATATCATCAAATGAGGGTGAAAGAAGATGATATTCCAAAGACTGCTTTCAGAACACGTTACGGTCATTACGAGTTTATGGTCATGCCGTTTGGTTTAACTAATGCACCAGCTGTGTTCATGGACCTTATGAACCGAGTGTGTGGACCATACCTTGACAAGTTTGTCATTGTTTTCATTGATGACATACTTATTTACTCAAAGAATGACCAAGAACACGGTGAACATTTGAGAAAGGTGTTAGAAGTATTAAGGAAGGAAGAATTGTACACTAAGTTTTCAAAGTGTACATTTTGTTTGGAAGAAGTTCAATTCCTCGGTCACATAGTGAACAAAGAAGGTATTAAGGTGGATCCGGCAAAGATAGAAACTGTTGAAAAGTGGGAAACCCCAAAAACTCCAAAACACATACGCCAGTTTTTAGGACTAGCTGGTTACTACAAAAGGTTCATCCAAGACTTTTCAAGAATAGCAAAACCCTTGACTGCATTAACGCATAAAGGGAAGAAATTTGAATGGAATGATGAACAAGAGAAAGCGTTTCAGTTATTGAAGAAAAAGCTAACTACGGCACCTATATTGTCATTGCCTGAAGGGAATGATGATTTTGTGATTTATTTTGATGCATCAAAGCAAGGTCTCGGTTGTGTATTAATGCAACGAACGAAGGTGATTGCTTATGCTTCTAGACAATTGAAGATTCACGGACAAAATTATACGACGCATGATTTGGAATTAGGCGCGGTTGTTTTTGCATTAAAGACTTGGAGGCACTACTTATCTGGGGTCAAAAGTATTATATATACCGACCACAAAAGTCTTCAACACATATTTAATCAGAAACAACTGAATATGAGGCAGTGTAGGTGGATTGAATTGTTGAATGATTACGACTTTGAGATTCGTTACCACCCGGGGAAGGCAAATGTGGTAGCCGATGCCTTGAGCAGGAAGGACAGAGAACCCATTCGAGTAAAATCTATGAATATAATGATTCATAATAACCTTACTACTCAAATAAAGGAGGCGCAACAAGGAGTTTTAAAAGAGGGAAATTTAAAGGATGAAATACCCAAAGGATCGGAAAAGCATCTTAATATTCGGGAAGACGGAACTCGGTATAGGGCTGAAAGGATTTGGGTACCAAAATTTGGAGATATGAGAGAAATGGTACTTAGAGAAGCTCATAAAACCAGATACTCAATACATCCTGGAACGGGGAAGATGTACAAGGATCTCAAGAAACATTTTTGGTGGCCGGGTATGAAAGCCGATGTTGCTAAATACGTAGGAGAATGTTTGACGTGTTCTAAGGTCAAAGCTGAGCATCAAAAACCATCAGGTCTACTTCAACAACCCGAAATCCCGGAATGGAAATGGGAAAACATTACCATGGATTTCATCACTAAATTGCCAAGGACTGCAAGTGGTTTTGATACTATTTGGGTAATAGTTGATCGTCTCACCAAATCAGCACACTTCCTGCCAATAAGAGAAGATGACAAGATGGAGAAGTTAGCACGACTGTATTTGAAGGAAGTTGTCTCCAGACATGGAATACCAATCTCTATTATCTCGGATAGGGATGGCAGATTTATTTCAAGATTCTGGCAGACATTACAGCAAGCATTAGGAACTCGTCTAGACATGAGTACTGCCTATCATCCACAAACTGATGGGAAGAGTGAAAGGACGATACAAACGCTTGAAGACATGCTACGAGCATGTGTTATTGATTTCGGAAATAGTTGGGATCGACATCTACCGTTAGCAGAATTTTCCAACAACAACAGCTACCATTCAAGCATTGAGATGGCGCCGTTTGAAGCACTTTATGGTAGAAAATGCAGGTCTCCAATTTGTTGGAGTGAAGTGGGGGATAGACAAATTACGGGTCCGGAGATTATACAAGAAACTACCGAGAAGATCATCCAAATTCAACAACGGTTGAAAACTGCCCAAAGTCGACAAAAGAGCTACGCTGACATTAAAAGAAAAGATATAGAATTTAAAATTGGAGAGATGGTCATGCTTAAAGTTTCACCTTGGAAAGGCGTTGTTCGATTTGGTAAACGAGGGAAATTAAATCCAAGGTATATTGGACCATTCAAGATTATTGATCGTGTCGGACCAGTAGTTTACCGACTTGAGTTACCTAAACAACTCGCGGCTGTACATAACACTTACCACGTCTCGAATTTGAAGAAATGTTTTGCTAAAGAAGATCTCACTATTCCATTATATGAAATCCAAATCAACGAAAAACTCCAATTTATCGAAGAACCCGTCGAAATAATGGATCGTGAGGTTAAAAGACTTAAGCAAAACAAGATACCAATTGTTAAGGTTCGATGGAATGCTCGTAGAGGACCTGTGTTCACCTGGGAGAGTGAAGATCAGATGAAGAAGAAATACCCGCATCTATTTCCAGAAGATTCGTCAACACCTTCAACAGCTTAAAATTTCGGGACGAAATTTATTTAACGGGTAGGTACTGTAGTGACCCAAACTTTTCCATGTTTATATATATTAATTGAGATTGATATTTACATGATTAAATGTTTCAAACATGTTAAGCAATCAAACTTGTTAAGACTTGATTAATTGAAATATGTTTCATATAGACAATTGACCACCCAAGTTGACCGGTGATTCACGAACGTTAAAACTTGTAAAAACTATATGATGACATATATATGGATATATATATATATATATATATATATATATATATATATATATATATATATATATATATATATATATATATATATATATATATATATATATATATATATATATATATATATATATATATATATATATATATAGTTAACATGATACTATGATAAGTTAACATATCATTAAGTATATTAACAATGAACTACATATGTAAAAACAAGACTACTAACTTAATGATTTTTAAACGAGACATATATGTAACGATTATCGTTGTAAAGACATTTAATGTATATATATCATATTAAGAGATATTCATACATGATAATATCATGATAATATAATAATTTAAAATCTCATTTGATATTATAAACATTGGGTTAACAACATTTAACAAGATCGTTAACCTAAAGGTTTCAAAACAACACTTACATGTAACGACTAACGATGACTTAACGACTCAGTTAAAATGTATATACATGTAGTGTTTTAATATGTATTTATACACTTTTGAAAGACTTCAATACACTTATCAAAATACTTCTACTTAACAAAAATGCTTACAATTACATCCTCGTTCAGTTTCATCAACAATTCTAGTCGTATGCACCCGTATTCGTACTCGTACAATACACAGCTTTTAGATGTATGTACTATTGGTATATACACTTCAATGATCAGCTCTTAGCAGCCCATGTGAGTCACCTAACACATGTGGGAACCATCATTTGGCAACTAGCATGAAATATCTCATAAAATTACAAAAATATGAGTAATCATTCATGACTTATTTACATGAAAACAAAATTACATATCCTTTATATCTAATCCATACACCAACGGCCAAAAAGACCTACAAACACTTTCATTCTTCAATTTTCTTCATCTAATTGATCTCTCTCAAGTTCTATCTTCAAGTTCTAAGTGTTCTTCATAAATTCTACAAGTTCTAGTTACATAAAATCAAGAATACTTTCAAGTTTGCTAGCTCACTTCCAATCTTGTAAGGTGATCATCCAACCTCAAGAAATCTTTGTTTATTATAGTAGGTTATCATTCTAATACAAGGTAATAATCATATTCAAACTTTGGTTCAATTTCTATAGCTATAACAATCTTATTTCAAGTGATGATCTTACTTGAACTTGTTTTCGTGTCATTATTCTGCTTCAAGAACTTCGAGCCATCCAAGGATCCGTTGAAGCTAGATCCATTTTTCTCTTTTCCAGTAGGTTTATCCAAGGAACTTAAGGTAGTAGTGATGTTCATAACATCATTCGATTCATACATATAAACCTATCTTATTCGAAGGTTTAAACTTGTAATCACTAGAACATAGTTTAGTTAATTCTAAACTTGTTCGCAAACAAAAGTTAATCCTTCTAACTTGACTTTTAAAATCAACTAAACACATGTTCTATATCTATATGATATGCTAACTTAATGATTTAAAACCTGGAAACACGAAAAACACCGTAAAACCGGATTTACGCCGTCGTAGTAACACCGCGGGCTGTTTTGGGTTAGTTAATTAAAAAATATGATAAACTTTGATTTAAAAGTTGTTATTATGAGAAAATTATTTTTATTATGAACATGAAACTATATCCAAAAATTATGGTTAAACTCAAAGTGGAAGTATGTTTTCTAAAATGGTCATCTAGACGTCGTTCTTTCGACTGAAATGACTACCTTTACAAAAACGACTTGTAACTTATTTTTCCGACTATAAACCTATACTTTTTATGTTTAGTTTCATAAAATATAGTTCAATATGAAACCATAGCAATTTGATTCACTCAAAACGGATTTAAAATGAAGAAGTTATGGGTAAAACAAGATTGGATAATTTTTCTCATTTTAGCTACGTGAAAATTGGTAACAAATCTATTCCAACCATAACTTAATCAAATTGTATTGTATATTATGTAATCTTGAGATACCATAGACACGTATACAATGTTTCGACCTATCATGTCGACACATCTATATATATTTCGGAACAACCATAGACACTCTATATGTGAATGTTGGAGTTAGCTATACAGGGTTGAGGTTGATTCCAAAATATATATAGTTTGAGTTGTGATCAATACTGAGATACGTATACACTGGGTCGTGGATTGATTCAAGATAATATTTATCGATTTATTTCTGTACATCTAACTGTGGACAACTAGTTATAGGTTACTAACGAGGACAGCTGACTTAATAAACTTAAAACATCAAAATATATTTAAAGTGTTGTAAATATATTTTGAACATACTTTGATATATATGTATATATTGTTATAGGTTCGTGAATCAACCAGTGGCCAAGTCTTACTTCTCGAAGAAGTAAAAATCTGTGAAAGTGAGTTATAGTCCCACTTTTAAAATCTAATATTTTTGGGATGAGAATACATGCAGGTTTTATAAATGATTTACAAAATAGACACAAGTACGTGAAACTACATTCTATGGTTGAATTATCGAAATCGAATATGCCCCTTTTTATTAAGTCTGGTAATCTAAGAATTAGGGAACAGACACCCTAATTGACGCGAATCCTAAAGATAGATCTATTGGGCCTAACAAACCCCATCCAAAGTACCAGATGCTTTAGTACTTTGAAATTTATATCATATCCGAAGGGTGTCCCGGAATGATGGGGATATTCTTACATATGCATCTTATTAATGTCGGTTACCAGGTGTTCACCATATGAATGATTTTTATCTCTATGTATGGGATGTGTATTGAAATATGAAATCTTGTGGTCTATTATTATGATTTGATATATATAGGTTAAACCTATAACTCACCAACATTTTTGTTGACGTTTTAAACATGTTTATTCTCAGGTGATTATTAAGAGCTTCCGCTGTCGCATACTTAAATAAGGACGAGATTTAGAGTCCATGCTTGTATGATATTGTGTAAAAACTGCATTCAAGAAACTTATTTTGTTGTAACATATTTGTATTGTAAACCATTATCTAATGGTCGTGTGTAAACAGGATATTTTAGATTATCATTATTTGATAATCTACGTAAAGCTTTTTAAACCTTTATTGATGAAATAAAGGTTATGGTTTGTTTTAAAATGAATGCAGTCTTTGAAAAACGTCTCATATAGAGGTCAAAACATCGCGACGAAATCAATTAATATGGAACGTTTTTAATCAATAAGAACGGGACATTTCAACTGCTACTGAAGAAAGCGAAAAAGGCCTTCTCATGTCGAAGTAGTAGCGATGTGAGAAGTAGAAGTTGAAGGAAGTGAGAGAAGATAAATTTACTATAATGTTGGTTGAATAGCTTGTTTTGTAATAATTAAATGTGTGACTATTTGAATATTCCTTGGATAGCATCTGTTTAAATTGAGCTGATTAATTAACTCATATTTCTGTCAGATCACACACGGCCAACCACACGATCGACCGTAGAATCGACCTGTATCCGTATGACATTTCTTCTTCTCTCTCCTTGAAAAATAAATGCACATTGAACCTCTAAAATCTAATTGGTATCTATTTTCAAAGTATCATTCACAAATTAGCATACTTGAATATGATCAAATTTCTCAAAAGATTCAATTACTCCAAAAGGGAATGAAAGATTAAATGAAGGTTCATCTTTTTCCCTTTAAATTGAGAAGATTATGATGCAATACTCACTACACCACCTCATTCAAAAGGAGTCAAACAAACAACTCTCCTAACAATCCTTTTGTGATTGACTTGTCTTCTTCAGTTTCAGAGTCCTTTGACAATCACTTTCCTAACTCCCAAGAAGAACGAGATGTGATCAATCGCAACCGACAAATGGTTAGCACTAGACCAATTGTCGAAGGTTGTATGGTCACTATTGAGCACTTTTCAAAAGAGATTCTCGAGAATTTTACTTACATAAAATGGGATTCATTCTTAACCTTAAGAGGTCCCATTCACTCCACTCTTGTTCGTGAATTCTATGCTAACTATGAATTCACTCCCCCAAATAACGTCAAATTCTGATTGTTTGATAAAGGGTTTTCCATGTCTATCAAAGACTTTGGAAAATTTATGCATGTTCCTGATGAAGGTGTGGAATGTTTCTCCTATAGTCCATACCTCCTCTAACTTCCCGAATTTGTCACAAAAGGTGACATCATCAACACATTTTGTCAAAGGCCCATCAATCACATTGAAATCCAAAGTGATGGTCTTAAGGCAAATTATCTTGCACCTAAGTTTGACCGTTGGCTCAAAGTCATAAGTCAAAACATCTACTGCAAGGTGGAAACACTATCCACAAATGTTCATGCATGTGAAGCCTCACTACTCTGGTGTCTTCAACATCGAATTCAAGTTAACATGGCACTTTTTATGGCAAAGAGGATGAATGGATTGGTGTACAATGAATCACTCTCCCTTCCTTATGGGGCACACCTAATGAAGCTCTTCACACAACTATGTGTTCAAGATATACATCCTGTTTGTCTAAACACTCTCCCAGTCGATTACGATTCGATTCAACCTTTTAACGAAGAAACAGAAGGTGAAAACACACCTGCCTGGAGTGTTACGAGATCTAATGATAGTGTTGAAGATGACCAGTGTGACGACCCAAAAAAATTTCGACTAATTTTAAACCAAACTCTCGATACGATTTCATAATTCTGCCACGATAAGCAAAGTTTGTTAGGTTGAGTCTAAAAAATTTTGAACTATTCATATATGCAATTGACCTTCGACCATTCCCGACGATTCACGAACCACTATTTGTAAATATATACATATATATATATATATATATATATATATATATATATATATATATATATATATATATATATATATTAATTATTATAAATTAAAATATTATATGAGTTAATTAATTACGTAAATTAAATAATAAATGATATTATTATTAAAATAAGTCTATATATATATGTAAGGTATGTTGAATGTATATTTACATGGTTTCGAATTTATTTAGTAAACGATAGAAGCACTTGTTTATCATTCGATGGTTATTTAAACAAGTTAAATTCAAACTTATGCGATTATAAAATAAACAGTGATCACAAGTTAAATTCAAACTTATGCGATTTTAAAATAAACAGTGATCCGAAAACGAGTTATATAAATTTTAGCTTTATTAAAAATATATTTAGAATCTATTTGATTAATTTTAAAACTTTTTAAATTTTGAGTTGGGATCGAGCTCGAATGACAGGTCAATATTTATGGTTGATATTAAACAAGTCTAAATACGAATTCATGATGAGATCAAGATAAACGTTGATCCATATTTAAGTTATATAAAATTTAGGATTTATTAAAAATAGTTTTACTCTGATGAGTTGGGTTTTAATACTCCGTATAGATTACTTGGAATTAAAAATAAATATTAGACGCACCTTCTTGATCAAGTTTCAAACATTTAATGACCAAAATAAATAAATATATTTAATATAAAAATTTAGAATTTTTTCGGAGACTTTTATCCGCCACTGATTTATCAACGGAGCACGAATTTCAGTCCGTGAATGAAATAGTAGACGACGGCTAATAATTTCACACATTTATTTATTAAATATTATTATAATTATTATTATATTATTATTTTTATTCGATTTCAAATTCTGTTATCAATCAACACCATAAATTTAAGTAGCAAACAATATTCATAAAGGTATTACTGTTTTAAATTGCTTTCTTGATTGAACCTATAGATATACATATGTATATCTCAACAAAGATATATGTATCAACCTTCACTAATCTCCCTCTTCTCTACCATAACCTCATGACCAAAAACCATCTTTATAATCACATTCACTACCACTTGCAATTGTTACTGCTCCCTATTCGTTTTCAAGATTCAACACAAGAACACAAGCACAAAATTGTCTTATGCTATTCAATCAAACTCAAATCATCATCATCATAAAACAAACTACAACCACTGTAAGCTGTTATAATTGTTTATCATGTTCCCTGTCATAGCAACCCAACTGCAACACCACTTTTGAAAGATGAAATCGACATCGTTATTCCCACAATCAGAAACCTCGAATTTCTTGAGATGTGGCAACCATTTTTCGACAAATATCATTTAATCATCAAACAAGCTGGTAATCTTTCCTTTACATTTTTATCACTAAAGCGTACCAATTTATGCTACTATCTGTTTCTAGTTTCGACAATCAACAACCTAACGTGCCATATTGTTATAACCATTAAACCATCAACTTACAATATAATCGATTACCATCAAATCGCCACCACCTCCACAACAACCGGAGCAACCACCATGATTATCACCACCATGCATCACTCTCTTGAAACCCATAACCGAACCACCATCACTGCAACCCCTTTTGCATCACCACCCATCCGTCACCCAGGTCACCACCAACCTTCACCCTATCTCTCTTCTCTAACTCTTTCTCTCTTTTAAAAATTCTGTCAGACAACACCACCAAAATCACGATAACCTGCAACTCAAAATTGTTGTTGCTACATATACCTTCTGCTGTTGCTATCCTCTTCTATTTTTATCTTCGTTCGAACCATGAACCATTATCAATATCACTTCTATAGCTGCTGCAATATCCATCTATTTCCCTGTTCATTTTAATAATATGGCCGGAACCCACCATCAAACAAACCTAAAACACGCTTAAAATTATTGCCATGTTGTTACCACTGCTACTATTTGCTTTTATCAGAATTATTTCGGTATATTACTTGTTGTATAACTTTTTATTTTTCCTTTATAACCGATAATTTTCAAACCTGTAACCCCACTTGATAGAGATAGTTGAGCTGTGGATCACGTTCGATTAATTTAATCATCACCACCAAATTCTTTTAATGCTCCCCACTTGCTATCTAACAAATATGATAGATCAAAGACCCTACCTTTCATTCCTACTTTATTCACGAGGTAATTACTAGTGATTAAATCAATTCGTATTTGACTGAATCATTGTCTTGGAATGCAATTTATATTGGACTATTGTTGGGCCGTGAAACAAGTATATCAGTTTGGATGCACTTGGTTTGCAAAGCAGGCCCAAGAAAGGAGTCCAGTTCACTTTAATTTCGCGTAATATGCTACTGCTCGCTGTTATCTTTCCTGTTTTGAAGCTCACATCACCACAATCGAAACATATTTAAACACTACCTGCAACACCTATTGTTCTCCCTATTTTAATTCGTTAACGACTGCTATATGTTTCTGTGTAACTAAACCCAAACAAGAAACCCATTTTATACTAACTTCTCGACCTCAAAACCTGCTGTAATATCACTGCTATACAATTTTTCTCCTGTTCCATTTAACAGAACTTAAAACACCTAAATTTTATTCATTGGACTGTTGTTACCCGATCAGGCCACTGCCGCTTCCGGGTTATAATCGATCTTGTTCCTGCTTTTCGGTTGATATTACTAAACTGCAGTTGTAAAACGATTTGGTGCTGCAACTGTTCGATAATTGCAAGATGAACGACACCCATGGAATGTTAAATGGGTTATGCTAACAGGGTTGATTAAATGGGTTTCATTTTTAGGCCAAAATAATGGAGTGGGCCGATGTTAAACATCGACAATAATTAAGTTGGGCCGAGGTTAGATATGGACCAAAATAATGGATATACCTGGTTTAATATGAATGGGTTTCGAGTTTTATCAGATAAATAGAAAATAGACTAGTGGTTAAGGGTGTTTGCGGGTGAACGAAAGGTTGCGGGTTCGAGCTTGGGCAGTGGCTTTTTATTTTTAAAGATCCTTTCTTCAAAGGTTGTACACTTTTATTATTATTATTATTATTATTATTATTATTATTATTATTATTATTATTATTATTATTATTATTATTATTATTATTATTATTATTATTATTATTATTATTATTATTATTATTATTATTATCATTATTAGTAGAATTATTATTATTATCATTATCATTATCATTATTAGTGGAGTTAGAATTATCATTATGAATATTATATAAGTATTAATATTAAAACTATCATTATTATTATTAATATCATTATTATTATCATTATTAGAAAGATCATTACTATTATAGTTATTATAATAATTATTATTATTATTATTATTACTACTATTATTATCATTTTTATCAAAATTTATATTATTAATAAAATTATCATTTAGATTGTTATTAGTATCAATATTATTATAACAAATAAATATTTTCTATATAAGAGCATATTTATTACAACTACCATAATATTACATATAATTATATACATTAAGAATTTTTTTATAAATATTTACATATAACAAATTATTGATTTTTAATATAATATTAATCATATGTATATATAAAACTATATAAATATTAACTATTTTAATTATATATACAAATTAAATATATAGGATATATAATTTAAGATATAATATATAAATTTGCTTGATTACGATTATATGTACTAATATATATACCTGATATAGGTTCGTGAATCCGAGGCCAACCCTGCATTGTTCAGTTCAGTTGTGTGAATATTTTTACTACAAAATATTGGATTGTGAGTTTCATTACTCCCTTTTTAAATGCTTTTACAATATATATTTTTGGGACTGAGAATACATGCGCTGCTTTTATAAATGTTTGATGAAATAGACACAAGTACTCAAAAATTACATTCTATGGTTGGATTATCGAATCGAATATCTCCCTTTTAGCTTGGTAGCCTAAGAAATTGGGAACAGACACCCTAATTGACGCGAATCCTAAAGGTAGATCTACGGGCACTAACTCCCCCCATACTGGAAAATGGTATGCTTTAGTACTTCGAGTTTATATTATACAGACGAGTTTCTGTTTGGGGATATTCTATATTCATTATGTTAATGTCGGTTACCAGGTGTTCAATCCATATGAATGATTTTTAAACACTTGCGAGTGTATGATTATTGAATAAAGAAAATCTTGTGGTCTATTAAAATTATGGAAATGATTGATTACGATAAATTAATGAACTCACCAACCTTTTGATTGACACTTTTAAGCATGTTTACTCTCAGGTATTAAAGAGATCTTCCGCTGTGCATTTTCTCATTTTAAAGATATTACTTGGAGTCATTCATGGCATATTTCAAAAGACATTGCATTCAAGTTATTGAGTTCAATAAAGATTATTATTTAGTAAATGACAGATTAGGTCATTTATAGTTTGAATGTTATGAAATGGTATACATGCCTATCAACTTTCGATGTAATGAAAGTTTGTCTTTTAAAAACGAATACAATGTTTGTAAAATGTATCATATAGAGGTCAAATACCTCGCGATGTAACCATATGTTATTGTATTCATCCTTATGGATTAGGAGGGGTATGACATGTGGTATCAGAGCGGTGGTCTTAGCGAACCAGGTCTTGCATTAGTGTGTCTAACTGATAGTTGTTTAGATACATTAGTGAGTCTGGACTTCGACCGTGTATGCTTGTCAAAAGTTTTGCTTATCATTTCGTGTCGAAAAATTCCCGCTTACCATTCTTAGTCTAGACACGTCTTACTGCATTTACTGCATCGATAGTGTATAGACAAAAATTACATATCTTAGCGTATCTGTTACTATAAACTTTGCCTGATATCTTTCGAAGATTCCTTCATAACTTATGGGATTTTGGTATTATATATACATATGAAAACTATGTATACCAATTCAAGTCCTATAAATCTATCTCATATCAAAACAAAATTCATTTCCTTTATCATACGAGATGGATCTCTAAACTAGTTCAAGTTCCTCAGATTCCGACAACTATTCCGATATAGATTTCCACTCGAGCTCCGAAAGCAGTGTAACTGGAATGGATCAACCAATCAACCATCATCAATTCTGGATGAATTGGAGATGGGTTCATAGTCGACTTAATCAATGGAGACAAGAAGAAGGAGATTCCTTCCACCAACCGAATTCATCTTTTGGCGAAGGACCTGAAGCACTTACCGGCGAACCAGTCTGAAACATCATTTTCACTCTCATTTCCCTGATAGCTCGCAACGATTACAAATTATCTACAATTCTAAATCTTATTCATCTCCTCGTCCCAACCGGCAATCATCCCGGAGTAATAGAAGAAGTCAACGAGCTTCGCGCTCGAGTAGTGGCTTTGGAAATTATGGTGCAAAAATTACCAGCTTCAGCAACATCACCGACATCAACAGCACCACCAGCATCAGCACCAACAGCACCAATACCACCAACAACATAAGCCTCAACATCCGCATCACAAGCCTCAACATCATAATCTGTACCTCAAGTATAATCTTGTTCTACATGACATTCTACACCATTTATTTTCGTTCTACATATTGGTTCTACATCGAATATCTTCGTTCTATGCATTGTTCTACATCAAAGATTCTTGAGTACAAACTATTAATGGTGAAAATATTTTAACGGGTAGGTAATACCCGAGGAATATTTAGATTTCACATTAACATGTTATACTGTACATTCATCAAATCCGATTCAACAGTCATTGAACTATCCTTCCTACATCCACAGATATATGTATTCGTTCACCGAAGAACAACCATTTTAATTCAATTTCAATTTCATATTCGGATTTTGACCGATCAGAATCCAAGTCAAGATTTGACAAGTGGCATAATGAAGAAAATAATAGACAAATAAAATTGATTAGTAACCAATTAATTAACTACGTAAAATTTCTTCAGCATCTTCTAATCTTAAATATTTAAAATTCTAAGATTATATATTGGGCTATTGGACTATTGGACTATTAACATTGGACTATTAACCTTGAACAATTAAAAAGTATTAAAAGAGTAGGAAATATAAATTATAACACATTTTGGTTTAAAAGATCGTTAATAAGCTAAATCTTCTACAACTAAACATTTCTTCAAATTTGCCACTTGAATTCATCTTAAACATCCTTTGTATCTTGACGATTACAATTAGTGTTTAATCATCTAAAAACATAATTCTCTTGAAACCACCTTGGATTGATAACCGATGATTCAGATATGGTAGCATTAAATGCAGAGGAAACAGAAAAATTGTAGATGATCTAAATGGCCAAAAGTTTGATAATAAAGAATAGAATTTTGGGAACGCTCGATAGAAAATTTGGTACTGAAAAACGGATTTAGCTAACCATGAAGGAGACCAAGGACAAATACAAGAACCAAACCCTATATTCAAAGAATCCAGGTAATTCTGGATCCGATGAAATCTTTAGAGAATATCTTGCTCCGTACCTATGTTAAATCTTGTGGAAAATCTTTCTTCATCAACCTTCGATCTTAGAAATTCTGAAAATATCATCATAAATATCTTCGATATTTCTGAGGATATTTTCATAACTCTTCTTGTCCGAAATTAGTTATCTCTTCGTGCTATCCGTATTACATCATAAAGAAAACTGTTTTAGTTTCTCTATTCAAGTTTTAAATTATGAATGAATTCTGGAGAAGTGTTGGAAATTGAAGCATGAGTTAGTATAATATAATGCGCTTGGCCAACGTAATTATATTACAGTAAGTCATGCTGAAAGTTCTAATGAGACATGATGATTCACAGTTCATACCGTCATCATGTGTCATGTTACACGACTCATTCATTCTACTTCACCTCTGAACATATCGAAAAAATATATTCTTGATAGTTCCATCCTCAGTGATTCTGGTAATGTAACAAATCAAATCGTGAGATTTCATTCCTTCCTGTTTAGGACATTATGACCAATCGAAACTCTATATCTACGAATTTTGGACCGTTATTCGCTTGATTTAAAGTCGGGAAGAGAAACAAGAACATGGAGCTCCGAAATATAAAATGAAATATAAAGCCAATCACAAACACATAAATTAAAAACCGTGTATATCAATGCGTATAGCAATATAAAGACATGGGAGAATGAGAAATACAATAATTCCTAGAGCATAGTAGATGTAAACAGATTCCTCTGCCGGTAGTTGAAAAAGAAGAGTGATTGATACGATAATCAAGAAAATATCAAGGATTATAATTGGATTAAACATTTTCAAAATCTCTTGAAACTATGAACTAAGAAAGAAGGTATTGGAATGATGAAAATAATGAAACGGGAGAGATTACTTTATACTGAAAATATCCGACAGAACAATCGAGGCAGATTACCGTGTTTAATTATAGAGATCCTAATTTCCTTAAATCCCGAAGAATCATATCTTATAGATTTCAAAGATTTTCTTTAAATCCCTTGAATTCCGGAATTCAACCATGACTAGTCAAAAGTTATGATGAAACTTGTCTTTCTCATTTCACTATTTAGTGATAGCTTCATTGGTACGCTTCGAGTAGTTGAATCGATTTAGTCAATTAATTCAATGGTGATAAAACTCTATTTAAAAACACTCATATTCGTCATGAAAACATTTTTATTGTTAGTCATGACAACCTCACTCAAATTTCGGGATAAAATTTCTTTAACGGGTAGGTACTGTGACGACCCGGAAAAATTTCGACTAATTTTAAACCAAACTCTCGATACGATTTCATAATTTTGACACGATAAGCAAAGTTTGTTAGGTTGAGTCTCAAAATTTTTGAACTATTCATATATGCAATTGACCTTCGACCATTCCCGACGATTCACGAACCACTATTTGTATATATATATATATATATATATATATATATATATATATATATATATATATATATATATATATATATATATTAATTATTATAAATTAAAATATTATATAAGTTAATTAATTATGTAAATTAAATAATATATGATATTATTATTAAAATAAGTCTATATATATATATGTAAGGTATGTTGAATGTATATTTACATGGTTTCGAATTTATTTAGTAAACGATAGAAGCACTTGTTTATCATTCGATGGTTATTTAAACAAGTTAAATTCAAACTTATGTGATTTTAAAATAAACAGTGATCCGAAAACGAGTTATATAAAATTTAGCTTTATTAAAAATATATTTAGAATCTATTTGATTAATTTTAAAACTTTTTAATTTTGAGTTGGGATCGAGCTCGAATGACAAGTCAATATTTATGGTTGATATTAAACAAGTCTAAATACGAATTCATGATGAGATCAAGATAAACGTTGATCCATAATTAAGTTATATAAAATTTAGGATTTATTAAAAATATTTTTACTCTGATGAGTTGGGTTATAATACTCCGTATAGATTACTTGGAACTAAAAATAAATATTAGACGCACCTTCTTGACCAAGTTTCAAACATTTAATGACCAAAATAAATAAATATATTTAATATAAAAATTTGGGATTTTTTGGAGACTTTTATCCGCCACCGATTTATCAACGGAGCACGAATTTCAGTCTGTGAATGAAATAGTAGACGACGGCTAATAATTTCACACATTTATTTATTAAATATTATTATTATATTATTATTATTATTCAATTTCAAATTCTGTTATCAATCAACACCATAAATTTAACTAGCAAACAATATTTATAAAGGTATTACGGTTTTAAATTGCTTTCTTGATTGAACCTATAGATATACATATGTATATCTCAACAAAGATATATGTATCAACCTTCACTAATCTCCCTCTTCTCTACCATAACCTCATGACCAAAACCATCTTTATAATAACATTCACTACCACTTGCAATTGTTACTGCTCCCTATTCGTTTTCAAGATTCAACACAAGAACACAAGCACAAAATTGTCTTATGCTATTCAATCAAACTCAAATCATCATCATCATAAAACAAACTACAACCACTGTAAGCTGCTATAATTGTTTATCCTGTTCCCTGTCATAGCAACCCAACTGCAACACCACTTTTGAAAGATGAAATCGACATCATTATTCCCACAATCAGAAACGTCAAATTTCTTGAGATGTGGCGACCATTTTTCGACAAATATCATCTAATCATCAAACAAGCTGGTAATCTTTCCTTTACGTTTTTATCACTAAAGCGTACCAATTTATGCTACTATCTGTTTCTAGTTTCGACAATCAACAACCTAACGCGCCATATTGTTATAACCATTAAACCATCAACTTACAATATAATCGATTACCATCAAATCGCCACCACCTCCACAACCACCAGAGCAACCACCATGATTATCACCACCATGCATCACTCTCTTGAGACCCACAACCGAACCACCGTCACTGCAACCCCTTTTGCATCACCACCCATTCGTCACCCAGGTCACCACCAACCTTCACCCTATCTCTCTTCTCTAACTCTTTCTCTCTTTTAAAAATGCTGTCAGACAACACCACCAAAATCACGATAACCTGCAACTCGAAATTGTTGCTGCCACATATACCTTCTGCTGTTGCTATCCTCTTCTATTTTTATCTTCGTTCGAACCATGAACCATTATCAATATAACTTCTATAGCTGCTACAATATCCATCTGTTTCCCTGTTCATTTTGTTAATATGGCCGGAACCCACCATCAAACAAACCTAAAACACGCTTAATATTATTGCCATGTTGTTACCACTGCTACTATTTGCTTTTATCAGAATTATTTCGGTATATTACTTGCTGTATATCTTTTTATTTTTCCTTTATAACCGACAATTTTCAAACCTGTAACCCCACTTGATAGAGATAGTTGAGCTGTGGATCACGTTCGATTAATTTAATCATCACTACAAAATTTTTTTAATGCTCCCCACTTGCTATCTAACAAATATGATTGATCAAAGACCCTACCTTTCATTCCTACTTTATTCACGAGGCAATTACTAATGATTAAATCAATTCGGATTTGACTGAATCGTTGTCTTGGAATGCAATTTATATTGGACTATTGTTGGGCCGTGAAACAAGTATATCGGTTGGGCTGCACTTGATTTGCAAAGCAGGCCCAAGAAAGGAGTCCACTTCACTTTAATTTCACGTAATATGCTACTGCTCGCCATTATCTTTCCTGTTTTGAAGCTCACATCACCACAATCGAAACATATTTAAACACTACCTGCAACACCTATTTTTCTCCCTACTTTAATTCGTTAACGACTGCTATATGTTTCTGTGTAACCAAATCCAAACAAGAAACCCATTTTATACTAACTTCTCAACCTCAATACCTGCTGCAATATCGATGCTATACAATTTTTCTCCTGTTCCAGTTGACAGAACCAAAAACACCTAAATTTTATTCGTTTGACTGTTGTTACCCGATCAGGCCACTGCTGCTTCCGGGTTATAATCGATCTTGTTCCTGCTTTTCGGTTGATATTACTAAACTGCACTTGTAAAATGATTTGGTGCTGCAACTGTTCGATAATTTCAAGATGAACGACACCCATGGATTGTTAAATGGGTTATGCTAATAGGGTTGATTAAATGGATTTCATTTTTAGGCCAAAATAATGGAGTGGGCTGAAGTTAAACATGGGCTGAAATAATTAAGTTGGACCGAGGTTAGACATGGACCAAAATAATGGATATATCGGGTTTAATATGAATGGGTTTCGAGTTTTATCAGATAAATAGAAATAGACTAGTTGTTAAGGGTATTTTCGGGTGAACGAAAGGTTGCGGGTTCTAGCCTTTTTCAGTGGCTTTTTATTTTTAAAGCTCCTTTCTTCAAAGGTTGTACACTTTTATTATTATTATTATTATTATTATTATTATTATTATTATTATTATTATTATTATTATTATTATTATTATTATTATTATTATTATTATTATTATTATTATTATCATTATCATTATCATTATTAGTAGAGTTAGAATTATCATTATGAATATTATATGAGTATTAATATTAAAACTATCATTATTATTATTAATATCCTTATTATTATCATTATTAGAAAGATCATTACTATTATAGTTATTATAATTATTATTATTATTACTACTATTATTATCATTTTTATCAAAATTTATATTATTAATAAAATTATCATTTAGATTGTTATTAGTTTCAATATTATTATAACAAATAAGTATTATCTATATAAGAGCATATTTATTACAACTACCATAATATTACATATAATTATATACATTAAGAATTTTTTATATATAAATATTTACATATAACAAATTATTGATTTTTAATTTAATATTAATCATATGTGTATATAAAACTATATAAATATTAACTATTTTAATTATATATACAAATTAAATATATAGGATATATAATTTAAGATATAATATATAAATTTGCTTGATTACGATTATATATATTAATATATATACCTGATATAGTTTCGTGACTTCGAGGCCAACCCTGCATTGTTCAGTTCAGTTATGTGAATATTTTTACTACAAAATAGTTGATTGTGAGTTTCATTACTCCCGTTTTAAATGCTTTTGCAATATATATTTTTGGGACTGAGAATACATGCGCTGCTTTTATAAATGTTTGACGAAATAGACACAAGTACTCGAAAATTAGATTCTGTGGTTGGATTATCGAATCGAATATCACCCTTTTAGCTTGGTAGCCTAAGAATTAGGGAACAGACACCCTAATTGACGCGAATCCTAAAGGTAGATCTACGGGCACTAACTCCCCCCATACTGGAAAATGGTATGCTTTAGTACTTCGAGTTTATATTATACAGACGAGTTTCAGTTTGGGGATATTTTATAAGCATTATGTTAATGTCGGTTACCAGGTGTTCAATCCATATGAATGATTTTTAAACACTTGCGAGTGTATGATTATTGAATAAAGGAAATCTTGTGGTCTATTAAAATTATGAAAATGATTGATTACGATAAACTAATGAACTCACCAACCTTTTGGTTGACACTTTTAAGCATGTTTACTCTCAGGTATTAAAGAGATCTTCCGCTGTGCATTTTCTCATTTTAAAGATATTACTTGGAGTCGTTCATGTCATATTTCAAAAGACGTTGCATTCAAGTTATTGAGTTCAATAAAGATTATTATTTAGTAAATGACAGATTAGGTCATTTATAGTTTGAATGTTATGAAATGGTATGCATACCTATCAACTTTCGATGTAATGAAAGTTTGTCTTTTAAAAACGAATGAAATATTTGTAAAATGTATCATATAGAGGTCAAATACCTCGTGATGTAACCATATGTTATTGTATTTGTCGTTATGGATTAGGACGGGGTATGACAACCAGTTCATTGCACTATTATCTTCCACTTAAATGTCCATCCTTCATCGTCAGAGTCGTCAAACTCACATGATTCTGCGACGCATTCTAAATAATCTTGTCTGTGGAAAATGCTCATCCCACCCAAGCGCATCTCGCCCCGTGTAGAACAAACCTAGGATCGATCTACTATACTTTTCATGCATATTTTCATATATGCATCACTATGTTTCGTGCTTGCTTTGAACAAAATGTGTGCTTGTTATGTTTTCTAACGTGCACAATTTAAGGGGGAGCTTTGCTCTAAGGGCGAGCTTAGTTCTAGGGGAAGCTAACCTTTTTACTTCGATAAAAGGGGAAGAAAGATAGATACAAGTGATTGTTAACACTTGCGTATTTATAGCAAAATGTCCCTCATCATTTGTATGTTTGTCATCATCATAAAGGGGGAGAATGTTGGTTGAATGTTGGTTAATGAACTAAACGACAAAGTTAAGTATGATGATTAACCAAAGAATAGTATGATGATTGACCAGAGAATATGTTTTGATGATGACACTTACATATGTATAAGTGATGACCGACATCTTAACATAAAACACGCAAGGTCACTAATCCTTACTTTATCTTGCAAATGACCAAGTCAAACATAGCTTAAAAGAATAGAACTAAAAGTTCAGAAACATACACGGTAAAAGGCACGGTCAACCGCATAGCCAACCGCAGAACCCCAAACTGAGTTGCAACGCAGTTTTGTGAAAACAAGTTACACGGTCACCACCACGGTTAACCGCAGTGCGACCACAGTTTTCTCTGTTACCAATTTTAACCAAATAAAGTTTGACTAGTTCCTGACATCTATAATTCATGAAACCTTTCCCAACATGCTTAGAATAGATGCCTTCTCCATACTCAATTGAATTTTGGTCATAAAAACACTAATCGTGGTTAATTACGCCTAATGGCATCTTAATGACAAATTAACCAAGATTAGGCATAACACATAAGTGTTAATCAACAACTTGTGATCTTAATTCTTATCTAGACATCCTTAGTATGATCATCAAGTACCAACACACTTAAGCCAATGTCACTAGAACACTATTTACTATTAAAGATGACTTGGTGATTAATTAAAGGAAATGCTTTCAAGTGTAACTAGTAAAAACTTGTAATCCTAAAATATACTTAGATACATTTAGGATGGTCACCAAGTCCCAACTAGATATTGCTCTTCTCTTGTGCATGTGTTGGACATTAATGTGTGCTTACACATTAATCATACAATATGTTATATTGCAAGTAAGTCTGCTAAAAGCTTAAATTACAAGTTGTGCAAGTATCTATATGATTGATCTTAGAGTAACTATCTCTTGCTATGTGTGAGTATTACTTGCTAATTGCCAATATGCTTAATACTCATAAATTTGTCAACTTGATTAATATATTTGCTATGTGCTTACTAGTTAGGATTCAAGTAACTAACCTACTTCAATAAATTAAGTGTAAAATGGTTCAAAGTGAAATTATAGTCAATTGTCTATTTGGTCTAGTCTAAGTAACTAAGTGTGATTGCTTATTCAAGCATGACTTAACTTTGATGTCTCTACATACTTAATGATTATCTTAGAAAGATATCATTCAATTAATCTCTACCTGAACTCAAATGGAACATGACTTGTGATTAATTGAAACTAGGAAGTTAATGACATAGTGACTAGTCTTTAGAACTGAACCAAATGCATCAATGTGACTAACTAAGTCTTGACCAAACTGAGATTTCCCAAAATATCCATCAAGACACTTCTCCAAGAATGTTGGGTTTACCACTTTTGGAATGTTAAGTCACTTTCACACAATAAGACCAAATCTCACACACTTAATGCATATAGTACTTGCATAGGATGTTTGGTTTCTTTTGCAGGTGCTAGAAGGAGTAAAGGTGCCAAAATGTGATGTTCAAATTTGAGTCAAACGGCTATACAACAGATACCAAATTTGGACTGGAGCACGCACGGTCGAACTAAGGTCGACCGTGATGGCAACCGCGTGTCAACGGCTATTTTTTTAATCGCACTATAAAAGGCAAACATTAAAGAGCATTTGAAACTGATCCTCTTGCATATTTCAAAGGCTTATTTCCAGATATCACAAGGGCTCTAATTACTACTCAAATGTGATCAAGCAAGAGAAGATTCTATGATCTTATAGATATAGAATTTGGTTGTTGTAAACTTACTAATCAAAATCATTAATCTTGTGAGTTTACTTAGTGTGATGTATGTCCTAGTATTGTCTTAGGATCATCATTACAAAGTGTATAAGTCATGCAACTTCAATTAGTAGAAGCATAGGCTAGCTTAGTAATATACTTCCTTAAATGGACTTAGGAAGTTGATTAATCTTATTTGGAGATTAATACTTGTCCAAGGTGAAGACAAGTTGATCTAGGTTAGAGTTGATCTTTCAAAGGGATAGAAAGATTAGGTTTGTTGTCTACCAAAGAAGTTGAAGACTTGTAAATCGGATCTCCACCGGGTTTGGAGAAAAGTGCTTAGTGAAGCAACAAATCTCAATTAGTGTAATCGGGGAGTGGATTAAGGTGGATTAGTTAACATCCACCTGAACTACTATAAATCTTTGTGTCTATGTTGTACTAGAGTTCATCTTGCTGGTTGTGCTGAAGTTCATCTTGCTGGTTGAACTAGTTTTATCGGCTGAGTAAAATTTTACTCGTTGAACTAAGGACATTCGCTGGTTGAACTAAAGTGCATTTGCTGGTTCGGCTAGCTGGTTCTTCTTCGTTGCTGGCTTACCTTCAACTATCAAAAACTTTATTCATGAAAACTTAACTACTTCAGTTTAATGACTGAAGTAGGGTAACCCCTGAGCTTGTTGAACCAGCTCTAAAAACACTTATATGATACGAAAGAGATGGCAACACGACCATTGCTTGACCAGATTCGAGTGTGACATCATTTGAGCTTGTGCTGGTTGTGTTGCTGGTTATATTGCCCAGCTCACCCACATCACAAACCATATTTCGCCGCCGCTCTCCTACATAAATCGCCGCCCTCGTTAATCACCTTAAACCACCTCTACCACCACCACCTTCACGCTAAGATCCATTATTGTGTTTAGTCAAACAAAAATAGCTACCAACCACCACAAACCACCGCTCCTATCTCACTGAAGATGATTTATACTCGGATCTGTTTTTATTAAGGTGATATATATTCACATTTTTGTAAGTAATATCGTATTGAAAATAGTATTTTGTAATAGATCTAATGGAAAAGGGTGGATGTTGATGGTTTGTGGTGGTTCGTCGGTGTGCGTTGTTTAATGGTGGTGGTTCTGGATGGAAATTACAGGCTTGTGCGGCTAACTATTTGCTGGAGGTCGATGGAGGTTGCTTGTGGTGGTTGCAGGAGGTTTGAAGTGATGATATGTATTAAGAAGAAAAAATAATAATGTAGACGGTCGTGATGGTGACCGTTGATGGAGATTAACTGTGGTGGTGGTCGGAGGTGCTGCCAGACGTAGCTTGTGGTGGTTGGAAGTTGTTTGTGGTGGTGAACAGTAAATATGCTTTCGCAAATGGTGTTTTGTATTTTTAATGAATTAAAAAAAATTGCTACAGTGATTGCTACAGTATAACAGTGTTTTTTGGGATACGTGGCGGGACCGTATTGAATGTCATTTAACACAATTGGTATATATATAAATATTAGAAAAGTGATCGTACTAAAATGAAAATAAAGACAGAATTTAATGACTTTTAGTAATGATTTCTTCTAAATAAATACTATATATATATATATATATATATATATATATATATATATATTTGTAACAACCCTGATTTTTCCGTTAACCTTCCGTTAGTTTATTTAACGGCGATTATTTAACCTTTATGTGTTTATGTGTAATAAATGCGTACTTGATCTTCGGAGGGTTACAATAATTAATATGGGTTGATATTAATTCAAATAAATATTTCGGATAATGAAATACGATAAAAACGATACGATTTTGATAATAGCTTTTTGAGCAACGAAACGCTCGGGTTTATTTTAATAATTAATTTTATTAATTATTAACTTTTTAAAATATTTAATTTATTGGATTTTTAATAAATTAAGTGATTGGTTGCGTTTAACGATCGGGTTAGCGTTCCGGGCCTTCGGTACGACTAAACGACACTTAAAACGGACCACGATTACAAGGAATTGAACAACACGAGTCCGGGGATACCCCATGGGGCCCATTTGGCTGAACCACCCCCTCCCCACCCTTTTATATCTAATTTTTGCAACTAGAGGGACCTAAGTGCTAATTTATTGAATTAGGGCTAGATATAAATTATTGTGTTTAACCTAAATTAGTAAAACCCTTACAAAAAAAGCTGCCAGTCGATCCCTCCCTTCTCCCTTCCATCGACGATCACACACATACACAATCACCTTCAATTTTTATTTTTTGATTAAACCTCAAGAACAAACGTTGCAATTCTCGATCTCCTCTACGCGTTGGTATAATTCTTTTAGCGATCTAAGGTATAATTACATGAACCCTAATTTATAAAATCTGATTTTTATGAGAGTTTCATAGTTATGTTGTCAATTGCTCAAGTCTATACGCGTACGTGTTAATCGTTATCGTTATTTTGATTGTTTGATGCGCTAGGGTTTAAAAACGAATTAGTTTTTGCTTGATCAGAAAAATTAAGTTTTTCAAATGTAAATTATTATGTTATAATCAGATTCCTTGCGAAAAACTATTGAGTTTAGGCTTTGGATTCGTTTGATTTCGTTTCCGTATGATTAAGTTATGTCAATTTGAATTATTGTTGTGTTTTTGTTGCTTGATCAGAAATCTGGTATTGATAGACAACGAATTGGTATGTGAAACTTATACCATTGGAAAGATAATTTAAAAACACTCAATTTAGACTAGGATATCATGTCATTTGCTTATGTATAACCCGAGATTTGCTCGAATTAGTGTAAAAGTAGTTTTATACAGCACTTGCATGCAAATAACCTTGTATGATAAAATGTGTTAACTTCTGTGATTAAAGCTTTGCATATTTGAAATATAGACAAAAAGTACTTCAGTTTTCATGTGGATATCATGGGCTAATTGTATCTAGATCTTTGGACAATCACGTACGAATGTGACTAGCTAAATGAGAATCGAATCTGCAAATTGCTCACTTTTTTATACTCTGTGGATTGTGTTTATTGATTGAACATGTATACTTCTGAAAATTGAAAAATAACATGATATGTGACTTATTTTTAGTTTATGTCAATCTCTTAAACCTTATTCATTGGGCACAATAGAGCCATTCTTTATGTGAATTCTGATTTGAGCTGAAAACCGAATGTTCAACTTGCACGAATAAACTGTACAAATTGGCTAAACAAAAGTTGCTAGATTTTTGATATATGTTAATTTGATTTGTCTTTGAACTATGGCCACTGGTCTTGTATCAATTTCATGTTCCTAACTACAGTTATATCCAAAAAGAAATCAGTGCGCTGTCAGAAACTGACTTGGCAAACCCCAAATGTATCCCTTCTGATTCCTAACTTTTAATTGTCGTATGAGTCCCTGGAAAGACTTTTTGGAATCGATTTTAAGTATATTTATGATCTAGTGTTTGTCATATTTACTTAAATTTTGTACTATGAGATAATGTGCTAAGTATGCTACGTGTTCATGAACTTTGTGCATAATGATAAACTGAAATTGTGAAAATGATTATTCATGACCTAAAATGTATTGTTGGACTTAGGTTTGACATGTTGACCAATATTTGACATGAACCTACTGATGTTGACTTTAGTTGACCACATTGACCAAGTTTGACTTTCGGTTTGACTTCGGTTGACTTTGTTTGACTTGCATGATATAGTTGACTTTTACTTTGAAACGCGTTGAGTCGAGCAGTAAAACAACGTACACTATGAAACCACACTTATTTAAGATATATATATTGACCAACCTAAATACGTATACTTAGGTTGCATTACTCGGCTATAAACCGTACAAGTTAATTGTTCACTTTTCAATCCGAGCTTTATTCAAAGGTGAGTCTACAGTCTCGCTTTTTACATGTTTTCAGGGATGAGAATACATGCTGTTATACTTACATTTTCAAATGCTTTTGTATTGACATGAGTACTATATATGCATATTGAGTTTGTTCAAAAAGCCTCTAGCTTGAATACTTTTAATACCATCGGTGTAAGCACAATTTAGATGGACGGATCCGTTAGGTTAACAACCTCACCCACTATAAAAGCTGTGGTGCATTTACTTTGAACATTAAATAACATTAAATACATTTGAACAAGTGTATAACATTTTAGGAGGTAAAGGCGGGTATAGTGGCTTCTATACTTGGGTTATTGCTAGTATTCAGGTGCTCAAATTATGCAAATATTTTACGACTTTGTGTTGTACTTGTAAAATCTCATGGTCAAGGAAATTAAACTATTTTTCTGATAACTGCTTTTTAGATACTGTTATACTTTTAAACCTGTAGATTCACCAACATTATTTGTTGACCTGTTTTTGCGTGTTATTATTCTCGGGTCCTTAAGAGGTATGCTTTCGCTGTGTCTGCTGCATGACTGGCCGTGGAGTCAGCATTTGATTTTAAAGAACATTATTTACTTTTGCATTTAAAACTTTTATACTGTTTAAATACTGTTGGCTTGTGGTTGCGATCACAACAGTGTTTCTATTTTAGGATTATTGACTTATGCTTTTGAAAGTTAATTTTTTTTTGAATAAAATTAAATGCGATTGCTTTAAACGTCTCATATAGAGGGTGTAACTGTTAACTGTGGGACCTGGATTAACACACTATCAGATGGTAATTTGGCGGGGTGTTATAGTTCGTATCAGAGCTAACGGTTCGTAGGGAAATTAGGACTTGCATTAGTGTGTCTGATTTGGTCATTAGGACACCTTGATGAGTTTAGACTACGACCATAACTTAGTCATTACATGAGTACTTTGTGACTAATGTTATTTACTTGACTAATCTGTTTCGTATGTGTTCTTGTACTATGAGTTAGATGTCACAGGATTCAGGAAACAGTGACAGCGACTCCAGTGTGGCTGAGGTGAATGCTCCTGCCCCAGCACCTGCTCCGCATCAGATACCTAACCATCCCGTGAACCTTTATGCATTGGATTTAGTTAATACTAACCGTAATAGGGATATTGTTGATCGTGTTAATGCTTTGAGCGATATTGCTAGGACATATCCGCACCCCGATGATGTTGATAGGTTGGACGAAAGGGTCACTGGTATAAATACTTATACGTACGAGGCTGAAGCGAGGTTCATTGAGATGGTGGGATTGATAGCAGCCTTGACTGCCAGGGTTGCTGCGTTGAAGGCGGAACGTAATAGGCCGAGGAATGACGGACCTGCCTCCCGTACCCGACAGGAGAGGAAGTGAAGGGTCGTTAACCATGAGCTTCTTTTCCTTTTTCATCCGCCATACTTTCTTTAATTGATTATATAAGACTTACCGGGTGTTATAAACCGGGCTACTAGAACATTATGTTTATTGATTGGGTTACTACTTTGAAATTTGGTTTATCACTTTTGGATTTTATTTATATTAATGGTGGATTATGCTATTAGTAACTGTTATCTTTTATTGCATGCTGTATTATTCTATATTTAGTAACTTTGTATGATCATAATACTTGTGTTATGTTATACTACTACTATTTCCATTAATGTTACTACTTAGTGCTACTACCACTACTATCACTACATAACACTAGTACCACTACTACTACCACTAGTGACACTACTATCACTACTATCACTACTTATGCTACTTCTCACTACTAAAGAATCTTTTCGTACTATTATTTACTAGTCTTCAACTCTCGTTGCTAGTATATTTTTAATAACTCTGTTTTTCATTGATCTTACTTCGATGTATCGTTTGTGTAGAAGGAGACCATGTTTACTTCAGAAATGCTCGAGGCTCAAGTTGAAGAACTCGTTAACCAACGTGTGACGGAAGCTCTTATAGCTGCAGGTTTTGATTGCACTATTGAGAAATACTGTCCCAGACAAGATTGGATAAGGTGGGAAAATGAACTTCTGAATTTAAGGGTAATTGGAACAGACATTGCTAGTTACACTAACCGATTCCAGGAGCTATCGTTGCTTTGCCCACATTTGGTCCCATTAGCGGAAAGAGCAATCGAGAGGTACATGTCGGGATTACCGATGGAAGTATTTGGTTTTGTCCTTTCCCATTAACCAAAGACAATACTGGGAGTCATCAACATGGCGATTAACAGGATGAAGCAAGTTAGCCGGTTGGAAGGAAAAGAGATGCCTTTTACAGGAAATGAAGTTAATGGGAAAAGGAAACGATGTGAGAATTATGTTGGAAGTCTCGCACTGAACCGAGGTGAGAAGCAAGAGATGCCCCGTAACTTCAAGAAAGGATCTTCATCCAACACTAATTACAAAGGGAAACTACCATTGTGTGGAAAATGCCGAAAACACCATCGTGGGGGATGCAAAATGCTGATTTGCAGCAAATGTCAAAAGAATGGTCACCTGGCTCTAGATTGTAAGGTCAATACCGAGAAGAATAAGTGTTTTAAGTGTGGTGAAGAAGGTCATTTCAAGAAGGACTGTCCTAAAACCAACAATGGGAATGCTCGAGGCAGGGCGTTCAACATCAATTCTGCAGAAGCTCGTAATTATCGTAATGATCCGAAACTAGTCACGGGTACGTTTTCACTCGATGATCAACCTGTTTATGTTTTCTTTGATACTGGCGCCGATAGAAGTTTTATATCTAAGGATATTTTTCACCATGTTAAGAAACCTATTTCTTCCTTAGATAACGTGTATTCCATAGAACTAGGAAATGGTAACTTGATGAGAGCTGATAAGATTTATCGTGATTGTAACTTGATGTTAGAGGGTAAGCCTTTTAGCATTGATGTGATACCTATTAAACTGGGAAGTTTTGACCTCGTGGATGGAATGGACTGGTTAGCTGATAATAAGGCCGAGGTGGTCTGTGACCAAAAGGCTATTCATATTCCTATGGCTGACGGTGAACCTATGATGATTTATGGTGAAAAGAATGGTTCACAATTACATCTCATTAACTGCTGAAAAGTCCAGAAGTAT
Source organism: Rutidosis leptorrhynchoides (assembly GCF_046630445.1). Taxonomy (NCBI): domain Eukaryota; kingdom Viridiplantae; phylum Streptophyta; class Magnoliopsida; order Asterales; family Asteraceae; genus Rutidosis; species Rutidosis leptorrhynchoides. Next base: position 228,561,573 of record NC_092343.1, read on the forward strand.
GTGAGAAAGGGATGTATCGCGTTCTTGGCTCATGTAAGTCAAATTGTACCAGAAGAAAGGAGACCCGAAGATGTTCCTATAGTTATGGAATTTCTTGAAGTTTTTCTGGAGGAATTACCTGGTCTCCCACCGCATCGAGAAATTGAGTTTCAGATAGACTAAGTGCCAGGAGCGGCACCGGTGGCTCGCGCACCGTACAGAATTTCACCCCCAGAGCTTCAAGAGTTTTTATTTACATGATTAAGTGTTTCCAACATGTTAAGCAATCAAACTTGTTAAGACTTGATTAATTGAAATAGGTTTCATATAGACAATTGACCACCCAAGTTGACCGGTGAGTCACGAACGTTAAAACTTGTAAAAACTATACGATGACATATATATGGTTATATATATAGTTAACATGATTTTATTATAAGTATGTATCTCATTAGGTATTTTAACAATGAGTTATATACATAAAAATGAGACTATTAATTTAAGAAACTCGAAAACGATATATATAACGATTATCGTTATAACAACGTCTTACTAGGTACATATGAATCATATTAAGATATTGATACACTTGGTTAATTATGTTAAATGATAAGTAAATATATTATTAAGTGTATTAACAATGAAATACATATGTAAAAATAAGACTACTAACTTAATGATTTCGAAACGAGACATATATGTAACGATTATCGTTGTAACGACATTTAACTGTATATATATCATACTAAGATATATTATATATCATAATATCATGATAATATAACAATTTAAAATCTCATTTGTTATAATAAACAATGGGCTAATAACATTCAACAAGATCGTTAACCTAAAGGTTTCAAAACAACATTAAATGTAACGACTAACGATGACTTAACGACTCAGTTAAAATGTATATACATGTAGTGTTTTAATATGTATTCATACACTTTTGAAAGACTTCAAGACACTTATCAAAATACTTCTACTTAACAAAAATGCTTACAATTATATCCTCGTTCAGTTTCATCAACAATTCTACTCGTATGCACCCGTATTCGTACTCGTACAATTCACAGCTTTTAGATGTATGTACTATTGGTATATACACTCCAATGATCAGCTATTAGCAGCCCATGTGAGTCACCTAACACATGTGGGAACCATCATTTGGCAACTAGCATGAAATATCTCATAAAATTACAAAAATATGAGTAATCATTCATGACTTATTTACATGAAAACAAAATTACATATCCTTTATATCTAATCCATACACCAACCACCAAAAATACCAACAAACACTTTCATTCTTCAATATTCTTCATCTAATTGATCTCTCTCAAGTTCTATCTTCAAGTTCTAAGTGTTCTTCATAAATTCTAAAAGTTCTAGTTTCATAAAATCAAGCATACTTCCAAGATTGCAAGTTTACTTACAAGTTTTCTAAATCCATTCCAAGTAATCATCCAAGATCAAGAAACCTTTGTTACTTACAGTAGGTTATCTTTCTAATACAAGGTAATAATCATATTCAAACTTTAATTCAATTTCTATAACTATAACAATCTTATTTCGAGTGGAAATCTTGCTTGAAATTGTTTTCGTGTCATGATTCTGCTTCAAGAACTTTCAAGCAATCCAAGGATCCTTTGAAGCTAGATCTATTTTTCTCATTTCCAGTAGGTTTATCCAAGGAACTTGAGGTAGTAATTATGTTCATAACATCATTCGATTCATACATATAAAGCTATCTTATTCGAAGGTTTAAACTTGTAATCACTAGAACATAGTTTAGTTAATTCTAAACTTGTCCGCAAATAAAAGTTAATCCTTATAACTTGACTTTTAAAATCAACTAAACACATGTTCTATATCTTTATGATATGCTAACTCAATGATTTAAAACCTGGAAACACGAAAAACACCGTAAAATCGGATTTACGCCGTCGTAGTAACACCGCGGGCTGTTTTGGGTTAGTTAATTAAAAACTATGATAAACTTTGATTTAAAAGTTGTTATTCTGGGAAAATGATTTTTATTATGAACATGAAACTATATCCAAAAGTTATGGTTAAACTCAAAGTGGAAGTATGTTTTCTAAAATGGTCATCTAGACGTCGTTCTTTCGACTGAAATGACTACCTTTAAAAAAACGACTTGTAACTTATTTTTCCGACTATAAACCTATACTTTTTCTGGTTAGATTCATAAATTGAGTTAAATATGAAACCATAGCAATTTGATTCACTTAAAACGGATTTAAAATGAAGAAGTTATGGGTAAAACAAGATTGGATAATTTTTCTCATTTTAGCCACGTGAAAATTGGTAACAAATCTATTCCAACCATAACTTAATCAACTTGTATTGTATATTATGTAATATTGAGATACCATAGACACGTATACAATGTTTCGACCTATCATTTCGACACATCTATATATATTTTGGAACAACCATAGACACTCTATATGTGAATGTTGGAGTTAGCTATACAGGGTTGAGGTTGATTCCAAAATATATATAGTTTGAGTTGTGATCAATACTGAGATACGTATACACTGGGTCGTGGATTGATTCAAGATAATATTTATCGATTTATTTCTGTACATCTAACTGTGGACAACTAGTTGTAGGTTACTAACGAGGACAGCTGACTTAATAAACTTAAAACATCAAAATATATTAAAAGTGTTGTAAATATATTGTGAACATACTTTGATATATATGTATATATTGTTATAGGTTCGTGAATCAACCAGTGGCCAAGTCTTACTTCCCGACGAAGTAAAAATCTGTGAAAGTGAGTTATAGTCCCACTTTTAAAATCTATTATTTTTGGGATGAGAATACATGCTGGTTTTATAAATGATTTAGAAAATAGACACAAGTACGTGAAACTACATTCTATGGTTGAATTATCGAAATCGAATATGCCCCTTTTTATTAAGTCTGGTAATCTAAGAATTACGGAACAGACCCCCTAATTGACGCGAATCCTAACGATAGATATATTGGGCCTAACAAACCCCATCCAAAGTACCGGATGCTTTAGTACTTCGAAATTTATATCATATCCGAAGGGTGTCCTGGAATGATGGGGATATTCTTATATATGCATCTTGTTAATGTCGGTTACCAGGTGTTCACCATATGAATGATTTTTATCTCTATGTATGGGATGTGTATTGAAATATGAAATCTTGTGGTCTATTGTTACGATTTGATATATATAGGTTAAACCTATAACTCACCAACATTTTTGTTGACGTTTAAAGCATGTTTATTCTCAGGTGAATACTAAGAGCTTCTGCTGTTGCATACTAAAATAAGGACATGATTTGGAGTCCATGTTTGTATGATATTGTGTAAAAACTGCATTCAAGAAACTGATTTCGATGTAACATATTTGTATTGTAAACCATTATGAAATGGTCATGTGTAAACAGGATATTTTAGATTATCATTATTTGATAATCTACGTAAAGCTTTTTAAACCTTTATTTATGAAATAAAGGTTATGGTTTGTTTTAAAAATGAATGCAGTCTTTGAAAAACGTCTCATATAGAGGTCAAAACCTCGCAACGAAATCAATTAATATGGAACGTTTTTAATCAATAAGAACGGGACATTTCAGTTGGTATCCGAGCGTTGGTCTTAGAGAACCAGAAAATTTGCATTAGTGTGCCTTATCGAGTTTGTTAGGATGCATTAGTGAGTCTGGACTTCGACCGTGTTTTCTTTAAAAATGATTGCTTAACATTTTTGTTGGAAACTATATATTATTAACATTTATATATTATGTGATATATTAATCTCTTAACATGTTTGATATTGTGTGATAGATGTCTACCTCTAGCACAAATCCCATTGACTCACCTAATAATAATGAAGATTCGAATATATATTGGACTGATTCACAAGTTCCCGAAGAAGAACCGGAAGAAGAATCAGAACCGGAAGAAGAATCAGAACCGGAAAAGGAGGAACCGGAGGAGAAAATAGAACCGGTGGGGGAAATAATAAAACGGTTAAGTAAAAGAAAATCCTCAACCAACCGACCAAGGTTAATTATGGTCAATGATGTTTCCGCCTAGGAAGAAAAATATTGGGAGGATTACCAATTCTCCGATGAATCGGATTCTAACGAGAATTCCGATGATGTTATAGAAATTACCCCAACTGAATTTAAAAAGGCAAAAGAAAATAATAAGGGAAAGGGCATAAAAATAGAGAAATCTAATTCCTACCCCGATGAACTTTATATGTATCGTCAACCCCCGAAGCCCTTAAGTTGTAACAATGACCCGGGAACCTCTAAACCACCAGGTTTTTCTAAACCGTTGTGTAAAACGACAGCTCGTATTAGGGGAATATCATATATCCCTAGAAACTTGGCAAAACGAACCAAAACCGAAGAAGAAGAAACGAGCGAGTCGGAATAAGATAATTGTATTCGTGTGGTGTAATATATGTAATATAGTGTGCTAATGCTTTATGATATATGTAAAAATTGCTTGTATTAATAAGTATTTTTTTTATGAATCTAACTCTTGTCTATTCTACAGTATAAAAAAACAAAATGGATAGACAACACAATATTTTAAGAGACCTACCCGGAGACATGATTGATGAAATCTTGTCTAGAGTTGGTCAGAATTCTTCGGCACAACTATTTACTGCGAAATCAGTTTGTAAGACATTCGAAGAACGTTCCAAGAATATCTTGGTTTATAAGAGACTTTCGTTTGAAAGATGGGGATATCACATTGGGAAACCCATAAGTTACGATGTGTTTACTTTGACGCATATATTGCGGGGAACCCAAATGCTATTTTACGCAACGGGTTAAGAAATTATTTTGACTCAATGTATCCGAATATAGGACTTCATGATTTAGAAAAAGCGGCTAACATGCAACATAAAGAAGCATGCTATGCTTACGGGTTAGTAATGTTCGCTTCTCAACAAAATGAGAAAAAGAACATAGGGCTACAACTATTAAACAAAATGTTCCCACAAGTGACGGAGTCGGTAATTGGGGTAAGAAATGAGGTTTTTAGGTTATTACGAGACTGTTGGTCATTACGTAACCCTTGTCCCTTTGATGACGTTACAACACGCTGTCTTATCAACGGCCATAACGGTTATGTTCCACAAGACCAAGGATGGGAAGTAGTCCTAGTAAAACCAGAATGCATGACTTGTATCTGGACGTATGAATTACGTGTCTTTATTGCCTTTTCTTAACGACTTGTGTACTAGCTAGAATTATCTTCACAACTATCTTGTATCAAAGTTATTGTGTGCTATATTTCATGCTTTATGTAAAATAAGCGGTATTGTAAGTTTGTAAAATATTGTATAAAAGTTTGAACGCGAAATATTATTATAATCAGTTTTTCATATAGAATTGTAGTAGTTGAATTATATATTAGCTACTAAGTATGAACTTAACGGGTACTACCCGAATTTAAACTTATAAAATGCTAATATGAAGAAAAATATTTTATAAATGAGTTCATATTATGCTACGAAATACTATTAACTACTCTTAATATTCTGTATGTGTAACATCCCGCATTTTTCCGTTTACTTTTACGTTTAACTATTTAAATCCCGTTATATGTTTATAACATCTCCGATTAATACGTGTTTTAAAAATATCTCGTCTAGGTATTTCACGCACCCGCAAACGAACTTGAGGGACTAGTTTCGCCAAAATGCCAAAGAGGTGACTAGCCTTTGACTAGTCAACCCCCACCCCCACCTTTTCTATTTCATTTCCCTTTTCTTCTTCTACTTCCATATTTTCTCTCAATTCTCCAATTTCAAGAATCATCATCTAAATCAAATCGAGCAAGCATCCATCTAAACAGATTGCATATTCGGAATCCTCTCATCTTCCTCTTCGATTCCATACCGATTTCATCAAGTTTGGGTAACTTTCTAAAATCACTAGATTTTGTGTTCTTGATGTTTTTAACTTATAAAGTTGTTAATTAGTGTCTATGGCTCAAGTCTAACATGATTATATGATTTATATGCTCGATTTCGTTATTTGAAGTAACTAGCTTGAATATGAACTTTGGTGTGTTTGATTTGGTAATTTGGTTGCTTAAATGTTGTTGTTATGGTAAAGTGCAAGTATTAAATGTGTTACTAGTAGCACTAGCTTCAATTTGATGTGTAGGTTATTTTAGAAAACTTCATAAACTTGATTATTGGTATTGGTGGATTTGGGTTAGGGTTTGATGAACTTGAAATGAACTTTTGATGCTTTGAATGACATGAAATGTTATTTGTAAGTGTTAGGTTGTATTGTATGCTTGATCACCTTCGAAATGGCATATCATTCATGTAAATTGGTTGCCGAATCATCGAATTTCATTTATGAACTTGAGTGCATTTAATGAGGAGCTTTGAATGTGATTTTGGTTGTTGTAAAAGTAAATGTGATGGATGAAATGTGTTTAGTTGTTTTCCTTGTCAAAATACCTTTCCGATGATATAAGATACACGCTTTGGTTGTTTGCGGGTCATAAATGGTGATTGGTTGAAGTTAGGTTCGTGCATAAAACATAAAAACTGCCAGAATTCTCTGCACAGGTAATGGCGCGGCGCGCCATATACCCGCGCGGCGCGCCAAAGTGGTCTGTCCAACTTTGTCGATTTTCGAATAATGTTTGCTATGCTACGCACCTCCGATTCACATGTAACTTGTTCTAACATGCTCATATATGATTAAAAACCTCAGAAAAATAGTTCGGGACCCGACCCGAACGTGTTGACTTTTTTGTTGACTTTGACCGACCAAAGTTTGACTTTTTGTCAAACTTAACCAAATGATTATGCAACCTTCCTAACTTGTTTCTATACTTGTATCTTGCATGAAACTTGACAATTTGATTTCACATGCTACATAATCGAGTCGTAACGAGCCATAGGACTAATTGAACATCTTTGACCTATCGTGTTTACCGTTATTGATATGACCTATTTGTTTAGGTCAAGACTAGCACTATCCTTCGCACACGTTATTTTGTGAAGTACTTTTCGTATGTGCACTCAAGGTGAGATCATAGTCCCATCTTTCAAACAACTTTTATGCTTTAAACTATGGGATGAGAAACATATACGTATCATACTTTTATACATTGAACACAAGTACGAAAACGAACATTCCACGTACGGGTTTGAACGAAAATCCTCAATTCAATTATCATTAGTTACACTTGCAGGGTGTAAACGTGAACTTATATTATGTGATCACATGGGCTTGACGAGCCTCATTCGGACGGTTCGCTACCGTTAGCGGATGAAATATATTTTCGGGTCTAGTGTATGTTCTAACATTACGCAAAGGGTGCAAAACAGTTAAGTTTGATAATTGGGTGCCCGCGAAACAAATAACAACTTTGGAATGCAAATGATTTTGATAATCATATTATATTAAATCTTGTGGTTCAAATGCAACGTTTACTAAAACACCTATGATTTCACCAACATTTTTGTTGACAGTTTTCTATATGTTTTCTCAGGTCCTTGAAAGCTACTTGATACATGCTTCCGCACTCTTTTTGATACTTGCTTGGATGTCGAGTATGCATGCATAGTTGGAGCGTCTTTTGACTACTTTAAATTGTGTCGCATAGGGTTCATTCGTACGTTAAACTTTGTATTGTAACTAATCTTTTGAACGACATTTGTAAACTTGAAACATCCCTTTACTTACGAAATGAATGCGACATATTTTGGTCAAACGTCATAATAAAGACTTATGACCACGCAATGGGACCGAAGTAGTCGGCGCCGTCAAACATGATTTGGTCGGGTCGCTACAGATGGTATCAGAGCGTTGGTTGTAGGGATTTAGAGTTCATTGGTGTCAACCCCGAGTCATAGGGTACATTGGTGAGTCTAGATTACAACCGGCATATAGACTTGAAGTAGGAATTACTTGACTACTTGTGCATTATACTCGAACTCGTCTATCACATCAAATTCTTATTCAACCTTAATCTCACGTTACTTAATTTAATTGATGCGCCACCTTGACTTTATGAATTAGTGTCGAATGCACATATGAATTAGGGTAATATAATTTCCGGGATTATATTACGGTGACTCATATGAACATTCCAACATTATGACATAAAGAATTTAAGGCGAGTCAAGGAAAATTTTTCTCTATCCTTATTCCATATCATGGTTAGTATTATTAAGAATACTAATCAACGGTACTCTTGTATTTTGAAGGAACAATGCCTCCTCGTCGTGTGCCACGCCATGAGACTCCCGAACAAGCTCTACAATGAATGATAGCCACCGCCGTGGAAGCGGCCATGGCCGATCACTCCTCCAACAATAACAACAACCACAACAACAACAACAATGGAGCCGGTAACTCAAACAAAGGGTGCTCCTACAAATCCTTCATGGGGTGCTAACCTCACACTTTTGATGGAACCGGAGGACCGGTCGTGCTCACCCGATGGTTTGAGCAAACGGAAGCCGTCTTTAGCATAAGCGGTTGTCGGGACCAAGACAAGGTCAAATACTCCACTCACACCTTCGCCGGTGTCTCTCTTACATGATGGAATACTTATGTACAATCGGTGGGTACTGATGAAGCTCACGCCCTCTCTTGGGCCGATTTAAGGGAAAAGATGGTCATCGAATATTTCTTCGCGAAGAAACCCGAAAGCTCGAACAAGAGCTAAGAACCTTAGAGGCGGTCGGAAACGATCTCGAGGCCTATAATCAACGATTCGCCAAACTATCCTTGATGTGTCCAAACCTCGTGAACCCCGAATCTCAAAGGGTCGAACTTTATATGTATGGTCTTCCAAAGAGCATCAAACAAGGGGTGATGTCATCCAAACCCGCTAACCTACAACAAGCATTGAACATGGCCCGCCAATTGATCGAAACGGTTGACGAAATCGTAGTTCCGGCACCTAAGGCCGAGGATAAATCGGGCGGCAACAAAAGAAAGTGGGAACCCTCCCAATCAAGCAACAACAACTTTGCTAAGAAGCCTTACACCTCCGACGCCAAGAAAAGTTATGGTGGAAATAAACCCTTTTGCAACAAATGCCACAAACACCACTATGGTGAATGTAGCAATCTATTTTGCCACCGGTGCCAAAGGGGTGGTCATGTGGCCAACGATTGTAGAAGTGCCGCTCCCGTCGCTCAAAAGGTGCCCAATGCACTAAAACTGGGTACTTGTTATGAATGTGGCAAAATGGGTCATTTTAGAAATGCATGTCCGAAGAAGAAAGCCAACACCAACACACGCGGACGAGCTTTCAACATCAAAACCGAGGAAGCCCGAGATGACAATGAATTAGTCACGGGTACATTTCTCCTCAACAACACTTATGTTACTTGTTTATTCGATTCGGGTGCCGATAAGAGTTTTGTATCCAAGACTTTGACTCATTCTTTTAATACTCCACCACATCCACTAGATACCACTTATACCATTGAAGTGGCCAACGGAAAACTATTGAGTGCTGACACATATTACCGGGGGTGTACGTTAAACATTTTGGGTAATGAGTTTGAAATTGACTTGATACCCATGGAACTAGGGAGCTTCGATGTAATATTCGGTATGAATTGGCTAGCCAAAACGAAATCTCACATCCTTTGTGATCTTAACGCAATCTGAATTCCTATCGAGAATGGTGAACCTTTGATCGTCTATGGCGATAAGAGTTACACCGGACTCAACCTCGTTTCATGCATTAAAGTTAGAAAACTACTCTGTAAGGGTTGTTTTGCGATCCTTGCTCACGTTAAGAAAGTCGAGTCCGATGAGAAGCACATCGATGATGTGCCAATTGTTAGTGACTATTCCGATGTATTTCCCGACGAATTGTTGGGTCTTCCACCTCATCGACCGGTTGAATTCCAAATCGATCTTATTCCGGGAGCCGCACCCGTAGCACGTGCACCATATAGACTCGCTCCATCCGAAATGCAAGAATTGCAAAGTCATATCCAAGAACTACTTGATCGTGGTTTTATCCAACCTAGCCATTCACCTTAGGATGCTCCGATTTTGTTTGTTAAAAAGAAAGACGGATCCCTACGAATGTGCATTGACTATCGTGAACTAAATAAATTGACGGTTAAGAACCGATATCCTCTTCCTCGCATCGATGACCTCTTTGATCAATTACAAGGGTCTTGTGTATATTCAAAAATCGATCTCCGCTCGGGTTATCATCAATTGAGGGTTAGGGGGAAGATGTCTCCAAAACCACTTTCCAAACTCGTTATGGTAGTTATGAATTTCTTGTAATGCCATTTGGTCTCACTAACGCACTGGCGGTGTTCATGGATCTTATGAACCGCGTGTGCAAACAGTATCTTGACAAATTCGTTATCGTGTTCATCGATGATATTTTAGTCTATTCAAAAAGCGAAGAAGAACAAGAGGAACACCTCCGACTTGTGCTTGAACTTTTAAGACAAGAACAACTCTATGCCAAATTCTCCAAATGTGAATTTTGGTTAAAGGAAGTTCAATTTCTTGGTCATGTTGTAAGTGACCAAGGTATTAAAGTCGATCCAACGAAAATTGAAGCCATTAGTAAATGGGAGACTCCTACTACTCCTACTCACATCCGTCAATTCTTGGGTCTCGCCGGATACTACTGTAGATTCATCAAGGATTTTTCTTTGGTTGCTCGTCCTCTGACCGCTTTAACTCACAAGGGAAAGAAATTCAATTGGGCGACCGAACAAGAATCCGCATTTCAAATCTTGAAAACAAAGCTAACCACCGCTCCTATCTTGTCACTTCCTGAAGGCAATGATGACTTTGTTGTATATTGCGATGCCTCGAAACATGGTTTTGGGTGTGTATTGATGCAACGAATGAAAGTCATTGCTTATGCTTCTCGACAACTCAAAATTCATGAACGAAACTACACGACACATGATCTCGAACTCGGAGCCGTTGTCTTTGCACTTAAAATGTGGAGACACTATATTTATGGAACCAAGAGTACTATCTTTACCGATCACAAAAGTCTCCAACACATTTTCGATCAAAAGCAACTAAACATGAGACAACGAAGGTGGATTGAAACCTTAAACGATTACGATTGCGAGCTTCGTTACCATCCCGAAAAGGCAAATGTAGTAGCCGATGCCTTAAGTCAAAAAAAAAAGAGCGGTGCCTCTTCGTGTCCGAGCCTTAAACATCACCATCCACACAAACCTTAATAGCCAAATTCGGGTAGCCCAAGATGAGGCTCTCAAGGATGAAAACCTTTCACACGAGCTCTTGAACATTCTCGTCTCTCTATTCGAAATTAGGGAGACCGGACTCCGATATTACGCCGGAAGGATTTGGGTGCCTAGTTATGGGGACCTACGAAGCCTTATTTTAGATGAAGCCCATAAGTCACGATACTCGATTCACCCCGGTGCCAATAAGATGTACCACGACCTTAAACAACTATATTGGTGGCCGAACATCAAAAGGGACGTAGCTACTTATGTTTCCAAGTGTTTGACATGTTCCAAAGTCAAAGCCGAACACCAAAGACCGTCCGGATTACTTCAACAACCCGAAATCCCGCAATGGAAGTGGGAAAGAATAACAATGGATTTTATCACCAAACTACCAAAAACGACGGGCGGTTATGATACCATTTGGGTTATTGTTGACCGTCTCACCAAATCCGCACACTTTCTCGCCATGAAGGAGACTGACAAAATGGAGAAACTTGCACAACTTTATATCAAGGAGATCGTAGCCCGACACGGTGTACCTTTATCGATTATCTCCGACCGAGATGGCCGTTTTGTTTCTAGATTTTGGCGTACCTTGCAAGAAGCGTTGGGAACGCGTTTAGACATGAGCACCGCATATCATCCTCAAACCGATGGACAAAGCGAATGTACAATTCAAACCTTAGAGGACATGTTACGAGCTTGCGTGATTGATTTTGGAAAAGCTTGGGACAAGCACTTACCTCTCGCCGAGTTCTCTTACAACAATAGTTATCACGCGAGTATAAAATCCGCCCCATTCGAAGCATTATATGGCCGAAAATGCCATTCTCCTCTTTGTTGGGCCGAAGTAGGCGACGTACAAATCACCGGACCCGAACTCATTCACGAAACCACCTCGAAGATCGTTCAAATCCGAGATAGGCTTCGGACTGCCCGGAGTCGTCAAAAGTGCTATACTGACAAAAGACGCAACGACCTTGAATTTCAAGTCGGTGACCACGTCATGTTAAAAGTCGCACCTTGGAAGGATGTAATCCGTTTTGGGAAACGCGGGAAGCTAAATCCGCAGTATATTGGTCCTTTCGAAATCTTGGAGCGTATTGGAACCGTTGCTTATCGTTTAGTTCTTCCGCCTCAATTGAACTCCGTTCATCCTACCTTCCATGTATCTAACTTGAAAAAGTGTCTTGCCGAACCCGATATCGTCATCCCTCTCGAGGAATTTACTATTGATGATAAACTTCATTTTGTGGAGGAACCGGTTGAAATTGTGGACACCTCCGTCAAGACATTGAAACAAAGCCGAATTCCGATTGTTAAAGTCCGTTGGAACGCTAAAAGGGGACCCGAGTTTACTTGGGAAAGGAAAGATCAAATGCAAAATAAATACCCTCATTTGTTCCTGGCTCCGGAAACGTAAGATCCCGAGGAAGAAACAACGACTACTACGCCTACTTAAATTTCAGGACGAAATTTCTTTTAAGGAGTAGGTAATGTAACATCCCGCCTTTTTCCGTTTACTTTTCCGTTTAACTATTTAAATCCCATTATATGTTTATAACATCTCTGATTAATACGTGTTTTAAAAATATCCCGTCTAGGTATTTCACGCACCCGCAAACGAACTTGAGGGACTAGTTTCGCCAAAATGCCAAAGAGGTGACTAGCCTTTGACTAGTCAACCCCCACCCCCATCTTTTCTTTTTCATTTCCCTTTTCTTCTTCTACTTCCATATTTTCTCTCAATTCTCTAATTTCAAGAATCATCATCTAAATCAAATCGAGCAAGCATCCATCTAAACAGATTGCATATTCGGAATCCTCTCATCTTCCTCTTCGATTCCATACCGATTTCATCAAGTTTGGGTAACTTTCTAAAATCACTAGATTTTGTGTTCTTGATGTTTTTAACTTATAAAGTTGTTAATTAGTGTCTATGGCTCAAGTCTAACATGATTATATGATTTATATGCTCGATTTCGTTATTTGAAGTAACTAGCTTGAATATGAACTTTGGTGTGTTTGATTTGGTAATTTGGTTGCTTAAATGTTGTTGTTATGGTAAAGTGCAAGTATTAAATGTGTTACTAGTAGCACTAGCTTCAATTTGATGTGTAGGTTGTTTTAGATAACTTCATAAACTTGATTATTGGTTTTGGTGGATTTGGGTTAGGGTTTGATGAACTTGAAATGAACTTTTGATGCTTTGAATGACATGAAATGTTATTTGTAAGTGTTAGGTTGTATTGTATGCTTGATCACCTTCGAAACGGCATACCATTCATGTAAATTGGTTGCCGAATCATCGAATTTCATTTATGAACTTGAGTGCATTTAATGAGGAGCTTTAAATGTGATTTTGGTTGTTGTAAAAGTAAATGTGATGGATGAAATGTGTTTAGTTGTTTTCCTTGTCAAAATACCTTTTCGATGATATAAGATACACGCTTTGGTTGTTTGCGGGTCATAAATGGTGATTGGTTGAAGTTAGGTTCGTGCATAAAACATAAAAACTGCCAGAATTCTCTGGACAGGTAATGGCGCAGCGCGCCATATACCCACGCGGCGCGCCAAAGTGGTCTGTCCAACTTTGTCGATTTTCAAATAATGTTTGCTATTATACGCACCTCCGATTCACATGTAACTTGTTCTAACATGCTCATATATGATTAAAAACCTCAGAAAAATAGTTCGGGACCCGACCCGAACGTGTTGACTTTTTCGTTGACTTTGACCGATCAAAGTTTGACTTTTTGTCAAACTTAACCAAATGATTATGCAACCTTCCTAACTTGTTTCTATACTTGTATCTTGCATGAAACTTGACAATTTGATTTCACATGCTACATAATCGAGTCGTAACGAGCCATAGGACTAATTGAACATCTTTGACCTATCGTGTTTACCGTTATTGATACGACCTATTTGTTTAGGTCAAGACTAGCACTATCCTTCGCACACGTTATTTTGTGAAGTACTTTTCGTACGTGCACTCAAGGTGAGATCATAGTCCCATCTTTCAAACAACTTTTATGCTTTAAACTATGGGATGAGAAACATATACGTATCATACTTTTATACATTGAACACAAGTACGAAAACGAACATTCCACGTACGGGTTTGAACGAAAATCCTCAATTCAATTATCATTAGTTACACTTGCAGGGTGTAAACGTGAACTTATATTATGTGATCACATGGGCTTGACGAGCCTCATTCGGACGGTTCGCTACCGTTAGCGGATGAAATATATTTTCGGGTCTAGTGTATGTTCTAACATTACGCAAAGGGTGCAAAACAGTTAAGTTTGATAATTGGGTGCCCGCGAAACAAATAACAACTTTGGAATGCAAATGATTTTGATAATCATATTATATTAAATCTTGTGGTTCAAATGCAACGTTTACTAAAACACCTATGATTTCACCAACATTTTTGTTGACAGTTTTCTATATGTTTTCTCAGGTCCTTGAAAGCTACTTGATACATGCTTCCGCACTCTTTTTGATACTTGCTTGGATGTCGAGTATGCATGCATAGTTGGAGCGTATTTTGACTACTTTAAATTGTGTCGCATAGGTTTCATTCGTACGTTAAACTTTGTATTGTAACTAATCTTTTGAACGACATTTGTAAACTTGAAACATCCCTTTACTTATGAAATGAATGCGACATATTTTGATCAAACGTCATAATAAAGACTTATGACCACGCAACGGGACCGAAGTAGTCGGCGCCATCAAACATGATTTGGTCGGGTCGCTACAGTATGATTAACTTGTTCCATTTGATTATTTTGAAGGAAATGGCACCGACTACTCGACACACCGTGAATATGAATGAAGAGGAATTCCGTACTTTTATAGCTTCAAACATAGCCGCAGTACAGGCTGCGCTACATACCAACAATAACCTTGGATCTAGCAGTACAGGAAATCGTGTAGGATGCACCTACAAAGAATTCACTGCCTACAAACTTTTGGAATTTGATGGAACTGAAGGACCGATCGGATTGAAACGGTGGACCGAGAAGGTCGAATCGGTGTTTGCCATAAGTAAGTGTACTGAAGAGGACAAAGTGAAGTACGCTACGCATACCTTCACAGGTTCTGCGTTAACATGGTGGAATACCTATCTAGAGCAAGTGGGACAAGATGATGCGTATGCACTACCGTGGTCAGCATTCAAGCACTTGATGAACGAGAAGTACCGTCCCAGAACCGAGGTCAATAAGCTCAAGACAGAACTTAGAGGGTTACGAACCCAAGGATTTGATATTACCACGTATGAAAGACGATTCACAGAATTGTGCCTATTGTGTCCAGGAGCGTTTGAAGATGAGGAAGAGAAGATCGATGCGTTTGTGAAAGGATTACTGGAAAGAATCCAAGAAGATATAAGTTCACACGAGCCCGCCTCCATACAACAGGCATGTAGAATGGCTCATAAACTAGTGAACCAGATTGAGGAAAGAATTAAAGAACAGACGGCTAAAGAGGCCAATGTGAAGCAAGTCAAAAGAAAGTGGGAGGAAAACGGTGATAAGAATCACCAATACAACAACAACATCAATTACAATAATAATCGCAACAATTATCCCAACAATCGCAACATCAATACCAACTACAACAAACGGCCCAACAACAACAACAACAACAACAATAACAACAACAACAACAGCAACTACAACAATCATCCCAATAACAATAACAACCGCAACAATAACAACAATCAGAAGCAGCTATGCCAAAGGTGTGAAAAGTATCACTCGGGGTTCTGCACCAAATTTTGCAACAAGTGTAAAAGAAATGGTCATAGCGCGGCGAAGTGTGAGGTCTACGGACCAGGGGATAACAGAACGAAAGGAACAAATGGTGTCGGAACGAGTAATGGCGGAGCAAGTAGTGACGGAGCAAGTTATGCCAATGTAGTTTGTTATAAATGTGGAAAACCGGGCCACATTATTAGAAATTGCCCGAACCAGGAGAACACGAATGGACAAGGCCGCAGAAGAGTTTTCAATATTAATACGGCAGAGGCACAGGAAGACCCGGAGCTTGTTACGGGTATGTTTCTTATTGACAATAAATCTGCTTACGTTTTATTTGATTCGGGTGCGGATAGAAGCTATATGAGTAGAGATTTTTGTGCTAAATTAAATTGTCCATTGACACCGTTGGATAGTAAATTTTTACTCGAATTAGCAAACGGTAAATTAATTTCAGCAGATAATATATGCCGGAATCGAGAAATTAAACTGGGTAGCGAAATATTTAAGATTGATTTGATACCAGTAGAGTTAGGGAGTTTTGATGTAATTGTTGGCATGGACTGGCTGAAGAAGGTGAAAGCAGAGATCGTATGTTATAAAAATGCAATTCGCATTGTACGAGAAGAAGGAGAACCCTTAATGTTGTACGGAGAAAAGGGCAACATGAAGCTACATCTTATTAGTAATTTGAAGGCACAAAAACTAATAAGAAAAGGTTGCTATGCTATTCTAGCACACGTCGAGAAAGTACAAACTGAAGAAAAGAGCATCAATGATGTTCTCGTCGCAAAAGAATTTCCTGATGTATTTCCGAAAGAATTACCGGGACTACCTCCACATCGATCTGTTGAATTTCAAATAGATCTTGTACCAGGAGCTTCACCAATAGCTCGTGCTCCTTATAGACTCGCAGCCAGCGAGATGAAAGAACTGCAAAGCCAAGTGCAAGAACTATTAGAACGTGGTTTCATTCGACCAAGCACATCACCATGGGGAGCTCCTATTTTGTTTGTCAAGAAGAAGGATGGTACATTTAGGTTGTGTATTGACTACAGAGAGTTGAACAAACTTACCATCAAAAACCGTTATCCACTGCCGAGAATTGACGACTTATTTGACCAACTACAAGGCTCGTCGGTTTATTCGAAGATCGATTCACATTCTGGATATCATCAAATGCGAGTAAAGGAGGATGATATTCCAAAAACTGCTTTTAGGACGCGTTATGGTCATTACGAGTTTATGGTTATGCCGTTTGGATTGACTAACGCACCAGCTGTGTTCATGGACCTTATGAACTGAGTGTGTGGGCCATATCTTGACAAGTTTGTCATTGTTTGCATCGATGACATACTTATTTACTCAAAGAATGATCAAGAGCACGAAGAACATTTGAGAAAAGTGCTAGAAGTATTGAGGAAAGAAAAACTGTACGCTAAGTTTTCAAAGTATGCATTTTGGTTGGAAGAAGTTCAATTCCTCGGTCACATAGTGAACAAAGAAGGTATCCAGGTGGACCCGGCAAAGATCGAAACCATTGAAAAGTGGGAAACCCCAAAAACTCCGAAGCATATACGTCAATTTTTAGGATTGGCTGGTTACTACAGAAGATTCATCCAAGATTTCTTCAAAATAGCAAAACCCTTGACTGCATTAACGCATAAAGGGTAGAAATTTGAATGGAAGGATGAACAAGAGAAGGCGTTTCAATTATTGAAGAAAAAGCTAACTACGGCACCTATATTGTCATTGCCTGAAGGGAATGATGATTTTGTGATTTATTGTGACGCATCAAAGCAAGGTCTCAGTTGTGTATTAATGCAACGGACGAAGGTGATTGCTTATGCGTCTAGACAATTGAAGATTCACGAGCAAAATTATACGACGCATGATTAGGAATTAGGCGCGGTTGTTTTTGCATTAAAGACTTGGAGGCACTACTTATATGGGGTCAAAAGTATTATATATACCGACCACAAAAGTCTTCAACACATATTTAATCAGAAACAACTGAATATGAGGCAGCGTAGGTGGATTGAATTGTTGAATGATTACGACTTTGAGATTCGTTACCACCCGGGGAAGGCAAATGTGGTAGCCGACGCATTGAGCAGAAAGGACAGAGAACCTGTAACGTCCTCCCAATAGGGTCTGAAAGAAACGTTACTAATATCAAATAAACCAACATATTATAATACGAGAACAATACTAAATGAGAAAATTTAACTTTATTGAGTACGCAGCGGAAAATGAAATGTCGTTACAATAATGGAAATAACGATAAAGTAATTGTTCATATGCAGAAGTAATAAATGCGATATCTCTTGATCCTAAGTCCAAGTAGCATCACATAAGTAGTAGATAAGAAAGCTTGAATCAAACAGCACCTGAGACAAAACATGCTAAAGTGTCAACCAAAAAGGTTGAGTGAAGTTCATAGGTTTAACAAAAGTAGTTATCGTTGTTTTTAGACCACAAGATTTAGTTGTAAAGTTGATCTCCCACAGGATCAAAAAGTAGATCTCGCAGATCCAAAAGTAGTATTGATTCGTGATATTTTAGACTAAACATTTGTTTTGTTGCCCCGATGATAAGTTGGCAGTACCTTATCACCATGTTTAAATCATTATTAAGTAATACAAAGACATCACGGTCAAATGTATCGGGGACGTTACTCCCGATAGGCCTACCCCCAATAATTAGGAATGCCTTATCCTGAAAGCAATTAAAAAATATCACTGTGGGGTCTTAGTAGCATAAGCTAGTCATAGTACAGTTTAGGTTCGTACTTGTGTCTAAGTTGTTTAAAGTATAAAAGCAGCATGTGTCTCACCCCAGTAAGTATAAAAAGTGCTATAGCAATAAGAGTGGGGCTATGAAAGTCAACTTAGTAAGTAGAGAGAGAGAGTTATTCCTCGGAATAAAGAGTTGAACGAGTGAGCAGGAAAGTCAACCTATTGACATTTAAGAGTAGTTAAGTGTTTTGCCCATGTTTAAGTTTAAGTATGTGTTTAAGTATAGTTTGTTTTACTAAGTTTCTATTCCTAGTAAGTTACTATTTTTATAAAGTTTCCATTTTTAGAAAGTTTCTTATTTTACTAAGTTTCTATGACTAGAGAGTTTCTACTTTTATGAGTGTTTTTCATTTTAGGATACTTGCCGTATTAGATAAGCTTCCAATCACCCCTTTCCCTTCGAATGGCTAATTTAGATCTAGGGGCTTGAGCCATAGGACCCTTTAAATCGGAAATCCAAACCCTCTGCCAAGAATCTCGTAGAAACCATTCGTCAA
The DNA here is from genome assembly GCF_046630445.1 of Rutidosis leptorrhynchoides. NCBI lineage: Eukaryota > Viridiplantae > Streptophyta > Magnoliopsida > Asterales > Asteraceae > Rutidosis > Rutidosis leptorrhynchoides. Next base: position 228,580,876 of record NC_092343.1, read on the forward strand.
GAAAGTTCGAAGATCTATACATCTCTAATACATATCCCAAAATGTTTTTGTGCTACAATATAAGTAGTAGGTTATAGGTGCTAGTAATAGTAATAGTGTATACATGTTAAGTACTATTATAAGTAGTATTAGGGTTTAAGGTTTTAATATGTATATGTATATATAATTCGTATATATACATAAAAATATATTTTTTTTACATGTATATATGTATATATAAATCTAGGAGTGTTTATGTATATACTTATGAATAACAAGTTTATAATATGAATATGAATTAACAAAGATTAAAGTTTATGTAAATAGTTTAGGGTTTATGTTATACCTTTGAAGATTCAAGATAATTAACAAAGAAAAGATGAACACGATGAAGATGGAAGATCAAAGCCTTAAAAATCTTGAAGAACTCCTTGAAGATTCTTGAAGAACACGAAGAACAAGCTTGAAGATCCGAATACCACAAGAGAGGGAGAGGGAGAGATTGTTTTTGAGAGAGGATTTTGGTGTGATTTGTGAATGAGAAACTAGGAGTCTAGGAGTGTTTATATAGTGCAAGTATTAGAGTGTTAGTCAACATAAGGATGTTCTAATTAATGATTTTATTTTGTTTTATAATTTTTAGTCAACAAAAGGTGGTACTAGTTTATAATTAGTCAACATAAGGATGTACTAGTTTATACTTTATTTTTTTTTTTTTTTTTTTTACGAGGAACCCCCCTAGCGACGAGCCATAATGGCTCCCCTCTAGTTGATAAACCCCGGGTAAACGGCAAGCCAAGCCTCCACCGCTACCAGGCAAAGCATCCTCTAGTCAATCAGTCACTAAATGGAGCTCGCCCCAAGGTATTTGCCTTGAAGGGAATCGAACCCGTGACCTCTTGCTTCATTGGAAGTCCTGGTGGCCACCCAGGCTATGCCTGGATGGTTTTAGCGTTTATCATCTCAGTTTGAATTTAGAAAATTAAGTTATGGTTGGAATAGTAATTGTTATAGTTATAGAAAAGAACGGGACGAAATTTATTTAACGGGTAGGTACTGTAGTGACCCGAACTTTTCCATGTTTATATATATTAATTGAGATTGATATTTACATGATTAAATGTTTCCAACATGTTAAGCAATCAAACTTGTTAAGACTTGATTAATTGAAATATGTTTCATATAGACAATTGACCACCCAAGTTGACCGGTGATTCACGAACGTTAAAACTTGTAAAAACTATATGATAACATATATATGGATATATATATATAGTTAACATGATAATATGATAAGTAAACATATCATTAAGTATATTAACAATCAACTACATATGTAAAAACAAGACTACTAACTTAATGATTTTTAAACGAGACATATATGTAACGATTATCGTTGTAAAGACATTTAATGTATATATATCATATTAAGAGATATTCATACATGATAATATCATGATAATATAATAATTTAAAATCTCATTTGATATTATAAACATTGGGTTAACAACATTTAACAAGATCGTTAACCTAAAGGTTTCAAAACAACATTTACATGTAACGACTAACGATGACTTAACGACTCAGTTAAAATGTATATACATGTAGTGTTTTAATATGTATTTATACACTTTTGAAAGACTTAAAGACACTTATCAAAATACTTCTACTTAACAAAAATGCTTACAATTACATCCTCGTTCAGTTTCATCAACAATTCTACTCGTATGCACCCGTATTCGTACTCGTACAATACACAGCTTTTAGATGTATGTACTATTGGTATATACACTCCAATGATCAGCTCTTAGCAGCCCATGTGAGTCACCTAACACATGTGGGAACCATCATTTGGCAACTAGCATGAAATATCTCATAAAATTACAAAAATATGAGTAATCATTCATGACTTATTTACATGAAAACAAAATTACATATCCTTTATATCTAATCCATACACCAACGACCAAAAACACCTACAAACACTTTCATTCTTCAATTTTCTTCATCTAATTGATCTCTCTCAAGTTCTATCTTCAAGTTCTAAGTGTTCTTCATAAATTCCAAAAGTTCTAGTTTCATAAAATCAAGAATACTTCCAAGTTTGCTAGCTCACTTCCAATCTTGTAAGGTGATCATCCAACCTCAAGAAATCTTTGGTTCTTACAGTAGGTTATCATTCTAATACAAGGTAATAATCATATTCAAGCTTTGGTTCAATTTCTATAACTATAACAATCTTATTTCAAGTGATGATCTTACTTGAACTTGTTTTCGTGTCATGATTCTGCTTCAAGAACTTCGAGCCATCCAAGGATACATTGAAGCTAGATCCATTTTTCTCTTTTCCAGTAGGTTTATCCAAGGAAATTAATGTAGTAATGATGTTCATAACATCATTCGACTCATACATATAAAGCTATCTTATTCGAAGGTTTAAACTTGTAATCACTAGAACATAGTTTAGTTAATTCTAAACTTGTTCGCAAACAAAAGTTAATCCTTCTAACTTAACTTTTAAAATCAACTACACACATGTTCTATATCTATATGATATGCTAACTTAATGATTTAAAACCTGGAAACACGAAAAACACCGTAAAACCGGATTTACGCCGTCGTAGTAACACCGCGGGCTGTTTTGGGTTAGTTAATTAAAAACTATGATAAACTTTGATTTAAAAGTTGTTATTCTGAGAAAATTATTTTTATTATGAACATGAAACTATATCCAAAAATTATGGTTAAACTCAAAGTGGAAGTATGTTTCTAAAATGGTCATCTAGACGTCGTTCTTTCGACTGAAATGACTACCTTTACAAAAACGACTTGTAACTTATTTTTCCGACTATAAACCTATACTTTTTCTATTTAGATTCATAAAATAGAGTTCAATATGAAACCATAGCAATTTGATTCACTTAAAACGGATTTAAAATGAAGAAGTTATGGGTAAAACAAGATTGGATAATTTTTCTCATTTTAGCTACGTGAAAATTGGTAACAAATCTATTCCAACCATAACTTAATCAACTTGTATTGTATATTATGTAATCTTGAGATACCATAGACACGTATACAATGTTTCGACCTATCATGTCGACACATCTATATATATTTCGGAACAACCATAGACACTCTATATGTGAATGTTGGAGTTAGCTATACAGGGTTGAGGTTGATTCCAAAATATATATAGTTTGAGTTGTGATCAATACTGAGATACGTATACACTGGGTCGTGGATTGATTCAAGATAATATTTATCGATTTATTTCTGTACATCTAACTGTGGATAACTAGTTGTAGGTTACTAACGAGGACAGCTGACTTAATAAACTTAAAACATCAAAAGATATTAAAAGTGTTGTAAATATATTTTGAACATACTTTGATATATATGTATATATTGTTATAGGTTCGTGAATCAACCAGTGGCCAAGTCTTACTTCCCGACGAAGTAAAAATCTGTGAAAGTGAGTTATAGTCCCACTTTTAAAATCTAATATTTTTGGGATGAGAATACATGCAGGTTTTATAAATGATTTACAAAATAGACACAAGTACGTGAAACTACATTCTATGGTTGAATTATCGAAATCGAATATGCCCCTTTTTATTAAGTCTGGTAATCTAAGAATTAGGGAACAGACACCCTAATTGACGCGAATCCTAAAGATAGATCTATCGGGCCCAACAAGCCCCATCCAAAGTACCGGATGCTTTAGTACTTCGAAATTTATATCATATCCGAAGGGTGTCCCGGAATGATGGGGATATTCTTATATATGCATCTTGTTAATGTCGGTTACCAGGTGTTCACCATATGAATGATTTTTATCTCTATGTATGGGATGTGTATTGAAATATGAAATCTTGTGGTCTATTATTATGATTTGATATATATAGGTTAAACCTATAACTCACCAACATTTTTGTTGACGTTTTAAGCATGTTTATTCTCAGGTGATTATTAAGAGCTTCCGCTGTCGCATACTTAAATAAGGACGAGATTTGGAGTCCATGCTTGTATGATATTGTGTAAAAACTGCATTCAAGAAACTTATTTTTTGTAACATATTTGTATTGTAAACCATTATGTAATGGTCGTGTGTAAACAGGATATTTTAGATTATCATTATTTGATAATCTACGTAAAGCTTTTTAAACCTCTATTGATGAAATAAAGGTTATGGTTTGTTTTAAAATGAATGCAGTCTTTGAAAAACGTCTCATATAGAGGTCAAAACCTCGCAACGAAATCAATTAATATGGAACGTTTTTAATCAATAAGAACGGGACATTTCGCGAGGTACTTGACCTCTAAATGATACATTTTACAAACATTGCATTCGTTTTTAAAAGGCAAACTTTCGTTACATCGACAGTTGACAGGCATGTAAAGCATTTCATAATATATCCAAATATAATTGACTTAATAATAATCTTGATGAACTCAACGACTCGAATGCAACATCTTTTGAAATATGTCATGAATGACTCCAAGTAGTATCTCTAATATGAGCAAATGCACAGCGGAAGATTTCTTTCGTACCTGAGAATGAACATGCTTTAAAGTGTCAACCAAAAGGTTGGTGAGTTCATTAGTTTATCATAAAGAATCATTTCATAATTTTAATAGACCACAAGATTTCATACATCCATTTCTCATAATCATACGTCCCATGCATAGAGACAAAAATATCATTCATATGGATTGAACACCTGGTAACCGACATTCACAATATACATATAAGAATATCCCCATCATTCCGGGATCCTCCTTCGGACATGATATAAATTTCGAAATACTAAAGCATCCGGTACTTTGGATGGGGCTTGTTGGGCCCGATAGATCTATCTTTAGGATTCGCGTCAATTAGGGTGTCTGTTCCCTAATTCTTAGATTACCAGACTTAATAAAAAGGGGCATATTCGACTTCGATAATTCAACCATATAATGTAGTTTCGATTACTTGTGTCTATATCGTAAAACATTTATAAAAACAGCGCATGTATTCTCAGTCCCAAAAATATATATAAAAAGGGAATCAATGAACTCACCATACTGTATTTTGTAGTAAAAATACATATAACATCATTGAACAAGTGTAGGGTTGGCCTCGGATTCACGAACCTATATTAATTATATATATTTATATGTCGGTCAATATTTGTCTAACAATTTAGGCCAAGTCATAGTGTACCACAATCCTAATGCTCGAGTCTGAATCAACAGTATAGTAACATGTTATATTACCCATGCTCAGTTAGGTCAAAAGTCAAAGGGTAACGTAAAAACGAGGTCGCATGCACAAGTACAATAACTTATACAAAAATGATTTTTCGGTCAAACATGACTAAACGGCCTTTAGAAAAATTATCGGAGCTCTGATTGATAAACGGCCAAAGATAAAAGTTACACATTACCAAAAAGATTAAGCATAAATTTTACAGAAGTAAACTAAACCTAGACAACTCGTAGTTGCCAACGCGGTTTCGGCGTTTCAAAGTTAATTTTTCAGCTTTAATAAATTTACAAAAGTGACCGAGTAGCCTACTTTGGAGATTTTTAGAAAATTCCTCGAAACTCGGATTGACAAACGGTCAAAGCCTGCAAATTCTAGTTACCACAAAGATATAACATGATTTTTAGCAAAAGTAAACACACATCAGGCCGACCATGACAACTGATACAAAACTGACATTTTTAATAAAAAGTTTCAGTTCTTTTCAGAATTTTAAAATGTGACCAAACAGTCAACTTTGACGATTTTTAGAAAAATCGTCGAGACTCAAATTGACAAACGGCCAGAGTCGTTTGCTAGACCTTACAGTAAAGAATTTAGTGGTATTTTTGTTTTAATCTGAAACAACGCAGATCAACGAGAATTTCAGTTTCCGTATCGACGTTTCATCAAAATTTACAAAACTTCTTTTATCCATAACTTGACAACCGTTCAACGAAACGAGACGTGCTTTATATGAAAATTCATCTACTCGACGAGTAGAATCCAAATAACCACTTTTTATTACCCAGAAAATTAGTTCACTAATTATCATTAGCAATCTTAATTACGAAATTAATTGTTTAATTCATAACTTTCTAACCGTTCATCGAATCCATTCGATATCTAAATGAAAAGTTCTTAATTTTTCGCTAGCTTTCCAATGACATGCATATCTTATACCTTAATTCATCCCTAGTATAACAACCTTTAAGATTCAACATAACCTATCTAAGGGCAATATCAAATGTACAAGCATGCATAATCTTATTTTCTCGAGCACTAGTCAGGGATACACTATTGGTATATAAAAATAAAATTATGAGTACTCACGTATCAATATTGAGATTCAATATTGCAGGAACGGTACGTAAACGCAACGGAGATGATAAACACTAGATTGACCTCACGAGCATACCCTCGAACATTACCCATCACCTCCATAGCTATAACCCATAATTTCCTTAGCTCTATCCCACTCATAAAACCCGTTTTGAAAACACTTAGACAGCACTCCGTCGTAATATTTTATGTATACTACTAATAATAATAACTCCTAATAATAATATGATTAATAATAATAATAATAATAATAATAATAATAATAATAATAATAATAATAATAATAATAATAATAATAATAATAATAATAATAATATATAATACGAAGTAACAATAGAGAAAGAGAGATTGAGAATTGATACAATGGTACTAGAAATCGAATGACTTTATAGAAGTTTTTTTTTTTTTTTTTCGTACGCATGCAAACAATCTTCCAGCTCATAAAGCACTTTGTGCTCTGCCGACACTCATAAATCATTTGAGTAATATGTATAATATTATTTAATATATATAATATATTTAATCTTTAGAATTAATTAAATATTATATTATATTTACGTTAATGGTAAAAATATAATTTTTACAAAAATGACACGGTCGTGGTCTCACGACGCATGTACCACTTTCGGTTTTTCGGGCGCACTTTCGTACATTTAGAAAACTAGCCTTTTACGTTACGTGACGTGTACCTTTTACAAAAATTAGACTTACTCAACAATAAATTACCTTTATAAAAATATAACTTATAAAATTGACCGTTGTGGTCATTTACTTCTATAAATCAGTGACTCGTTGTTTATCAAAATGTATTATTTTAAATCAGGACGTTTTATGACTCGTACCTTTATCAAAATATAGACTTAAATTAATTAAAAACTAATCCACTCAGAGTGTAACTTAATCTTTTGAGTGTTTTGGTCATTTACTTTTATAATTCATACCCTCGTTAGTTATCGAAGTATATTTAATAACATTAACTTAAACCAAAACGTCTTTTGACTAAATTAAAATATATTTATAATATATAGGTTTGAAATACTCTAATAAAATATTTAGATTTTAATTATATTTCAAAGTATATTTGAAGATCGTTTATGATATTATATCCTATAACGTTTATACTTTAAAAAAAATATAATTTCCTTATGCGTCAACGTTTAGTTTGTTTTCCTTAAACTTTCTAAATAATATAACTATATTCCCAAAGTTTCTCTTTTACTCTAAATAATAGGAAGGTTAATTAGTTAACGTTTATATAGAAAGTCGAACAGAAAACTCCACTAACATTTGGCTAGTTCCCGTTAATTGACACCTTTGTCTTCTTTTATAACTCACTTTACCATTTTCCGAATACGGTTAATAATAAGGGTTACCTAATTCAAAGTGGACCTCATAACAGATACTCTTAATCATAATTCAATGTATCTGATAATTCAATCATTTGATATTATCTTTTAATCTCGTCGATAAACTTACACCGAACAAATATGTTTATGTAACATATTATTCATTCAATACCTTGATAGCATTTCCAAGTTAAAAAAAAAATAGATCTTATAGCTTATATTAACTAATCCGTTCAATGTTTTATTAATATATCTCAATTTAATAAGCACACATGTATATGCATATATATTTATTTACACATAATTGTTCGTGAATCGTTAGGCATGGTTAAAGGGTATTTGATTAAATGAATATAGTTTCAAAACTTTTGGGACTCAACATTACAGATTTTGCTTATCGTGTCGGATATATATAAAGATTAAAGTTTAAATTTGTTCGGAAATTTCCGGGTCATCACATTACCTACCCGTTAAAAGAAATTTCGTCCCGAAATTTGATAGAGATTGTCATGGCTAACAGTAAGAGTGTTTTCATGACGTATATGAACTGATAATTAGGGTTTTATCATCATTGATTAATATAGATAAAAAGATTTGTTTTTGTGAAGAGCACGAATGAAGCTATCACTTAAGAGTGAATATGAATAAAAGTAAGTTTGACTTAACCGGTGTCGTAGTCAAGATTGATTTCCGAAATTTAAGGAATCTAGAAGAAATCTTCATATTAAGATTTGATTCTTCGGTAATTAAGGAGATTCAGATCTTCTTTGATTAAAAGCCATAATCTGCTTCGATTGCTCTGTCGAAAATTTTTCCTATAAATCCACCCTCTCCATTTCCTTACAACTCACACCTTCTGTTCTTTCTTCCTCAATTCCTACTTTAAACTATTCGTTAATATGCTCCATCCCATCCTGATCCTTGATATCCTCTTAACTTGCATATCTGTCATTCTTCTTTTTAATCTGCCACCAGAAGAATCTATTTACTTCTACTATACTCTTGGGTTTATAGTGTTTCTAGTTCTCCCGTGTCTTTATATTGCTATATGCATTGACATCTACGATTTATAATTTGCGGGTGGTTATTGGGTTTTATATCTTCCCTTATACTTCGATGTCCTTGTTTCTGTCTTCTATAATCATTGTCATCCATAATTAATGTTCCCTTCTATTTGCTGCGGTTTATACCCCAATTTCTATGTCGGAGCTTTGTCCTTTCGTTTCTTCTTCTTACGTTTATATAACTCTTGTAATGGTCCAGAATTCGTTGGTATGGATTTTAGAATAAACATAGTAATTGTTCTAAGAAGGAATTTGAAAGGGCACTATCTTGATTTGTCAAATTACCAGAATACCCTGAAAAAGACCGAATCATCAAGAAATATTTTCTTGATATGTTTAGAGATTAGATAGAATGTCAGAGTCGTGTAAATGACACATGATGACGGTATGTTTTGTGAATCATCACATCCCATTAGAAACTCAACATGAATTACTGTAATATAATGACGTTGATCAAGTGTCATTATATTATACTAACCCATGTATCAGTTCCCAACACTACTTCAAAACATTCATATTTGAATTTTTCAGAATTTAGAAACCAACACAGTTTCTTTTATGTTGCAGATATTACGGAGAGATAAATGATCTCAGATAAAAATAGTTGTGATAATATCTCCAGAAATATGGAGAGTATATATAGTGGAAGATACAAAGGTATCTTTTAATATTTAAGATAAGATGATGATGAAGAATATCTGTCTGTGAAGGTTTAGAATAAGAAGTAAGGTGTTTGCTAACGAGTTCAGCAGGCACTGAATCATTTGGATCCTTTGAAGGCAGATTCAGTCTCTGTGATTTTTCCACGGCTTCCTTCATACTTTGCTCAATCCGTTTTTCAGTACCAAATCCTTTCTTTTTCTGAGCTTCACCAACTCACTATCTTTTATCATCAAACTTTTGACCTTTTAAACCATCTACCATTTTTATGTTTCCTCTGCATTTAATGCTATAATATCCGAATCTCAAGTTATCAATCCGAGGTGGGTTCAGAAGAATCGTGTTTTAGATGATTAAACGCTGGTGGTAATATGGTGAAATATGAAAGGTTCCCCAGTAATGATGACGAAAGGGCAACGTATCTATCGGGGTTATAATAAGACTGGTCCGACTGAAAAATCGAAGTTGACTTGCTGAAGCTGTGACAAAATTGGCTACTTTGAAAAGAAATCGAAATGTTGTTTTTGCTAATAAATGATAAAGAATTTGACGCAGGTACATGTTAGATTATAACTTCGGTTTCGAGAGTTTTTCAGGTACAAAACTTAGGGTAACGTGTGGTTGGATCATCATCTCGATTGTTCATTATTTGAAATGTCTTCCGGAATTTAGAAGGGTTTTAAATGCAGATTGTCATAGTCAGTATCCAGATGGTGAAATCTTCCTGAATCTCGAATGATTTTCATATTCCTCTGAGTGTTATGATTAAAAGTGATGTTCTATCACAGTTTTGAAGTCGAAGTATAGTTTTGGAAAGAAAAAAATATAAGGATCTAAGAGTGATGATTTCGGTTGTATCTCGAGTTGAATTCTGAAATTCCCAAAATCAGAATATGTAATTAGATTCGAATGAATATGATTGTTTTGATTTCTATAGAAGAATGTATATTGGTATAGTTGATGATTGTCGAATCAGAATTGAAGAACGTAACATATTAATTGTGATTTTATATATCTCTCGGGTATTACCTACCCGTTAAAAAAATTTCACAAATAATATTTTGAACAAGAATTTTTTTTTTTTTTTTTTTTACAATCTTTATGAAAATATATGTGGGTATATTTTCTTCAAATGTAATACAGATTCAATGAGTTAATATCATACTAAGCTCATTTAATTTTCAGCTTGAATTAAAAATGAATTTTCTCTACAACATTAGAGATTACATAATCATTGCGGAGTATTTCACTAATGAAATCAATACATGAGTCTTAAACTAATGAACTCACCAACCTTTTGGTTGACACTTTAAAGCATGTTTATTCTCAGGTACGAAAGAAATCTTCCGCTGTGTATTTGCTCATTTTATAGATATTACTTGGAGTCATTCATGGCATATTTCAAAAGACGTTGCATTCGAGTCGTCGAGTTCATCAAGATTATTATCAAGTCAATTATAGTTGGATATATTATGAAATGGTATGCATGCCTGTCAACTTTCGATGTAATGAAAGTTTGTCTTTTCAAAAACGAATGCAATGTTTGTAAAATGTATCATATAGAGGTCAAGTATCTCGCGATGTAATCAACTGTTGTGAATCGTTTATAATCGATATGGACTTCGTCCGGATGGATTAGGACAGGTACTTGACCTCTAAATGATACATTTTACAAACATTGCATTCGTTTTTAAAAGGCAAACTTTCGTTACATCGACAGTTGACAGGCATGTAAAGCATTTCATAATATATCCAAATATAATTGACTTAATAATAATCTTGATGAACTCAACGACTCGAATGCAACATCTTTTGAAATATGTCATGAATGACTCCAAGTAATATCTCTAATATGAGCAAATGCACAGCAGAATATTTCTTTCGTACCTGAGAATGAACATGCTTTAAAGTGTCAACCAAAAGGTTGGTGAGTTCATTAGTTTATCATAAAGAATCATTTCATAATTTTAATAGACCACAAGATTTCATACATCCATTTCTCATAATCATACGTCCCATGCATAGAGACAAAAATATCATTCATATGGATTGAACACCTGGTAACCGACATTCACAATATACATATAAGAATATCCCCATCATTCCGGGATCCTCCTTCGGACATGATATAAATTTCGAAATACTAAAGCATCCGGTACTTTGGATGGGGCTTGTTGGGCCCGATAGATCTATCTTTAGAGTTCGCGTCAATTAGGGTGTCTGTTCCCTAATTCTTAGATTACCAGACTTAATAAAAAGGGGCATATTCGATTTCGATAATTCAACCATATAATGTAATTTCGATTACTTGTGTCTATTTCGTAAAACAGTTATAAAAGTTGCGCATGTATTCTCAGCCCAAAAATATAAAGGGTAAAAAGGCAAATGAAACTCACCATACTGTATTTTGTAGTAAAAATACATATAACATCATTGAACAAGTGTAGGGTTGGCCTCGGATTCACGAACCTATATTAATTATATATATTTATATGACGGTCAATATTTGTCTAACAATTTAGGCCAAGTCATAGTGTACCACAATCCTAATGCTCGAGTCTGACTCAACAGTATAGTAACATGTTATATTACCCATGCTCAGTTAGGTCAAAAGTCAAAGGTTAAAGTAAAAACGAGGTCGCATGCACAAGTACAATAACTTATACAAAAATGATTTTTCGGTCAAACATGACTAAACGGCCTTTAGAAAAATTATCGGAACTCTGATTGATAAACGGCCAAAGATAAAAGTTACACATTACCAAAAAGATTAAGCCTAAATTTTACAGAAGTAAACTAAACCTAGACAACTCGTAGTTGCCAACGCGGTTTCGGCGTTTCAAAGTTAATTTTTCAGCTTTAATAAATTTACAAAAGTGACCGAGTAGCCTACTTTGGAGATTTTTAGAAAATTCCTCGAAACTCGGATTGACAAACGGTCAAAGCCTGCAAATTCTAGTTACCACAAAGATATAACATGATTTTTAGCAAAAGTAAACACACATCAGGCCGACCATGACAACTGATACAAAACTGACATTTTTAATAAAAAGTTTCAGCTCTTTTCAGAATTTTAAAATGTGACCAAACAGTCAACTTTGACGATTTTTAGAAAAATCGTCGAGACTCAAATTGACAAACGGCCAGAGTCGTTTGCTAGACCTTACAGTAAAGAATTTAGTGGTATTTTTGTTTTAATCTGAAACAACGCAGATCAACGAGAATTTCAGTTTCCGTATCGACGTTTCATCAAAATTTACAAAACTTCTTTTATCCATAACTTGACAACCGTTCAACGAAACGAGACGTGCTTTATATGAAAATTCATCTACTCGACGAGTAGAATCCAAATAACCACTTTTTATTACCCAGAAAATTAGTTCACTAATTATCATTAGCAATCTTAATTACGAAATTAATTGTTTAATTCATAACTTTCTAACCGTTCATCGAATCCATTCGATATCTAAATGAAAAGTTCTTAATTTTTCGCTAGCTTTCCAATGACATGCATATCTTATACCTTAATTCATCCCTAGTATAACAACCTTTAAGATTCAACATAACCTATCTAAGGGCAATATCAAATGTACAAGCATGCATAATCTTATTTTCTCGAGCACTAGTCAGGGATACACTATTGGTATATAAAAATAAAATTATGAGTACTCACGTATCAATATTGAGATTCAATATTGCAGGAACGGTACGTAAACGCAACGGAGATGATAAATACTAGATTGACCTCACGAGCATACCCTCGAACATTACCCATCACCTCCATAGCTATAACCCATAATTTCCTTAGCTCTATCCCACTCATAAAACCCGTTTTGAAAACACTTAGACAGCACTCCGTCGTAATATTTTATGTATACTACTAATAATAATAACTCCTAATAATAATATGATTAATAATAATAATAATAATAATAATAATATAAATAATAATAAAATAGATGGAGTACTCGTGTATGTATGTGTTAGTGTTTGATGAAAAAAAATATATTAGACAACAGATTACGTTGGCTTTATAGCCATTTTCTGATTTTGACTATTCTGCGACTCGTTCTCTGAACACATTATAATCTTCGTAACTCGCGAGGATTAAATAAATCCAGCTGTCCCATTATTTAAGGCTGCCGACAGCCAATTCTCTTCATTACGTATGACATATTGAAGTTTATTTATAATTTATTTAATATATATATTATTTAATCTTTAGTATTAATTAAATATTATATTATATTTACGTTCATGGTAAAAATATAATTTTTACAAAAATGACACGGTCGTGGTCTCGCGACTCATGTACCACTTTCGGTTTTTCGGACGCACTTTCGTACGTTTAGAAAACTAGCCTTTTACGTTACGCGACGTATACCTTTATCAAAAATTTGACTTACTCATCAATAAATTACCTTATAAAAAATGTAACTTATAAAATTGAGCGTTGTAGTCATTTACTTTTATAAATCAGTGACTCGTTGTTTATCAAAATATTTTATTTTAAATTAAACGTTTTGTGACATGTACCTTTATTATTAACTAGACTTAAATTAATTAAAAACTAACCCACTCAAAGTGTAACTTAATCTTTTGAGTGTTTTGGTCATTTCCTTTTATAAATCTACGTCTCGTTATATAACAAAATATATATTTAATCTTATTAGTTTGAATCAAAACGTTTTATGACTAAAATAAAATATATGTACATTTAAAATTTATAAATTTATACATAATACCTATGTTTGAAATATTTATCTAATAATATAATATTTCACTTTTCAAAATTAATTATATTTCAAAGACCAATATATATATAACATTAAAGTCGTGTGAATACTAGATATTGTTATATCACCTAACGCTTATGCTCAAAAACTTAATCTGATATAACTTATTTATGCGCCAACATTTACTTTAATTTCTCAAACACTCTAGTTAATATATCTAATTATAAATCGAATCAATGAACAAGGGTTACTATCTTTTACCTAACTAATATATCTAATATACATAAACACGTTCTATATACGTTGCAAGTTATCAACCAAGTGTTATGAAATTCAATCCTCCACTAACTTTTGTCTAACTCCCAATAAGTGACACTTTGTTCTTACTTGTAAATCACTTTACCATTTATTCCGAATACCGTTAAAAGTAAGGGTTTCCTAATTCAAAGTGGACCTCATAACAGAGACTCATAATCATAGTTCAATGTATCCGATAATTCAATCATTTGATATTATCTTTTAATCTCGTCGATAAACTTACATCGAACAAATACGTTCATGTAAATTATTATCTATTCAATACCTTGATAGCATTTCCAAGTTCATAAAATAGATCTCATAGCTTATGTTCATATCAACTAATCCGTTCAATGTTTTATAATATATATCAATCTAATAAGCACACATGTATATATACATATATATTTATTTACACGTAATTGTTCGTGAATCGCTTGGCATGGTCAAAGGGTATTTAATTAAATGAATATAATTTCAAAACTTTCGAGACTTAATCATTACATATTTGCTTATCGTGTCGGATATATATAAAGGTTAAAGTTTAAATTTGTTCGGAAATCTCAGGGTCATCACAGTACCTACCCGTTAAAAGAAATTTCGTCCCGAAATTTGATAGAGGTCGTCATAGCTAACAGTAAGAGTGTTTTCATGACGTATATGAACTAATAATTAGGATTTTATCATCATTGATTAATATAGATAAAATGATTTGTTTTGTGAAGAGCACGAATGAAGCTATCACTTAAGAGTGAAAATGAATAAAAGTGAGTTTGACTTAACCGGTGTCGTAGTCAAGATTGATTTCCGGAATTTAAGGAATTTAGAAGAAATCTTCATATTAAGATTTGATTCTTCGGTAATTAAGGAGATTCAGATCTTCTTTGATTAAAAGCGATAATCTGCTTCGATTGCTCTGTCGAAAATTTTTCCTATAAATCCACCCTCTCCATTTCCTTACAACTCACACCTTCTGTTCTTTCTTCCTCAATTCCTACTTTAAAGTATTCGTTAATATGCTCCATCCCATCCTGATCCTTGATATCCTCTTAACTTGCATATCTGTCATTCTTCTTTTTAATCTGCCACCAGAAGAATCTATTTACTTCTACTATACTCTTGGGTTTATAGTGTTTCTAGTTCTCCCGTTTCTTTATATTGCTATATGCATTAACATCTACGGTTTATAATTTGCGGGTGGTTATTGGGTTTTATATCTTCCCTTATACTTCGATGTCCTTGTTTCTGTCTTCTATAATCATTGTCATCCATAATTAATGTTCCCTTCTATTTGCTGCGGTTTATACCCCAATTTCTATGTCGGAGCTTTGTCCTTTCATTTCTTCTTCTTACGTTTATATAACTCTTGTAATGGTCCAGAATTCGTTGGTATGGATTTTAGAATAAACATAGTAATTGTTCTAAGAAGGAATTTGAAAGGGCACTATCTTGATTTGTCAAATTACCAGAATACCCTGAAAAAGACCGAATCATCAAGAAATATTTTCTTGATATGTTTAGAGATTAGATAGAATGTCAGAGTCGTGTAAATGACACATGATGACGGTATGTTTTGTGAATCATCACATCCCATTAGAAACTCAACATGAATTACTGTAATATAATGACGTTGATCAAGTGTCATTGTATTATACTAACCCATGTATCAGTTCCCAACACTACTTCAAAACATTCATATTTGAATTTTTCAGAATTTAGAAACTAACACAGTTTCTTTTATGTTGCAGATATTACGGAGAGATAAATGATCTCAGATAAAAATAGTTGTGATAATATCTCCAGAAATATAGAGAGTATATATAGTGGAAGATACAAAGGTATCTTTTAATATTTAAGATAAGATGATGATGAAGAATATCTATCTGTGAAGGTTTAGAATAAGAAGTAAGGTGTTTGCTAACGAGTTCAGCAGGCACTGAATCATTTGGATCCTTTGAAGGCAGATTCAGTCTCTGTGATTTGTCCACGGCTTCCTTCATACTTTGCTCAATCCGTTTTTCAGTACCAAATCCTTTCTTTTTCTGAGCTTCACCAACTCACTATCTTTTCTCATCAAACTTTTGGCCGTTTAAACCATCTACCATTTTTATGTTTCCACTGCATTTAATGCTAATATCTGAATCTTTGGTTAGCAATCCGAGGTGGGTTCAGAAGAATCATGTTTTAGATGATTAAACGCTGGTGGTAATAGGGTGGAATATGAAAGATTCTCCAGTAATAATGACGAAAGGGCAACGTATCTATCAGGGTTATAATAAGACTGGTCCGACTGAAAAATCGAAGTTGACTTGCTGGAGCTGTGACAAAATTGGCTACTTTGAAAAGGAATCGAAATGTTGTTTCTAATAAATGATAAAGAATTTGACGCAGGTACATGTTAGATTATGATTTTGGTTTCGAGAGTTTTTCAGGTACAAAACTTTGGGTAACGTGTGGTTGGATCATTATCTCAATTGTTTATTATTTGAAGTGTCTTCTAAAATTATCCAATCTTGTTAAGACTTGATTAATTGAAATATGTTTCATATAGACAATTGACCACCCAAGTTGACCGGTGATTCACGAACGTTAAAACTTGTAAAAACTATATGATAACATATATATGGATATATATATATAGTTAACATTATAATATGATAAGTAAACATATCATTAAGTATATTAACAATCAACTACATATGTAAAAACAAGACTACTAACTTAATGATTTTTAAACGAGACATATATGTAACGATTATCGTTGTAAAGACATTTAATGTATATATATCATATTAAGAGATATTCATACATGATAATATCATGATAATATAATAATTTAAAATCTCATTTGATATTATAAACATTGGGTTAACAACATTTAACAAGATCGTTAACCTAAAGGTTTCAAAACAACATTTACATGTAACGACTAACGATGACTTAACGACTCAGTTAAAATGTATATACATGTAGTGTTTTAATATGTATTTATACACTTTTGAAAGACTTAAAGACACTTATCAAAATACTTCTACTTAACAAAAATGCTTACAATTACATCCTCGTTCAGTTTCATCAACAATTCTACTCGTATGCACCCGTATTCGTACTCGTACAATACACAGCTTTTAGATGTATGTACTATTGGTATATACACTCCAATGATCAGCTCTTAGCAGCCCATGTGAGTCACCTAACACATGTGGGAACCATCATTTGGCAACTAGCATGAAATATCTCATAAAATTACAAAAATATGAGTAATCATTCATGACTTATTTACATGAAAACAAAATTACATATCCTTTATATCTAATCCATACACCAACGACCAAAAACACCTACAAACACTTTCATTCTTCAATTTTCTTCATCTAATTGATCTCTCTCAAGTTCTATCTTCAAGTTCTAAGTGTTCTTCATAAATTCCAAAAGTTCTAGTTTCATAAAATCAAGAATACTTCCAAGTTTGCTAGCTCACTTCCAATCTTGTAAGGTGATCATCCAACCTCAATAAATCTTTGGTTCTTATAGTAGGTTATCATTCTAATACAAGGTAATAATCATATTCAAGCTTTGGTTCAATTTCTATAACTATAACAATCTTATTTCAAGTGATGATCTTACTTGAACTTGTTTTCGTGTCATGATTCTGCTTCAAGAACTTCGAGCCATCCAAGGATCCATTGAAGCTAGATCTATTTTTCTCTTTTCCAGTAGGTTTATCCAAGGAAATTAAGGTAGTAATGATGTTCATAACATCATTCGAATCATACATATAAAGCTATCTTATTCGAAGGTTTAAACTTGTAATCACTAGAACATAGTTTAGTTAATTCTAAACTTGTTCGCAAACAAAAGTTAATCCTTCTAACTTGACTTTTAAAATCAACTACACACATGTTCTATATCTATATGATATGCTAACTTAATGATTTAAAACCTGGAAACACGAAAAACACCGTAAAACCGGATTTACGCCGTCGTAGTAACACCGCGGGCTGTTTTGGGTTAGTTAATTAAAAACTATGATAAACTTTGATTTAAAAGTTGTTATTCTGAGAAAATTATTTTTATTATGAACATGAAACTATATCCAAAAATTATGGTTAAACTCAAAGTGGAAGTATGTTTTCTAAAATGGTCATCTAGACGTCGTTCTTTCGACTGAAATGACTACCTTTACAAAAACGACTTGTAACTTATTTTTCCGACTATAAACCTATACTTTTTCTATTTAGATTCATAAAATAGAGTTCAATATGAAACCATAGCAATTTGATTCACTTAAAACGGATTTAAAATGAAGAAGTTATTGGTAAAACAAGATTGGATAATTTTTCTCATTTTAGCTACGTGAAAATTGGTAACAAATCTATTCCAACCATAACTTAATCAACTTGTATTGTATATTATGTAATCTTGAGATACCATAGACACGTATACAATGTTTCGACCTATCATGTCGACACATCTATATATATTTCGGAACAACCATAGACACTCTATATGTGAATGTTGGAGTTAGCTATACAGGGTTGAGGTTGATTCCAAAATATATATAGTTTGAGTTGTGATCAATACTGAGATACGTATACACTGGGTCGTGGATTGATTCAAGATAATATTTATCGATTTATTTCTGTACATCTAACTGTGGACAACTAGTTGTAGGTTACTAACGAGGATAGCTGACTTAATAAACTTAAAACATCAAAAGATATTAAAAGTGTTGTAAATATATTTTGAACATACTTTGATATATATGTATATATTGTTATAGGTTCGTGAATCAACCAGTGGCCAAGTCTTACTTCCCGACGAAGTAAAAATCTGTGAAAGTGAGTATATAGTTCCTTTTTTAAACTCTAAATATTTTGGGCTGAGAATACATGCGCTGTTTTATAAATGTTTTATGTTATGGACACGAGTGATCAAAAATATATATTCGAGGATGGGTTGTGTTATTGGCATACTTCCCTGTAGCTTGGTAACTACTATTTACGTGAGGAGCGTAAACGCGAATCCTGTTGATAGATCTATCGGGCCCAACAAGCCCCATCCAAAGTACCGGATGCTTTAGTACTTCGAAATTTATATCATATCCGAAGGGTGTCCCGGAATGATGGGGATATTCTTATATATGCATCTTGTTAATGTCGGTTACCAGGTGTTCACCATATGAATGATTTTTATCTCTATGTATGGGATGTGTATTGAAATATGAAATCTTGTGGTCTATTATTATGATTTGATATATATAGGTTAAACCTATAACTCACCAACATTTTTGTTGACGTTTTAAGCATGTTTATTCTCAGGTGATTATTAAGAGCTTCCGCTGTCGCATACTTAAATAAGGACGAGATTTGGAGTCCATGCTTGTATGATATTGTGTAAAAACTGCATTCAAGAAACTTATTTTTTGTAACATATTTGTATTGTAAACCATTATGTAATGGTCGTGTGTAAACAGGATATTTTAGATTATCATTATTTGATAATCTACGTAAAGCTTTTTAAACCTCTATTGATGAAATAAAGGTTATGGTTTGTTTTAAAATGAATGCAGTCTTTGAAAAACGTCTCATATAGAGGTCAAAACCTCGCAACGAAATCAATTAATATGGAACATTTTTAATCAATAAGAACGGGACATTTCAGTAACTGAAATGTCCCGTTCTTATTGATTAAAAATGTTCCATATTAATTGATTTTTTTGCGAGGTTTTGACCTCTATATGAGACGTTTTTCAAAGACTGCATTCATTTTAAAACAAACCATAACCTTTATTTCATCAATAGAGGTTTAAAAAGCTTTACGTAGATTATCAAATAATGATAATCTAAAATATCCTGTTTACACACGACCATTACATAATGGTTTACAATACAAATATGTTACAAAAAATAAGTTTCTTGAATGCAGTTTTTACACAATATCATACAAGCATGGACTCCAAATCTCGTCCTTATTTAAGTATGCGACAGCGGAAGCTCTTAATAATCACCTGAGAATAAACATGCTTAAAACGTCAACAAAAATGTTGGTGAGTTATAGGTTTAACCTATATATATCAAATCATAATAATAGACCACAAGATTTCATATTTCAATACACATCCCATACATAGAGATAAAAATCATTCATATGGTGAACACCTGGTAACCGACATTAACAAGATGCATATATAAGAATATCCCCATCATTCCGGGACACCCTTCGGATATGATATAAATTTCGAAGTACTAAAGCATCCGGTACTTTGGATGGGGTTTGTTAGGCCCAATAGATCTATCTTTAGGATTCGCATCAATTAGGGTGTCTGTTCCCTAATTCTTAGATTACCAGACTTAATAAAAAGGGGCATATTCGATTTCGATAATTCAACCATAGAATGTAGTTTCACGTACTTGTGTCTATTTTGTAAATCATTTATAAAACCTGCATGTATTCTCATCCCAAAAATATTAGATTTTAAAAGTGGGACTATAACTCACTTTCACAGATTTTTACTTCGTCGGGAAGTAAGACTTGGCCACTGTTGATTTACGAACCTATAACAATATATACATATATATTAAAGTATGTTCAAAATATATTTACAACACTTTTAATATATTTTGATGTTTTAAGTTTATTAAGTCAGCTGTCCTCGTTAGTAACCTATAACTAGTTGTCCACAGTTAGATGTACAGAAATAAATCGATAAATATTATCTTGAATCAATCCACGACCCAGTGTATACGTATCTCAGTATTGATCACAACTCAAACTATATATATTTTGGAATCAACCTCAACCCTGTATAGCTAACTCCAACATTCACATATAGAGTGTCTATGGTTGTTCCGAAATATATATAGATGTGTCGACATGATAGGTCGAAACATTGTATACGTGTCTATGGTATCTCAAGATTACATAATATACAATACAAGTTGATTAAGTTATGGTTGGAATAGATTTGTTACCAATTTTCACGTAGCTAAAATGAGAAAAATTATCCAATCTTGTTTTACCCATAACTTCTTCATTTTAAATCCGTTTTAAGTGAATCAAATTGCTATGGTTTCATATTGAACTCTATTTTATGAATCTAAATAGAAAAAGTATAGGTTTATAGTCGGAAAAATAAGTTACAAGTCGTTTTTGTAAAGGTAGTCATTTCAGTCGAAAGAACGACGTCTAGATGACCATTTTAGAAAACATACTTCCACTTTGAGTTTAACCATAATTTTTGGATATAGTTTCATGTTCATAATAAAAATAATTTTCTCAGAATAACAACTTTTAAATCAAAGTTTATCATAATTTTTAATTAACTAACCCAAAACAGCCCGCGGTGTTACTACGACGGCGTAAATCCGGTTTTACGGTGTTTTTCGTGTTTCCAGGTTTTAAATCATTAAGTTAGCATATCATATAGATATAGAATATGTGTGTAGTTGATTTTAAAAGTCAAGTTAGAAGGATTAACTTTTGTTTGCGAACAAGTTTAGAATTAACTAAATTATGTTCTAGTGATTACAAGTTTAAACCTTCGAATAAGATAGCTTTCTATGTATGAGTCAAATGATGTTATGAACATCATTACTACCTTAATTTCCTTGGATAAACCTACTGGAAAAGAGAAAAATGGATCTAGCTTCAATGGATCCTTGGATGGCTCGAAGTTCTTGAAGCAGAATCATGACACGAAAACAAGTTCAAGTAAGATCATCACTTGAAATAAGATTGTTATAGTTATAGAAATTGAACCAAAGCTTGAATATGATTATTACCTTGTATTATAATGATAACCTACTGTAAGAACCAAAGATTTCTTGAGGTTGGATGATCACCTTACAAGATTGGAAGTGAGCTAGCAAACTTGGAAGTATTCTTGATTTTATGAAACTAGAACTTTTGGAATTTATGAAGAACACTTAGAACTTGAAGATAGAACTTGAGAGAGATCAATTAGATGAAGAAAATTGAAGAATGAAAGTGTTTGTAGGTGTTTTTGGTCGTTGGTGTATGGATTAGATATAAAGGATATGTAATTTTGTTTTCATGTAAATAAGTCATGAATGATTACTCATATTTTTGTAATTTTATGAGATATTTCATGCTAGTTGCCAAATGATGGTTCCCACATGTGTTAGGTGACTCACATGGGCTGCTAAGAGCTGATCATTGGAGTGTATATACCAATAGTACATACATCTAAAAGCTGTGTATTGTACGAGTACGAATACGGGTGCATACGAGTAGAATTGTTGATGAAACTGAACGAGGATGTAATTGTAAGAATTTTTGTTAAGTAGAAGTATTTTGATAAGTGTCTTTAAGTCTTTCAAAAGTGTATAAATACATATTAAAACACTACATGTATATACATTTTAACTGAGTCGTTAAGTCATCGTTAGTCGTTACATGTAAATGTTGTTTTGAAACCTTTAGGTTAACGATCTTGTTAAATGTTGTTAACCCAATGTTTATAATATCAAATGAGATTTTAAATTATTATATTATCATGATATTATCATGTATGAATATCTCTTAATATGATATATATACATTAAATGTCTTTACAACGATAATCGTTACATATATGTCTCGTTTAAAAATCATTAAGTTAGTAGTCTTGTTTTTACATATGTAGTTGATTGTTAATATACTTAATGATATGTTTACTTATCATATTATCATGTTAACTATATATATATATCCATATATATGTTATCATATAGTTTTTACAAGTTTTAACGTTCGTGAATCACCGGTCAACTTGGGTGGTCAATTGTCTATATGAAACATATTTCAATTAATCAAGTCTTAACAAGTTTGATTGCTTAACATGTTGGAAACATTTAATCATGTAAATATCAATCTCAATTAATATATATAAACATGGAAAAGTTCGGGTCACTACAGTACCTACCCGTTAAATAAATTTCGTCCCGAAATTTTAAGCTGTTGAAGGTGTTGACGAATCTTCTGGAAATAGATGCGGGTATTTCTTCTTCATCTGATCTTCACGCTCCCAGGTGAACTCGGGTCCTCTACGAGCATTCCATCGAACCTTAACAATTGGTATCTTGTTTTGCTTAAGTCTTTTAACCTCACGATCCATTATTTCGACGGGTTCTTCGATGAATTGAAGTTTTTCGTTGATTTGGATTTCATCTAACGGAATAGTGAGATCTTCTTTAGCAAAACATTTCTTCAAATTCGAGACGTGGAAAGTGTTATGTACAGCCGCGAGTTGTTGAGGTAACTCAAGTCGGTAAGCTACTGGTCCGACACGATCAATAATCTTGAATGGTCCAATATACCTTGGATTTAATTTCCCTCGTTTACCAAATCGAACTACGCCTTTCCAAGGTGCAACTTTAAGCATGACCATCTCTCCAATTTCAAATTCTATATCTTTTCTTTTAATGTCAGCGTAGCTCTTTTGTCGACTTTGGGCGGTTTTCAACCGTTGTTGAATTTGAATGATCTTCTCGGTAGTTTCTTGTATAATCTCCGGACCCGTAATCTGTCTATCCCCCACTTCACTCCAACAAATTGGAGACCTGTACTTTCTACCATAAAGTGCTTCAAACGGCGCCATCTCAATGCTTGAATGGTAGCTGTTGTTGTAGAAAAATTCTGCTAATGGTAGATGTCGATCCCAACTGTTTCCGAAATCAATAACACATGCTCGTAGCATGTCTTCAAGCGTTTGTATCGTCCTTTCGCTCTGCCCATCGGTTTGTGGATGATAGGCAGTACTCATGTCTAGACGAGTTCCTAATGCTTGCTGTAATGTCTGCCAGAATCTTGAAATAAATCTGCCATCCCTATCAGAGATAATAGAGATTGGTATTCCATGTCTGGAGACGACTTCCTTCAAATATAGTCGTGCTAACTTCTCCATCTTGTCATCTTCTCTTATTGGCAGGAAGTGTGCTGATTTGGTGAGACGATCAACTATTACCCAAATAGTATCAAAACCACTTGCAGTCCTTGGCAATTTAGTGATGAAATCTATGGTAATGTTTTCCCATTTCCATTCCGGGATTTCGGGTTGTTGAAGTAGACCTGATGGTTTCTGATGCTCAGCTTTGACCTTAGAACACGTCAAACATTCTCCTACATATTTAGCAACATCGGCTTTCATACCCGGCCACCAAAAATGTTTCTTGAGATCCTTGTACATCTTCCCCGTTCCAGGATGTATTGAGTATCTGGTTTTATGAGCTTCTCTAAGTACCATTTCTCTCATATCTCCAAATTTTGGTACCCAAATCCTTTCAGCCCTATACCGGGTTCCGTCTTCCCGAATATTAAGATGCTTCTTCGATCCTTTGGGTATTTCATCCTTTAAATTTCCCTTTTTTAAAACTCCTTGTTGCGCCTCCTTTATTTGAGTAGTAATGTTATTATGAATCATTATATTAATAGATTTTACTCGAATGGGTTCTCTGTCCTTCCTGCTCAAGGCATCGGCTACCACATTTGCCTTCCCCGGGTGGTAACGAATCTCAAAGTCGTAATCATTCAATAATTCAATCCACCTACGCTGCCTCATATTCAGTTGTTTCTGATTAAATATGTGTTGAAGACTTTTGTGGTCGGTATATATAATACTTTTGACCCCATATAAGTAGTGCCTCCAAGTCTTTAATGCAAAAACAACCGCGCCTAATTCCAAATCATGCGTCGTATAATTTTGTTCGTGAATCTTCAATTGTCTAGACGCATAAGCAATCACCTTCGTTCGTTGCATTAATACACAACCGAGACCTTGCTTTGATGCATCACAATAAATCACAAAATCATCATTCCCTTCAGGCAATGACAATATAGGTGCCGTAGTTAGCTTTTTCTTCAATAACTGAAACGCTTTCTCTTGTTCATCATTCCATTCAAATTTCTTCCCTTTATGCGTTAATGCAGTCAAGGGTTTTGCTATTCTGGAAAAGTCTTGGATGAACCTTCTGTAGTAACCAGCTAGTCCTAAAAACTGGCGTATGTGTTTCGGAGTTTTCGGGGTTTCCCACTTTTCAACAGTTTCTATCTTTGCCGGATCCACCTTAATACCTTCTTTGTTCACTATGTGACCGAGGAATTGAACTTCTTCCAACCAAAATGCACACTTTGAAAACTTAGCGTACAATTCTTCCTTCCTCAATACTTCTAACACCTTTCTCAAATGTTCACCGTGTTCTTGGTCATTCTTTGAGTAAATAAGTATGTCATCAATGAAAACAATGACAAACTTGTCAAGGTATGGTCCACACACTCGGTTCATAAGGTCCATGAACACAGCTGGTGCATTAGTTAAACCAAACGGCATGACCATAAACTCGTAATGACCGTAACGTGTTCTGAAAGCAGTCTTTGGAATATCATCTTCTTTCACCCGCATTTGATGATACCCGGAACGTAAGTCAATCTTTGAATAAACAGACGAGCCTTGTAGTTGATCAAATAAGTCGTCGATTCTCGGTAGTGGGTAGCGGTTCTTGATGGTAAGTTTGTTCAACTCTCGGTAGTCGATACACAACCTGAATGTACCATCTTTCTTCTTGACAAACAAAACAGGAGCTCCCCACGGTGATGTGCTTGGTCGAATGAAACCACGCTCTAAAAGTTCTTGTAATTGGCTTTGCAGTTCTTTCATCTCGCTGGGTGCGAGTCTATAAGGAGCACGAGCTATTGGTGCAGCTCCTGGTACAAGATCTATTTGAAATTCAACGGATCGATGTGGGGGTAATCCCGGTAATTCTTTCGGAAATACATCGGGAAATTCTTTTGCAATGGGAACATCATTGATGCTCTTTTATTCAGTTTGTACTTTCTCGACGTGTGCTAGAACAGCATAGCAACCTTTTCTTATTAGTTTTTGTGCCTTCAAATTACTAATAAGATGTAGCTTCGTGTTGCCCTTTTCTCCGTACACCATTAAGGGTTTTCCTTTTTCTCGTATAATGCGAATTGCATTTTTGTAACAAACGATCTCCGCTTTCACTTCTTTCAACCAGTCCATACCGATTATCACATCAAAACTCCCTAACTCTACTGGTATCAAATCAATCTTAAATGTTTCGCTAACCAGTTTAATTTCTCGATTCCGACATATATTATCTGCTGAAATTAATTTACCATTTGCTAATTCGAGTAAAAATTTACTATCCAAAGGCGTCAATGGACAACTTAATTTAGCACAAAAATCTCTACTCATATAGCTTCTATCCGCACCCAAATCAAATAAAACGTAAGCAGATTTATTGTCAATAAGAAACGTACCCGTAACAAGCTCCGGGTCTTCTTGTGCCTCTGCCGCATTAATATTGAAAACTCTTCCGCGGCCTTGTCCATTCGTGTTCTCCTGGTTCGGGCAATTTCTAATAATGTGGCCCGGTTTTCCACATTTATAACAAACTACATTGGCATAACTTGCTCCGACACTACTTGCTCCGCCATTACTCGTTCCGACACCATTTGTTCCTTTCATTCTATTAACCCCTGGTCCGTAGACCTCACACTTCGCCGCGCTATGACCATTTCTTTTACACTTGTTGCAAAATTTGGTGCAGAACCCCGAGTGATTCTTTTCACACCTTTGGCATAGCTGCTTCTGATTGTTGTTGTTGTTGCGGTTATTATTGTTGTTGGGATGATTGTTGTAGTTGCTGTTGTTGTTGTTGTTGTTGTTGTTGTTGTTGTTGTTGGGCCGTTTGTTGTAGTTGCGATTGATGTTGCGATTGTTGGGATAATTGTTGCGATTATTGTTGTAATTGCTGTTGTTGTTGTATTGGTGATTCTTATCACCATTTTCCTCCCACTTTCTTTTGACTTGCTTCACATTGGCCTCTTCAGCAGTCTGTTCTTTAATTCTTTCTTCAATCTGGTTCACTAGTTTATGAGCCATTCTACATGCCTGTTGTATGGAGGCGGGCTCGTGTGAACTTATATCTTCTTGGATTCTTTCCGGTAATCCTTTCACAAACGCGTCAATCTTCTCTTCCTCATCTTCGAATGCTCCCGGACACAATAGGCATAATTCTGTGAATCGTCTTTCATACGTGGTAATATCAAATCCTTGGGTTCGTAACCCTCTAAGTTCTGTCTTGAGCTTATTGACCTCGGTTCTGGGACGGTACTTCTCGTTCATCAAGTGCTTTAATGCTGACCACGGTAGTGCGTACGCATCATCTTGTCCCACTTGCTCTAGATAGGTATTCCACCATGTTAACGCAGAACCTGTGAAGGTATGCGTAGCGTACTTCACTTTGTCCTCTTCAGTACACTTACTTATGGCAAACACCGATTCAACCTTCTCGGTCCACCGTTTCAATCCGATCGGTCCTTCGGTTCCATCAAATTCCAAAGGTTTGCAGGCAGTGAATTCTTTGTAGGTGCATCCTACACGATTTCCTGTACTGCTAGATCCAAGGTTATTGTTGGTATGTAGCGCAGCCTGTACTGCGGCTATGTTTGAAGCTAGAAAAGTACGGAATTCCTCTTCATTCATATTCACGGTGTGTCGAGTAGTCGGTGCCATTTCCTTCAAAATAGTTAAATGGAACAAGTTAATCATACAGAATATTAAGAGTAGTTAATAGTATTTCGTAGCATAATATGAACTCATTTATAAAAGCTTTTTCTTCATATTAGCGTTTTATAAGTTTAAATTCGGGTAGTACCTACCCGTTAAGTTCATACTTAGTAGCTAATATACAATTCAACTACTACAATTCTATATGAAAAACTGATTGTAATAATATTTCGCGTTCAAACTTTTATACAATATTTTACAAACTTACAAAACCGCTTATTTTACATAAAGCATGAAATATAGCACACAATAACTTTGATACAAGATAGTTGTGAAGACAATTCTAGCTAGTACACAAGTCGTTCGGCAAAGGCAATAAAGACACGTAATTCATACGTCCAGAAACAAGTTATGCATTCTGGTTTTACTAGGACTACTTCCCATCCTTGGTCTTATGCAACATAACCGTTATGGCCGTTGATAAGACAGCGTGTTGTAACGTCATCAAAGGGACGAGGGTTACGTAATGTCCAACAGTCCCGTAATAATCTAAAAACCTCATTTCTTACCATAACTTTTAATGTATATATATCATATTAAGAGATATTCATACATGATAATATCATGATAATATAATAATTTAAAATCTCATTTGATATTATAAACATTGGGTTAACAACATTTAACAAGATCGTTAACCTAAAGGTTTCAAAACAACATTTACATGTAACGACTAACGATGACTTAACGACTCAGTTAAAATGTATATACATGTAGTGTTTTAATATGTATTTATACACTTTTGAAAGACTTAAAGACACTTATCAAAATACTTCTACTTAACAAAAATGCTTACAATTACATCCTCGTTCAGTTTCATCAACAATTCTACTCGTATGCACCCGTATTCGTACTCGTACAATACACAGCTTTTAGATGTATGTACTATTGGTATATACACTCCAATGATCAGCTCTTAGCAGCCCATGTGAGTCACCTAACACATGTGGGAACCATCATTTGGCAACTAGCATGAAATATCTCATAAAATTACAAAAATATGAGTAATCATTCATGACTTATTTACATGAAAACAAAATTACATATCCTTTATATCTAATCCATACACCAACGACCAAAAACACCTACAAACACTTTAATTCTTCAATTTTCTTCATCTAATTGATCTCTCTCAAGTTCTATCTTCAAGTTCTAAGTGTTCTTCATAAATTCCAAAAGTTCTAGTTTCATAAAATCAAGAATACTTCCAAGTTTGCTAGCTCACTTCCAATCTTGTAAGGTTATCATCCAACCTCAAGAAATCTTTGGTTCTTACAGTAGGTTATCATTCTAATACAAGGTAATAATCATATTCAAGCTTTGGTTCAATTTCTATAACTATAACAATCTTATTTCAAGTGATGATCTTACTTGAACTTGTTTTCGTGTCATGATTCTGCTTCAAGAACTTCGAGCCATCCAAGGATCCATTGAAGCTAGATCCATTTTTCTCTTTTCCAGTAGGTTTATCCAAGGAAATTAAGGTAGTAATGATGTTCATAACATCATTCGACTCATACATATAAAGCTATCTTATTCGAAGGTTTAAACTTGTAATCACTAGAACATAGTTTAGTTAATTCTAAACTTGTTCGCAAACAAAAGTTAATCCTTCTAACTTGACTTTTAAAATCAACTACACACATGTTCTATATCTATATGATATGCTAACTTAATGATTTAAAACCTGGAAACACGAAAAACACCGTAAAACCGGATTTACGCCGTCGTAGTAACACCGCGGGCTGTTTTGGGTTAGTTAATTAAAAACTATGATAAACTTTGATTTAAAAGTTGTTATTCTGAGAAAATTATTTTTATTATGAACATGAAACTATATCCAAAAATTATGGTTAAACTCAAAGTGGAAGTATGTTTTCTAAAATGGTCATCTAGACGTCGTTCTTTCGACTGAAATGACTACCTTTACAAAAACGACTTGTAACTTATTTTTCCGACAATAAACCTATAATTTTTCTATTTAGATTCATAAAATAGAGTTCAATATGAAACCATAGCAATTTGATTCACTTAAAACGGATTTAAAATGAAGAAGTTATGGGTAAAACAAGATTGGATAATTTTTCTCATTTTAGCTACGTGAAAATTGGTAACAAATCTATTCCAACCATAACTTAATCAACTTGTATTGTATATTATGTAATCTTGAGATACCATAGACACGTATACAATGTTTCGACCTATCATGTCAACACATCTATATATATTTCGGAACAACCATAGACACTCTATATGTGAATGTTGGAGTTAGCTATACAGGGTTGAGGTTGATTCCAAAATATATATAGTTTGAGTTGTGAATAATACTGAGATACGTATACACTGGGTCGTGGATTGATTCAAGATAATATTTATCGATTTATTTCTGTACATCTAACTGTGGACAACTAGTTGTAGGTTACTAACGAGGACAGCTGACTTAATAAACTTAAAACATCAAAAGATATTAAAAGTGTTGTAAATATATTTTGAACATACTTTGATATATATGTATATATTGTTATAGGTTCGTGAATCAACCAGTGGCCAAGTCTTACTTCCCGACGAAGTAAAAATCTGTGAAAGTGAGTTATAGTCCCACTTTTAAAATCTAATATTTTTGGGATGAGAATACATGCAGGTTTTATAAATGATTTACAAAATAGACACAAGTACGTGAAACTACATTCTATGGTTGAATTATCGAAATCGAATATGCCCCTTTTTATTAAGTCTGGTAATCTAAGAATTAGGGAACAGACACCCTAATTGACGCGAATCCTAAAGATAGATCTATCGGGCCCAACAAGCCCCATCCAAAGTACCGGATGCTTTAGTACTTCGAAATTTATATCATATCCGAAGGGTGTCCCGGAATGATGGGGATATTCTTATATATGCATCTTGTTAATGTCGGTTACCAGGTGTTCACCATATGAATGATTTTTATCTCTATGTATGGGATGTGTATTGAAATATGAAATCTTGTGGTCTATTATTATGATTTGATATATATAGGTTAAACCTATAACTCACCAACATTTTTGTTGACGTTTTAAGCATGTTTATTCTCAGGTGATTATTAAGAGCTTCCGCTGTCGCATACTTAAATAAGGACGAGATTTGGTGTCCATGCTTGTATGATATTGTGTAAAAACTGCATTCAAGAAACTTATTTTTTGTAACATATTTGTATTGTAAACCATTATGTAATGGTCGTGTGTAAACAGGATATTTTAGATTATCATTATTTGATAATCTACGTAAAGCTTTTTAAACCTCTATTGATGAAATAAAGGTTATGGTTTGTTTTAAAATGAATGCAGTCTTTGAAAAACGTCTCATATAGAGGTCAAAACCTCGCAACGAAATCAATTAATATGGAACGTTTTTAATCAATAAGAACGGGACATTTCAGTTGGTATAAACTTTCGTTACATCGACAGTTGACAGGCATGTAAAGCATTTCATAATATATCCAAATATAATTGACTTAATAATAATCTTGATGAACTCAACGACTCGAATGCAACATCTTTTGAAATATGTCATGAATGACTCCAAGTAGTATCTCTAATATGAGCAAATGCACAGCGAAAGATTTCTTTCAAACCTGAGAATAAACATGCTTTCAAGTGTCAACTAAAAGGTTGGTGAGTTCATTAGTTTATAGTAATCATTTCATTTTCATCATTTTAATAGACCACAAGATTTTAAATATTATAAAACGTGCAGAAGTCACATTCCAACTGCACAAAAAAAATATCTTTCACATGAAGAACACCTGGTGAGGATTCAAAATATAATAGTAACCATCTGTGCCTGTCTTTCACCCCACGGCTGAATACATGTGCCTTCAAAATATAGAACCTCTGTGCCGGTCTTTACACCCCACGGCTGAACACATGTTTATAAAATATAGGACAACCGGTGCCAAAATGTCGTAAATAATAAACCATCCACCCGGCTCGGAAGCTCATACGCTCTAACGGAAACCGGGGCTAATGCGTGTCATAATAATCAACCCCAATCCTAGATACTTCTTTCATAGAATACAATTAAGGTACTTGTGTCTATTGCATCAAACATTTATAAAAGCGCATGTATTCTCAGTCCCAAAAATGTAAAGAGTAAAAAGGGAATCAAATGAAACTCACCATATTGTATTTTGTAGTAAAAATACATATATCATCATTGAACAAGTGTAAGGTTGGCCTCAAATTCACGAACCTAAATTACGTATATATACATTAACACATATACTCGTAATCGAACAAGTTATATATTATCATATATTATTTCAATTGGTTATATTTTTATATCTATATATACTTTTATATATGTTTTATATAAGTATTTTAAATAACCATTTTTATGGTAATAATAATACTAATAGTAATATTGTAAATAATAATAATATAGTTCTTATAATAATAATGTTACTAGTAATAGTAAAAATATTAGTAAATTTAATAATGTCAATAATAATATTAATGTTAAAAATCATAATAATAATAATGATGATTTTAATTATAATATTTATTAAAACTAATAATAATAGTAGTAAGAGTAATAATAATAATAATAATAATAATAATAATAATAATAATAATAATAATAATAATAATAATAATAATAATAATAATAATAATAATAATATTGATAATACTAATGATAAAAATAATAACACTACCTTAAAAAGGGGGACAAGCTTCAAAAAATATAAAAAACGCCAGTGTCGGGGATCGAACCCGCGACCCCTCGTTCAACAACACCACAGCCTACCATTTGTCTGTTTTGATTTATCTATTATAACCCGGATTTAATTTCATTTAACCCTTCATAACATCCTCATGAGTTCTAGGCCCGACAGAAACAATAAACAGATTTTGGCCCAGATTCTTTTCGGCCCACCAGCAGGTTCTAAGCCTAACCTCTTCACAAACCCAATAAACATAACAGCCCATGAAACCCTAAAGGTTTTCGGTTTGTATGTATCATCCCAGAATCATTCGACTTCTCCTCTCCATCTCGTAAATCATTATCTTTATTCGTCCATTACTCATCGTCTCTTCCCTAATCACTATCATCATTCAACGTTCATCATCAATCATCATACTTGGTACCATCATCTTCTCAACATATCATTATCGTGACTCATGAATTCATTATAACCGAAACCTTCCCCTTATCATTATTATAATCATCCATTCTTTATTATCAATATCAACTAGACAAAATACCATCACTTTAATTATAATGCTCTAATTAATTATTGTTATGATAAAGAAAATGAACATCCCATTAGAATGAATTCTGTCATCCATCTAGTTCTAGTCCCACAAAAGCTCATCACTAATTTAAATAATATTATCTTGTATGACTAAATACAATATTTAAGTATGATCCTAACCTACCCCACTACCACTATTATTGTTTCCTTGAAGTCGTAGTTTACACCGAAGCAGGAATTAAAAAAAATGCTATTCGGCCTAACCAAAACCTGGTAGCCCATACGGTTCATTACCATGTTTTAATAAACTTAGCTTGATGAATTTTGTGGTGTTAGTTTCATCTGGAACAAAACCATATCACAACATCTCTTACTCTCATCTCATCATTAAATAATGACATCCTTTCACTAAGTGGTTCGGCCATTACTATACAACTAGTCCCACATATATATTATAATACACCATAGCTTAGAATCCTATAATCAATTTGCTAAATTGGTCGGCCATGAGTAGATATACTGGCCCACTTGTTATATTTGATAAAGCTTCTATAAATATTCTATCTCTATGTTGATAAGATTTTAGTATATTCAATTTAATAACATGCTCAACAGAATAAAACTAGGCAGCAGAAGATACGTGTTTTATAGCAGTTATAGCAGCAGAAGGAACGTACAGTAGAAGGGACATCCTGTTTTAGGTGTTCGTATGAAAGCAGGAAAAATATATGGGTTTGAGTTGGGTTTTCAAATGTGATGGAGGCTTGATGGATTACGGTGGTGGTGATTGTATTGTACTAGTGTATATGTATATCTATATATATTGAGATGATGAAGGTGATGGCTTGGGTTCATGGGTTAGTAACGAAGACAGAATATAAAGGTGGTGATAGTTGTTTTTCATTGATAGAAATATAGAAGCGAAAAGAAAAGGGGTGAAGGTTGTAGTGGTGGTGTTTGAACTATGTTAATAGATGGTGACTGTCGTTCATGGCTGCACACAACAGTAATAATAGCTACGATTGTAGCTGCTTTACTCGCCAAAAGAAGAAAGAATTAGAAAAGAAATAGAAAAACCGGGGTAGTAGTGATGGTGTTCAAGTGGATTGATGACATCGAACAAGAAAAATGGAACCGGTGATTATTTGGGTTGTAGATTATAGAAGAGAAAATAATAGTTTGTTGATGGGGTTCTAAGTGTGATTACCAAATAAAGGTGGTGTGTTCTCGTTAACAGAAAAACAATTTAGCCGATGGTCTATGATGACGGTTTAAATGGGTTTGAAGCGAGGGAAGGATGATGACCATGGTGGTTGTTTTTAAATGGTGATCGAGAGTGATTTGTGGTAATGGTCGTGTGGTGGTGGTGACTCATATGGGTTGTCTGTTTTTTTTTTTAAAGGTGAAAGAAGATGATTCCTTTATATCAATGAAGATTGGTAGGAAGAATAAATTCAGAGAAGAAGACACAAAAATGAATAAGATAAAAATCAAAAGTAGAAAATGACTTCAAACAAAATTTGTTCATGTTCTGCGATTGATTCATGATTGGTACGATTGATTATGATCGATAACAATTTCTTTTGTTTGTAGTATAACAGATTTTTGGATCGTTCTTCATAAAGCAAGACTTACTGCAGAATGATAAAGATGGGAAACAGAATACATTGTGCTGTATTTAAGTATATATAATGTATCTATATCCTTATATATCAGTATCATATATATAATTACGTATGTATTTGTCTATATTTAAGTATATATCAGTAATCTATATGTACCTGTAAATGTTTTTATTTGTGTATCAAATTTCAACTAATATTAATAAATACCATTGTATTTAATGATAATAATGTAATTAACATTTATTTTAATAAGAATACTAATATTAATAATTAATAATAATAATTATAGTAATAATAAAAGTATTAATAACATTACTATAACAACTATAATTCCAACTTGCATTTAATATATTAACATTACCTTTTATTAATTTTGTAGTATTCATATATCATATTCGAATATTTAATTTAATATACTTAGTATATTAATTTTGTAAAAAAAAATCATATATATATTTACATAGATTCATTTTAAATTACAAAATTATTATCTTATATATTATTTTCCATATTTAATTCTAATGATTAAATTATAATTTATAATTTTAAATCATTGCATGTATTTACATTTATATATATGTACGTATTCAATTACAAGCAATTGTTCGTGAATCGTCGGGAATAGTCAAAGGTCAAATGTATACATGAACACAGTTCAAAGTTTTTGAGATTCAGTTTAACAGACTTTGCTTATCGTGTCGGAATCATATAAAGATTAAAGTTTAAATTTGGTCGGAAATTTCTGGGTCATCACAGTACCTACCCGTTAAAGAAATTTCGTCCCGAAATTTGATCGAGGTTGTCATGGCTAACTATAAAAATATTTTCATGACGAATATGAGTTGATGAATAGAGTTTTATCATCATTGAGTAGTATAGATAAAACAATTTGATTACACGAAGAGTATAAGTGAAGCTATCGTAAGAGAGTGAAATGAGTAAATGTAGATTTGTTTTAACCGATGACGTAGTTATGATTGATTTCCGGAATTCATGGGATTTAAAGAAAATCTTCGTAATAAGACTTGGTTCTTCGGTGATTAAGGAAATTAGGATCTGCTCTAAATGCGATCATCTGTTTTGATTGCTCTGTCGGAAATTTTACTATAAATCCACCCCGTCGTTTCCTTACAACTCACACCTTCTATTCTTTCTTCCTTAATTCATACTTTAAAGCATTCATTAATATTCTCCATCCAGTACTGATACTTGATTTACTCCTATCTTTAATATCTGTCGTTCTTCTCTTTCATCTGCTGCCAGAAGAATCTATTCATTGCTAATATTTCCTTGGGTTATATAGTGTTTTTAGTTCTCCCGTGTCTTTATATTGCTATATGCATCGATATATACGGTTTATAAATTCTGGGTGGTTGTTGGGTTTTATATCTTTTCTTATATTTCAAATCTCTTTGCCTTTTTATTCTCCTCTCAATCTCTAGTAAAGCGAGTAATGGTCCAGAATTCGTAAGTATGAATTTTGAAATGAACATAGTGTTAATATTCTAAGAAGAAAATCGTAATGGCACAATATTGATTTGGTAAATTACCAAAATATCCGGAAAGATAGAACTATCAAGAAGATATGTTCTTAATATGTTTAGAAATTGAGTAGAATGCAAGAGTCGTGTAAATGGCACATGATGACGTTAGGACCTGTGAATCATCACGTTCCATTAGAAACTCAGCATGAATTACTGTAATATAATCACATTGATCAAGTGTCATTATATTATACTAACTCATGCATCAGTTTCCAACACTACTTAAAAAAAAAACATTCATATTTTAAATTCGAAGGTTCGCAGAATATAGAAACTAAATCAGTTTCCTCTTATGAGATAACACAGATAGTGCGGAGAGATAATTAATAT
The DNA here is from genome assembly GCF_046630445.1 of Rutidosis leptorrhynchoides. NCBI lineage: Eukaryota > Viridiplantae > Streptophyta > Magnoliopsida > Asterales > Asteraceae > Rutidosis > Rutidosis leptorrhynchoides. The sequence goes on from NC_092343.1 coordinate 228,617,633, forward strand.
CGAACGAGAATATTTATGAAGATATCTTCAGAAATATTGAGGATATTTATAATGAAAGATACGATAATATCTTGGAATGTTAGAACCAAATTGTGAAGAAGAAATTCATTCACGATGATTTAGAACAATTACGGAACAAGGCATTTGATAAAGATTTCATCAGAAACAGAATCATCTTTATTCTTTATGTACAAATTTAGTCCTTGCGATTTGTTCAGAGTCTCCTTCATGGTTTGTTCAATTCTGTATTATCAAACTTTCGACTGTTAAGGTCGTTTACAGTTTTTGCTGCTTCATTCAACTTTCTCAGAATTCGGAGTATTGATTCGTAGACTGGGTGCTTTTCAGAATTTCAGAATGAAAGTTCATAATTCTATGAGGTAAATGTTATATATTTACATATTCTGAAAAATTCAAATATGAATGTTTTGAAGTAGTGTTGGGAACTGATACATGGGTTAGTATAATATAATGACACTTGATCAACGTCATTATATTACAGTAATTCATGTTGAGTTTCTAATGGGATGTGATGATTCACAAAACATACCGTCATCATGTGTCATTTACACGACTCTGACATTCTATCTAATCTCTAAACATATCAAGAAAATATTTCTTGATGATTCGGTCTTTTTCAGGGTATTCTGGTAATTTGACAAATCAAGATAGTGCCCTTTCAAATTCCTTCTTAGAACAATTACTATGTTTATTCTAAAATCCATACCAACGAATTCTGGACCATTACAAGAGTTATATAAACGTAAGAAGAAGAAACGAAAGGACAAAGCTCCGACATAGAAATTGGGGTATAAACCGCAGCAAATAGAAGGGAACATTAATTATGGATGACAATGATTATAGAAGACAGAAACAAGGACATCGAAGTATAAGGGAAGATATAAAACCCAATAACCACCCGCAAATTATAAATCGTAGATGTCAATGCATATAGCAATATAAAGACACGGGAGAACTAGAAACACTATAAACCCAAGAGTATAGTAGAAGTAAATAGATTCTTCTGGTGGCAGATTAAAAAGAAGAATGACAGATATGCAAGTTAAGAGGATATCAAGGATCAGGATGGGATGGAGCATATTAACGAATACTTTAAAGTAGGAATTGAGGAAGAAAGAACAGAAGGTGTGAGTTGTAAGGAAATGGAGAGGGTGGATTTATAGGAAAAATTTTCGACAGAGCAATCGAAGCAGATTATCGCTTTTAATCAAAGAAGATCTGAATCTCCTTAATTACCGAAGAATCAAATCTTAATATGAAGATTTCTTCTAGATTCCTTAAATTTCGGAAATCAATCTTGACTACGACACCGGTTAAGTCAAACTTACTTTTATTCATATTCACTCTTAAGTGATAGCTTCATTCGTGCTCTTCACAAAAACAAATCTTTTTATCTATATTAATCAATGATGATAAAACCCTAATTATCAGTTCATATACGTCATGAAAACACTCTTACTGTTAGCCATGACAATCTCTATCAAATTTCGGGACGAAATTTCTTTTAACGGGTAGGTAATGTGATGACCCGGAAATTTCCGAACAAATTTAAACTTTAATCTTTATATATATCCGACACGATAAGCAAAATCTGTAATGTTGAGTCCCAAAAGTTTTGAAACTATATTCATTTAATCAAATACCCTTTAACCATGCCTAACGATTCACGAACAATTATGTGTAAATAAATATATATGCATATACATGTGTGCTTATTAAATTGAGATATATTAATAAAACATTGAACGGATTAGTTAATATAAGCTATAAGATCTATTTTTTTTTTAACTTGGAAATGCTATCAAGGTATTGAATGAATAATATGTTACATAAACATATTTGTTCGGTGTAAGTTTATCGACGAGATTAAAAGATAATATCAAATGATTGAATTATCAGATACATTGAATTATGATTAAGAGTATATGTTATGAGGTCCACTTTGAATTAGGTAACCCTTATTATTAACCGTATTCGGAAAATGGTAAAGTGAGTTATAAAAGAAGACAAAGGTGTCAATTAACGGGAACTAGCCAAATGTTAGTGGAGTTTTCTGTTCGACTTTCTATATAAACGTTAACTAGTTAACCTTCCTATTATTTAGAGTAAAAGAGAAACTTTGGGAATATAGTTATATTATTTAGAAAGTTTAAGGAAAACAAACTAAACGTTGACGCATAAGGAAATTATATTTTTTTTAAAGTATAAACGTTATAGGATATAATATCATAAACGATCTTCAAATATACTTTGAAATATAATTAAAATCTAAATATTTTATTAAAGTATTTCAAACCTATATATTATAAATATATTTTAATTTAGTCAAAAGACGTTTTGGTTTAAGTTAATGTTATTAAATATACTTCGATAACTAACGAGGGTATGAATTATAAAAGTAAATGACCAAAACACTCAAAAGATTAAGTTACACTCTGAGTGGATTAGTTTTTAATTAATTTAAGTCTATATTTTGATAAAGGTACGAGTCATAAAACGTCCTGATTTAAAATAATACATTTTGATAAACAACGAGTCACTGATTTATAGAAGTAAATGACCACAACGGTCAATTTTATAAGTTATATTTTTATAAAGGTAATTTATTGTTGAGTAAGTCTAATTTTTGTAAAAGGTACACGTCACGTAACGTAAAAGGCTAGTTTTCTAAATGTACGAAAGTGCGCCCGAAAAACCGAAAGTGGTACATGCGTCGTGAGACCACGACCGTGTCATTTTTGTAAAAATTATATTTTTACCATTAACGTAAATATAATATAATATTTAATTAATTCTAAAGATTAAATATATTATATATATTAAATAATATTATACATATTACTCAAATGATTTATGAGTGTCGGCAGAGCACAAAGTGCTTTATGAGCTGGAAGATTGTTTGCATGCGTACGAAAAAAAAAAAAAAAAAAAACTTCTATAAAGTCATTCGATTTCTAGTACCATTGTATCAATTCTCAATCTCTCTTTCTCTATTGTTACTTCGTATTATATATTATTATTATTATTATTATTATTATTATTATTATTATTATTATTATTATTATTATTATTATTATTATTATTATTATTATTATTATTATTATTATTAATCATATTATTATTAGGAGTTATTATTATTAGTAGTATACATAAAATATTACGACGGAGTGCCGTCTAAGTGTTTTCAAAACGGGTTTTATGAGTGGGATAGAGCTAAGGAAATTATGGGTTATAGCTATGGAGGTGATGGGTAATGTTCGAGGGTATGCTCGTGAGGTCAATCTAGTTTTTATCATCTCCGTTGCGTTTACGTACCGTTCCTGCAATATTGAATCTCAATATTGATACGTGAGTACTCATAATTTTATTTTTATATACCAATAGTGTATCCCTGACTAGTGCTCGAGAAAATAAGATTATGCATGCTTGTACATTTGATATTGCCCTTAGATAGGTTATGTTGAATCTTAAAGGTTGTTATACTAGGGATGAATTAAGGTATAAGATATGCATGTCATTGGAAAGCTAGCGAAAAATTAAGAACTTTTCATTTAGATATCGAATGGATTCGATGAACGGTTAGAAAGTTATGAATTAAACAATTAATTTCGTAATTAAGATTGCTAATGATAATTAGTGAACTAATTTTCTGGGTAATAAAAAGTGGTTATTTGGATTCTACTCGTCGAGTAGATGAATTTTCATATAAAGCACGTCTCGTTTCGTTGAACGGTTGTCAAGTTATGGATAAAAGAAGTTTTGTAAATTTTGATGAAACGTCGATACAGAAACTGAAATTCTCGTTGATCTGCGTTGTTTCAGATTAAAACAAAAATACCACTAAATTCTTTACTGTAAGGTCTAGCAAACGACTCTGGCCGTTTGTCAATTTGAGTCTCGGCGATTTTTCTAAAAATCGTCAAAGTTGACTGTTTGGTCACATTTTAAAATTCTGAAAAGAACTGAAACTTTTTATTAAAAATGTCAGTTTTGTATCAGTTGTCATGGTCGGCCTGATGTGTGTTTACTTTTGCTAAAAATCATGTTATATCTTTGTGGTAACTAGAATTTGCAGGCTTTGACCGTTTGTCAATCCGAGTTTCGAGGAATTTTCTAAAAATCTCCAAAGTAGGCTACTCGGTCACTTTTGTAAATTTATTAAAGCTGAAAAATTAACTTTGAAACGCCGAAACCGCGTTGGCAACTACGAGTTGTCTAGGTTTAGTTTACTTCTGTAAAATTTATGCTTAATCTTTTTGGTAATGTGTAACTTTTATCTTTGGCCGTTTATCAATCAGAGCTCCGATAATTTTTCTAAAGGCCGTTTAGTCATGTTTGACCGAAAAATCATTTTTGTATAAGTTATTGTACTTGTGCATGCGACCTCGTTTTTACTTTACCCTTTGACTTTTGACCTAACTGAGCATGGGTAATATAACATGTTACTATACTGTTGATTCAGACTCGAGCATTAGGATTGTGGTACACTATGACTTGGCCTAAATTGTTAGACAAATATTGACCGTCATATAAATATATATAATTAATATAGGTTCGTGAATCCGAGGCCAACCCTACACTTGTTCAATGATGTTATATGTATTTTTACTACAAAATACAGTATGGTGAGTTTCATTTGCCTTTTTACCCTTTATATTTTTGGGCTGAGAATACATGCGCAACTTTTATAACTGTTTTACGAAATAGACACAAGTAATCGAAATTACATTATATGGTTGAATTATCGAAATCGAATATGCCCCTTTTTATTAAGTCTGGTAATCTAAGAATTAGGGAACAGACACCCTAATTGACGCGAACTCTAAAGATAGATCTATCGGGCCCAACAAGCCCCATCCAAAGTACCGGATGCTTTAGTATTTCGAAATTTATATCATGTCCGAAGGAGGATCCCGGAATGATGGGGATATTCTTATATGTATATTGTGAATGTCGGTTACCAGGTGTTCAATCCATATGAATGATATTTTTGTCTCTATGCATGGGACGTATGATTATGAGAAATGGATGTATGAAATCTTGTGGTCTATTAAAATTATGAAATGATTCTTTATGATAAACTAATGAACTCACCAACCTTTTGGTTGACACTTTAAAGCATGTTCATTCTCAGGTACGAAAGAAATCTTCCGCTGTGCATTTGCTCATATTAGAGATACTACTTGGAGTCATTCATGACATATTTCAAAAGATGTTGCATTCGAGTCGTTGAGTTCATCAAGATTATTATTAAGTCAATTATATTTGGATATATTATGAAATGCTTTACATGCCTGTCAACTGTCGATGTAACGAAAGTTTGCCTTTTAAAAACGAATGCAATGTTTGTAAAATGTATCATTTAGAGGTCAAGTACCTCGCGATGTATTCATATGTTATTGTATTCATGAGACGACCCGACCCAATCCATAGGGACGAATACAATAACATATGAATACATCGCGAGGTACTTGACCTCTAAATGATACATTTTACAAACATTGCATTCGTTTTTAAAAGGCAAACTTTCGTTACATCGACAGTTGACAGGCATGTAAAGAATTTCATAATATATCCAAATATAATTGACTTAATAATAATCTTGATGAACTCAACGACTCGAATGCAACATCTTTTGAAATATGTCATGAATGACTCCAAGTAGTATCTCTAATATGAGCAAATGCACAGCGGAAGATTTCTTTCGTACCTGAGAATGAACATGCTTTAAAGTGTCAACCAAAAGGTTGGTGAGTTCATTAGTTTATCATAAAGAATCATTTCATAATTTTAATAGACCACAAGATTTCATACATCCATTTCTCATAATCATACGTCCCATGCATAGAGACAAAAATATCATTCATATGGATTGAACACCTGGTAACCGACATTCACAATATACATATAAGAATATCCCCATCATTCCGGGATCCTCCTTCGGACATGATATAAATTTCGAAATACTAAAGCATCCGGTACTTTGGATGGGGTTTGTTGGGCACGATAGATCTATCTTTAGAGTTCGCGTCAATTAGGGTGTCTGTTCCCTAATTCTTAGATTACCAGACTTAATAAAAAGGGGCATATTCGATTTCGATAATTCAACCATATAATGTAATTTCGATTACTTGTGTCTATTTCGTAAAACAGTTATAAAAGTTGCGCATGTATTCTCAGCCCAAAAATATAAAGGGTAAAAAGGCAAATGAAACTCACCATACTGTATTTTGTAGTAAAAATACATATAACATCATTGAACAAGTGTAGGGTTGGCCTCGGATTCACGAACCTATATTAATTATATATATTTATATGACGGTCAATATTTGTCTAACAATTTAGGCCAAGTCATAGTGTACCACAATCCTAATGCTCGAGTCTGACTCAACAGTATAGTAACATGTTATATTACCCATGCTCAGTTAGGTCAAAAGTCAAAGGTTAAAGTAAAAACGAGGTCGCATGCACAAGTACAATCACTTATACAAAAATGATTTTTCGGTCAAACATGACTAAACGGCCTTTAGAAAAATTATCGGAGCTCTGATTGATAAACGGCCAAAGATAAAAGTTACACATTACCAAAAAGATTAAGCATAAATTTTACAGAAGTAAACTAAACCTAGACAACTCGTAGTTGCCAACGCGGTTTCGGCGTTTCAAAGTTAATTTTTCAGCTTTAATAAATTTACAAAAGTGACCGAGTAGCCTACTTTGGAGATTTTTAGAAAATTCCTCGAAACTCGGATTGACAAACGGTCAAAGCCTGCAAATTCTAGTTACCACAAAGATATAACATGATTTTTAGCAAAAGTAAACACACATCAGGCCGACCATGACAACTGATACAAAACTGACATTTTTAATAAAAAGTTTCAGCTCTTTTCAGAATTTTAAAATGTGACCAAACAGTCAACTTTGACGATTTTTAGAAAAATCGTCGAGACTCAAATTGACAAACGGCCAGAGTCGTTTGCTAGACCTTACAGTAAAGAATTTAGTGGTATTTTTGTTTTAATCTGAAACAACGCAGATCAACGAGAATTTCAGTTTTCGTATCGACGTTTCATCAAAATTTACAAAACTTCTTTTATCCATAACTTGACAACCGTTCAACGAAACGAGACGTGCTTTATATGAAAATTCATCTACTCGATGAGTAGAATCCAAATAACCACTTTTTATTACCCAGAAAATTAGTTCACTAATTATCATTAGCAATCTTAATTACGAAATTAATTGTTTAATTCATAACTTTCTAACCGTTCATCGAATCCATTCGATATCTAAATGAAAAGTTCTTAATTTTTCGCTAGCTTTCCAATGACATGCATATCTTATACCTTAATTCATCCCTAGTATAACAACCTTTAAGATTCAACATAACCTATCTAAGGGCAATATCAAATGTACAAGCATGCATAATCTTATTTTCTCGAGCACTAGTCAGGGATACACTATTGGTATATAAAAATAAAATTATGAGTACTCACGTATCAATATTGAGATTCAATATTGCAGGAACGGTACGTAAACGCAACGGAGATGATAAATACTAGATTGACCTCACGAGCATACCCTCGAACATTACCCATCACCTCCATAGCTATAACCCATAATTTCCTTAGCTCTATCCCACTCATAAAACCCGTTTTGAAAACACTTAGACAGCACTCCGTCGTAATATTTTATGTATACTACTAATAATAATAACTCCTAATAATAATATGATTAATAATAATAATAATAATAATAATAATAATAATATAAATAATAATAAAATAGATGGAGTTGATAATGCTAAAAACGAACATATATTTCATAGCATTATTCCTCAAGAAAGACAAGCTTTTAGTTGCAATTGTTCTATTTACAAGTGATATTCGTTTAAATAATAAAAGGTGAAGACAAAAGACAGATTCGACGATTTGAAGACGCAAACGACCAAAAAGCTCAAAAGAACAAAAGACAATCAAAAAGGTTCCAATTATTGATAAGAAACGTCTCAAAATCACAAGAGTACAAGATTCAAAACGCAAAGTACAAGATATTAAATTGTACGCAAGGACGTTCGAAAATCCGGAACCGGGACCAGAGTCAATTCTTAACGCTCGACGCAACGGACTAAAAATTACAAGTTAACTATATATATAAATATAATATAATATATAATTAATTATATTAATTATATATATATTATATATATATAATAAAAACCGTCGGCAGCAGGAAACTCCAAGGGAGTGAATTGTAAATACCTCTCCGCGACTCGCGGAGTTTGAGGGGCATTTTGCCGCGAGTCGCGGAGCCCCAAATTTCACTTCTGGCTATAAAGCCAACCGAATTCTGATCGAAATCATCATCTTATTTCTCAATCTCTCTCTCAATATATACGTAATATATTTATATTTATAATTTATATTTTAATTTTAATTATAATTCTAATAATAAGGGTATGTTAGCGAATGTTGTAAGGGTGTAAGTCGAAATTCTGTCCGTGTAACGCTACGCTATTTTTAATCATTGTAAGTTATGTTCAACCTTTTTATATTAATGTCTCGTAGCTAAGTTATTATTATGCTTGTTTAAAACGAAGTAATCATGATGTTAGGCTAATTACTAAAATTGGGTAATTGGGCTTTGTACCATAATTGGGGTTTGGACAAAAGAACGACACTTGTGGAAACTAGACTATGGGCTATTAATGGGCTTTATATTTGTTTAACTAAATGAAAGTTTGTTAATGTTAATATAAAGATTTACAATTGGGCGTCCCTATAAATTACCATATACACTCGATCGGACACGATGGGCGGGGTATTTATATGTACGAATAATCGTTCATTTAACCGGACACGGGAATGGATTAATAGCCACTAGAATAATTAAAACAGGGGTGAAATTACATTCAAGGGTAATTGGTGTAATTGTTAACAAAGTAGTAAAACCTTGGTTTACACGCAGTCGATAACCTGGTGTATTCATTAAACAAAGTATTAAAACCTTGTTACAATTCGAATCCCCAATTAGTTGGAATATTTATCTTCGGGTATAATAATAATTTGACAAGGACACTTGCAATTTATATTTATGACTGATGGACTGTTATGGACAAAAACCAGACGGACATATTGAATAATCCAGGACAAAGGACAATTAACCCAAGGGCATAAAACTAAAATCAACACGTCAAACATCATGATTACGGAAGTTTAAATAAGCATAATTCGTTTATATCATATTTTATTTCCTTTATTTTATATTTAATTGCACTTCTAATTATCGCACTTTTATTTATTGTTATTTCATTTTATCGCACTTTTAATTATCGTACTTTTTAATTATCGCAATTTAATTTTTATCGCATTTTTATTATTCGCAATTTCATTATCGTTATTTACTTTACGCTTTAATTTAAAGTCTTGTATTTATATTTTACATTAGGTTTTAACTGCGACTAAAGTTTTAAAATCGACAAACCGGTCATTAAACGGTAAAAACCCCCCTTTATAATAATAATATCACTTATATATATATTTGTATTTTTATAAAAGTAAACTAATATAGCGTTGAGCTTTGCTTAAAGATTTCCCTGTGGAACGAACCGGACTTACTAAAAACTACACTACTGTACGATTAGGTACACTGCCTATAAGTGTTGTAGCAAGGTTTAAGTATATCCATTCTATAAATAAATAAATATCTTGTGTAAAATTGTATCGTATTTAATAGTATTTCCTAGAAAAAAATAATAACTATTTTATATACACCTCGTTCGACATCAAGTATTTTTGGCGCCGCTGCCGGGGATTTACTCTTAAAAGCCGGAAGCGCAACGCTAATAAAAAAAAAAAAAAGATTTTTATTTACTTTTATTAAAAGTCGTTTTTGTAAAAATTACGTTTTAATCATTCAAAAATATAAAAAGAAAAACAAAAATATAAGTATTTTTAGGATTTTGTTAAATATTTAAGTTTTATAAGTTTCTTTATCTTTATTTTAATTTATAAAAATATAAATTTTATTAAAAATCGTTTATTTAAATTAAAAACAGAAAACAGAAAATAATAAAAAAAAATAAATAAAGAAAACGCGTAAAAATTAGTACCTGTCAACTGAATTACTGAACCCCGCGACTCGCGGGGTTTTCCTCATTTATCACCGCAACTCGCGGAGACCCTCTGACACACGGACAAAAACCCTAATCACGGGTTATTTTTAATTATTATTATTATTAAAACCTAAATATTATTATTATTATTATTAATTTTAGTTTTATTTTTACTTTTTACTTTATATTTATGTATTTTGTTTAATTAGTTTTATTAAAATTATAAAATTAGTAGTTTAATAAAATAAATAATATAAAAATAATATTTTTATAAAAATTGTACTTTTTACAACTTTTTATATATTTTTATATTTTGTACCTTTTTAATCGTTGTAGCGTAATATTTATATTTTTAGCTCATATTTAATTTTAAATTTAGTATTTGCTATAGTTATTTTTACTCCTATATTTTTAGGCTTTGCCGTAGAATTCCTTAAGTGCTTTTTCTTTAGACTAAGATTTAGGTGCTTTAGAATTTTTGCGACGCCTTTTTAAGTTTTAGTTTCTTTTTAAGTTATTTCCATTTGGGATTTAGTTTTTCTTGTAAGCTTTAATATTTTTACACCTTTTACTATGTATCAATTATCATTCCAATTAGTAATATCAATTTGCGATTATAATTTTAAGTTAGTTGTAGTAATAAGGTTAAATTAGTTAAGTATTTTTTTTAAGTTTTTATAAGTTTCTTTTATTTTTCCGTCACCTTTTATTTTTCAACCATATTTTTTTCTTTTTCGACCTTTTTCGACGAACTCTTTTTCTCTCTTATTTCTCGCCATTCTAGTTTTTAGGACTTAGAATTTTATTCTACTTCTTATCTAAATTTCTAAAAATTACGAAAATTTATTTTAAGTAGTTAAATTGATAGACATCAAAATTTTCTGGTTCGTAGTAATAGTTGGATTTGTACGTGGACCGGGTTATTGGAGCCAAACAGTCCTCAATTATATTGAGACCAAACGAATCCTGCCCCTCTGCTGCATCTTTTGGCTATTCGAAACGTGGGCAAAATCAGAAAAGTCTATTAATTGGATAACTTATTATAATTTTTCTTTCCTTTTTAAACTAATAAGATATTCAGTGAATGCACCGAGCAAGACGTTCACCACCTTTTGTACGTTCACCACCTGTAACTCGATCAAGACATCGTTTAACAAATATAACCGCCGTTGATTTTTCTTTAGAATCGTCATCCAGTCGACCAAGTACTTCAGTTCAAAATACCGATAATCCAGTTTTTGAAACAAACCTCACAATTGAGAATCCAGAAAATATTCAGGAACGGTTCATAGATCCTGAACCATTAAACTTTCCTCCGGAACCACCAATCATTCAAACAGAGATTGTTGAGGAACGAACTATTAAATCAGAATCATCTAGTGATACCGATTCAACAAATTCAATTATGGAGAATCTGAAACCTTTAAGTATGGAAGACCGAATGAGAGCTAAACGCACTGGCCAAGGTCACGCAATTACTCATCCAGACATTAATGCGCCAGATTATGAAATCAAAGGACAAATTCTACACATGGTGACTAATCAATGCCAATTTAGTGGTGCGCCGAAGGAAGATCCAAATGAACATCTACGTACCTTTAATAGGATCTGCACACTATTTAAAATCCGAGAAGTGGAGGATGAACAGATATATCTCATGTTATTTCCCTGGACTTTAAAGGGAGAAGCCAAAGATTGGTTGGAATCGTTACCTGAAGGGGCGATCGATACATGGGACGTTTTAATTGATAAATTTCTTAAACAATTTTTTCCTGCATCTAAAGCCGTAAGACTTCAAGCAGAAATTGTTACGTTCACACAGAAGCCAAATGAAACTCTATATGAGGCGTGGACAAGATATGGAAAGTTGTTAAGAGGATGTCCGCAACATGGTTTAGACACTTGTCAAATAGTACAAATATTCTACCGAGGATGCGACATCACTACAAGAAAAGACATAGATATAGCAGCTGGTGGTTCGATTATGAAGAAAACCGAAACTGATGCTTACAAAATTATTGATAATACTGCTTCCCACTCACATGAGTGGCACCAAGAAAAAGATATCATTAGATCATCTAAAGCAGCTAGAGCCGATTCTAGCCATGACTTAGATTCCATTTCCGCAAAGATAGATGCTTTCGAGAGACGAATGGAAAAGATGACTAAGGATATTCATGCTATACGAATTAGTTGTGAGCAGTGTGGAGGACCACATTTGACAAAAGATTGTCTCAGTATTGAATTAACAATGGAACAAAGAGAGAATATTTCATACATAAACCAAAGGCCTGGAAATAATTATCAGAATAATTATCAACCGCCAAGACCGATTTACAATCAAAACCAGAATTATAACCGAAATATTCCATACAACAACCAACAAGGTCCTAGCAATCAACAAGTATCCAATAATACTTACAATCAGCAAAGACCGAATTTTCAAAACAAACCACCACAACAAACCGATGATAAAAAGCCGAATTTAGAAGATATAATGACGAAGCTAGTTGAAACTCAAACGCAGTTTTTCACATCTCAAAAACAAACCAATGAACAAAATGCTCAAGCATTTAGAAATCAACAAGCTTCTATTCAAAATCTGGAACAAGAAGTAAGTAACCTAGCAAGGTTAATAGGTGAAAGAAAACCGGGAAGTTTACCTAGTGATACGAATGCTAACCCCCGGAATGAAACAGCTAAAGCTATTACCACAAGAAGTGGTACAACACTTAAACCACCTAAAATACCTGTAACTTCTGATGAAACTATTCCTACTCCACAAGAACCACAACCTGATCAAGATAAGGAAAAAGAACCGGTAGTTGAAAAGGTTAATGAAGATAACACAGTTAAGGATAAACCTTATGTTAAACCATACCAACCACCACTTCCTTACCCAAGTAAAATGAAGAAAGAAAAACTTGAAGCCGAGCAATCCAAATTCTTGGATATGTTTAAACAGATAAATGTAAATCTTCCTTTCATTGATGTGATTTCAGGAATGCCAAGGTATGCTAAATTCTTGAAAGATCTAATCACGAATAGAAAGAAAATGGAAGAACTCTCGGCTGTTACTATGAATGCTAATTGTTCAGCAGTGCTGTTGAATAAGATACCAGAAAAACTATCTGATCCAGGAAGTTTCACAATTCCATGTTTTCTGGGTAGTCTTAGTTCAATAGAAGCATTGGCAGACTTAGGTGCTAGTATAAATCTAATGCCGTATTCACTATACGCTAAACTAGACCTTGGAGAATTGAAACCAACCAAAATAAGCATACAACTAGCCGATAGATCAATAAAATATCCTAGAGGGATAATGGAGAACATGCTAGTTAAAGTTGGTACTTTAGTATTTCCAGTAGATTTTGTTGTTTTGGACATGGAAGAAGATTCTCAAGTTCCTCTCATATTAGGAAGACCATTCTTAAACACGGCTAAAGCAATGATAGACGTGTTCGGTAAGAAACTGACCCTAAGTATAGAGGATGAGAGTGTTACCTTTTCAGTTGATAGAGCAATGCAACAACCACAATCTGCAGATGATACATGTTATTATATTCAAACTATAGATGCACATGCAGAATTATTAGAAGAATTTCCAGAATTACAAGGAACGGGAGAATGTTCTTTAGGAGAAAGTAATGAACCAATTGATGAAGCTGAAATGTTAGCTACACTTATAGCTAATGGATATGAACCAACAACAGAAGAAATTCAAATGCTAAAAGAAGAAGACAGATATCGATATAAATCATCGATAGAAGAACCTCCGAAATTAGAGTTAAAGCCACTTCCAAACCATTTGGAATACGCTTATTTACATGGTGAATCTGAATTACCTGTAATAATATCATCTTCTCTTACTGAAAATGAGAAATCACAGCTCATTTCTGTGTTGAAAGCTCATAAACCAGCCATTGCACGGAAGATTCATGATATTAAAGGAATAAGTCCTTCGTATTGCACACATAAAATCCTTATGGAAGAAGGTCATAAAAAGTATGTGCAACGCCAACGAAGACTAAATCCTAATATGCAAGATGTAGTTAAGAAAGAGATTATTAAACTGCTAGATGCAGGTTTGATATATCCAATTTCTGATAGTCCATGGGTAAGCCCAGTTCAATGCGTACCTAAGAAGGGTGGCATGACTGTTATCACAAATGAGAAAAATGAGCTTATTCCTACTAGGACTATAACAGGATGGCGTGTATGTATTGATTATAGAAAATTAAATGACGCCACCAGAAAAGATCACTTTCCCTTACCTTTCATAGATCAAATGTTGGAAAGATTAGCCGGAAATAGTTACTATTGTTTTCTAGATGGATTTTCCGGATATTTTCAAATTCCAATAGCACCCGAAGACCAAGAGAAAACCACATTCACGTGCCCTTATGGTACTTTTGCTTACAAACGCATGCCATTTGGACTTTGTAACGCCCCTGCAACCTTTCAAAGGTGTATGATGGCGATTTTTCACGACATGATAGAAGAATGTATGGAAGTATTCATGGATGACTTTTCAGTCTTCGGTGATACATTTAAATCATGTCTAGTAAATCTGGAACGAATGCTAATTAGATGCGAAAAATCAAATCTAGTGCTTAATTGGGAGAAATGCCATTTTATGGTTAAAGAAGGCATCGTTCTTGGACATAAAATTTCAAAAGAAGGAATTGAAGTGGATAGAGCTAAAGTAGATGTAATTGCTAAACTTCCACATCCCACAAATGTTAGAGGAGTTAGGAGTTTTCTAGGGCATGCCGGTTTTTACCGACGTTTCATAAAAGATTTTTCTAAAATTGCCACTCCTATGAATAAACTCCTAGAAAAGGATGCGCCATTCATCTTTTCAGATGAATGTATCAAATCTTTTAATATTCTTAAAGAAAAACTCACTAATGCGCCGATTATGATAACACCAAATTGGAATCTACCATTTGAACTAATGTGCGATGCAAGTGATTTTGCAATGGGAGCCGTTTTAGGACAAAGGATTGAAAAATGATTTCAACCTATATATTATGCTAGTAAGACATTACAAGGAGCACAAACGAACTATACAACTACTGAAAAAGAACTCCTTGCTATTGTCTTTGCTTTTGACAAATTTCGATCATATCTCGTTCTAGCAAAAACGGTGGTCTATACCGACCATTCTGCTCTTAGATACCTATTTTCAAAACAAGATGCTAAACCAAGATTAATCCGTTGGATCTTACTCTTACAAGAGTTTGATATTGAAATCCGAGATAAAAAAGGAGCAGAAAATCTCGCCGCTGATCATCTTTCTCGTCTTGAAAATCCCGAATTAGAAGTTCTGAATGAATCGGCCATACAAGACAACTTCCCTGATGAATATCTATTGAAGATAGATTATAAAGAAATCCCATGGTTTGCAGACTATGCAAACTACTTGGTTTGTGGATTCCTTGAAAAAGGATTATCGTACCAAAGACGAAAGAAATTCTTCAGTGATATAAAACACTATTTCTGGGAAGATCCACATCTGTTTAAAAGTTGTCCCGATGGAATAATACGCCGATGTGTATTTGGAGATGAAGCTAGTAAAATTTTAAACCATTGTCACACAGGACCAACAGGAGGGCATTATGGGCCTCAACTAACAGCAAGAAAAGTTTATGAAGCTGGATTCTATTGGCCTACAATTTACAAAGACGCACACCTTCTTTGCAAATCCTGTGATGCATGTCAAAGGGCCGGAAAAATAAGTCAACGTGATGAAATGCCACAAAATGTCATCCAAGTATGTGAAGTATTTGACATTTGGGGTATTGACTTTATGGGTCCATTTCCAAAATCTCATAATAATCTATATATACTCGTAGCCATTGATTATGTATCTAAATGGGCGGAAGCACAAGCTCTCCCAACTAACGATGCACGAGTTATAGTAAACTTTTTAAAACGTCTTTTTGCAAGGTTTGGAACACCGAAAGCTTTAATAAGTGATCGGGGTACTCATTTCTGTAATAATCAACTTGAAAAAGTTCTTAAAAGATATGGAGTAACTCATAAAATCTCCACCGCATATCATCCACAAACAAGTGGACAAGTTGAAAATACAAACCGAGCTTTAAAACGTATTCTAGAGAAAACCGTAGGATCAAATCCGAAGGAATGGTCCATTAAATTGGAGGATGCACTCTGGGCTTTTAGAACAGCCTACAAAACTCCAATTGGAACCACACCTTTTAGACTTGTTTATGGAAAAGCATGTCATCTTCCAGTAGAAATTGAACACAAAGCATTTTGGGCTTTGAAGACATGTAATCTTGATTTACATGAAGCCGGACGTCTACGATTAAGTCAACTAAACGAATTAGAAGAATTAAGACATGAAGCATACGATAATTCGTTAATCTATAAAGAAAGAACGAAGAAATGGCATGATAAAAGAATCAGAAGTTCAAAAGAATTTAAAGAAGGAGACAGAGTTCTTCTTTTCAATTCACGATTCAAGCTATTTCCTGGAAAATTGAAATCAAGATGGTCTGGACCATTCATAGTCAAAAGAGTTTTCCCATACGGAACGATAGAATTAATAAATTCAAATGGGATTGAATTTAAAGTTAATGGTCACAGAGTTAAACATTACATACATGGTCCGATGGAAGTCGACAACGAAGTTAATCACAATTTCGACACCACAGCTAACTAAGTGTGGGGAGAATCAAGTCTTTAAAGGATAATATGTATTTCTGTTAGAGTTAGATTGTCTGTTTTCGTGTAGTACTCGAAAATGGAACACGTATGGTCTTTCCCTAGCAGACCCTAAAGAACTAGTCTTCTCCCCCCATTCTGAATTTTTATTTTTTTAGGTTTTTACAAAATGAAGACTGCCTGTGAACTAAACCATGGTCTAATGCTACACGCTTTGATCACTAAAAGAAATAATGACATACTACCGAGTGAATTAGTATCAGTAATCAGAGAAAGAATGGACGGAGTTAGAAAAGGATCCAGATGCGAAGATAATAAGTTACAATTTGGTAAAGGAAAATCAAAATCCGCAACGAAAAGAAGAGCACGACACCTAGAAAAATGTCACAAATGCGGAAAATGGTCACATGGAGGTAAATGTTCAAATAATCAAACCTATTCAAATACCGAATTTGTTACTTTATGCAGAGACGGACCGTTCATATGTTTAGAAGAAAAGACAATGAATGCTAGAGGTTACGCCTATGCAGCCATGGAAGACCAATTAAACCGACTATCTTATGAATATAATAGATCATATAACTAAGAAATCTATTTCACAGGTATGTCTGTACAGTTTTTATTTTTATTTTTATTTTTAACCTTTTGATAATAAACGCTAATTTGTTCGCTAAAAAGTATTAAATTGGTATTAAATAAAATTAGGTTTGGCGACCGAAATTATTGATATCGTTCAAAAATTTATTACATCACTGCGAAATTTAACGTTTATTCCTAAGGTATAAATATCTTTAATCAATCAAACCAAAATATTTCAAAAATTCGTCATGAGTTAAATTAGGTCTTGGAACCGAAATTACTTTACCGAAAAGAGGGGCGCATATTTTTGATAATATTTGATTGATTAAAGTGGGATAAAAAGACAAAAAGATTTTTAATTTTATTATTTTTACCATGTTTTTAATCTTAATATTTAAATCTTAAATTAATAATGTAAACTTTGTAAAAACAATATATTTAAAATTGTAAAATATTTGAAAAATTAATATAAGTTTGGAGTGAATTTATAATATGAATTTTTAAATTAAGTTTGGTGTGAATTTTTAATTTTTAAAATATGAAATTTTAATTTTATGCATTTCAAATTTTAAATTTGGTGTGGATTTTTAATATTAATTTTGAATTTTATATTTATGTTGTGTGAATTTAAAAACAAAAATTTACTTTATCTCATTAAGTTAAGAATATGATTTTTAAAATTCGTCGTAAGTTGAAGACTAGGTCTTTGAACCGAAATTGCTTTACCCGAGGGAGGGACGAGAACTTTTATTATCATTATTTTTAATCTTATTGATTTAAAGTATGCCAAAAACATTGAAAAAACCCAAAAATCTTAGCTTTTAAAACAATCGCTACAAAAAGACAAATTTTAAAATTTTGTCGAGGGACGGACTAGGACATCGATCCGAAACGACCTCGTCCTAAATAACAAGGGAAACAAAATTTTAAAATTAATTTCTTAATTGTGTTATAAGTTAAAGATTATAAAAAAAAAAAAAAAAAAAAAAAAGCAACAAACTCCGCGACTCGCGGAGTTTGAAGTGCAAACCTCCGCGACTCGCGGAGGGACCAAAACCCAGAAAAAAATAAAAACAGCTGAAACGATCAGTACACTCAACAACACAAAAACAACCCGAAAAATACTGCGAAAACCCACGAAAATACACCCAAAAACACCCCAAAAATCTCAATTTTTAACCGTTAATCACCAAATTTTTTGCTAAAATCATGTTGAGAAGGATGATATCTAAGAACTACTCAAGAAAAACGGTAAATTTCTACACCTAAACACCGTTTAATTCGAATTTTAGTGTTCTTGAGCTATTTTTCCCCAATTTGATTTTGATGCTTTTTAGTGTAATTAGACTTAAATTGTTTATGTATTATGCTTGTATAACCTAGATTGATGCTGTTTAACATGATTAGAAGCCTTAAACTTCAAATTTTGAATAATCTAGGGTTTGTGTTCTTGAGCAATTTGGGGCTTTTTGATATAAACAGGTTATGGCCGATTTTTGTCATGAATTATTGCTAAATTGAGTAGTGTAACATGTCTAGGTAGTTAAAAGATCCAAACTTTGAGCCTAAACATGATTTTGAGAATTAAAGTGGACTTTTTCAAGTCCAAAATTCATGAACTTGATTTTTGAAAGATAATGCCATTTGAGACTTGTTTATTTGCTAGTAATGATTATTTTGACATGTTATTTGAGTTGAATGCTTATGAACTTGGCGAAAATTTTCGTATATGCTTATTTGAAAAAGTGTAGATTTGATAAAAATGTGAAAATAAGCTTAAGTTTGATGTAAATTGATAATGTCATTGTAATTATTTTGATTGATGATTTTGCTGACACTAATGCATATTTGGATGCACAAAATTTGTGTTTGATGTGTTTTGCAGAATGAAAGGGGTGAATCTTCATCCCAAGCCCGTCATGCTCCTGCTGAGAACTTGGAACAACAGGAGGTAGATAACTACTACAAGCAGGATGTACCTCATCCAGTCATGACCTTTTCAGATATGCATTTGGAACAGTTGCACCCGAACCTGAGATTTGACAGACTTTGGATAGATTATCCAAAATATCAACGGGGTTTGCATACTCTTCACTCTAAGGTTGTTGAGGTACCAAGGGTCATAGAATGGGGACCCTTGGAAGCTGTAGAATTGGCCGGGCCAATTAGGGAATTACTGGTACAGAGGTATGGTAATTCTTATTTTAATGATTGGATATGTTTATTCACCATACGCAGACCTGTATATAAAGTATGGTGTGAAGAGTTGTTATGTAGTATAGAGTTGAATGATCGGGTAGCTAGTTTAACCGATCGTTCTTTTATTAGATTTTTGTTAGGCGGTTCGATGCGCCACATGTCTTTACTGGACATGGCTCAGGCTTTACGTATATATACGCCTGAGGAATTAGCGTCTGCCGATTGTAGAGGATTGATACTAAACGGTAGGAAAATAGATGAGAATTTTGATACACACGGTGTGTGGAGTCAAATGACAAGCCACCACCGTTTCAAAGGGGGAAACTACTCTTATTTGGATATAGATAGAGCCGAATTAAGAGTAATACATAGGTTTTTAGCTAATTCGATTACACAAAGGGGTAAAAACAATGAAAAGGTAAATGAACAAGATTTGTTTTACCATATGTGTATTCGAGACCCACACAGCGCTGTAAGTATACCATATTGTGTGGGTTATTATTTATCAGCTATGGTTCGAGGGATGCGTCCACATAGCATAATAGGAGGTGGTATTTTTATTACTTTGATTGGTGAATATCTCGGTGTGGATATAAGTCGGGGGGGATTATTAGTAGAAGAGCCGGAACCCCGCGACACTATAGGTTTAAATGTATACCATGGTGCGAAAGTGTTGAAGCGGCGAAATAACGCCGCAGTACGATACAATGGTAGACATCCACAGGTAGAGAGAAACCAGGAACAAGGTAATGTAGGAGGGGGGAACCAGATGCAAGAAATGCATAGGTTTATAGCTTCTCAGGAATACGAGAATGCTAGACAGAGAGCATTTGAAGATTGGCAAGTTCATCAGAACCAGATCATAGCGCATTGCCAACATATAGGTAGAAACTATATTCCTACACCGAAACCCGTCTTCCCTCCTTGGTCGATAGAGATGCAGCCACCATATCCTACGTATGACCCTGCCGAAGCATTCTATAGCACTTATGGTTATGCGTGGAACCCCTATTGGTACCAATATCATCCTTAGTTTACTTATTTTTATTTTTATTTTGTAATTTGTAATTATTGATATGTTTAATATTTTTGTTAATATTGTAATCATTTTTATAATTTCTAACTTTTATTCTTAGATTTTAATAATTTTTGAATGTGGGGTAATAAACCAAACTTCAAAAATATGTATATATGTTTGCAGTTTATCTTATGTACACAACAGGGTAAAACAACGCATTTTCAAAGACTGGCATTAAGTTCAGCAAAAGCAACTAATTTTGACGACAAGATGCAAAATATATGTGAAATAACAACAAGACGGAATGAACAAATGAAGTGCACCATTTATCATTCAGCAAACAAACGCCAATATATTTGGAAACTTTGGTAAAAATTTAATCATTTTCACACAAATCACCCTCAATAATTTAAATTGTTACTGATTTCTTGCAAATGAGGGCATTGCAAGATCTTAAGTGTGGGAAGGGATTAAATTCTTTCGGATTTTAAAATTTTTATATTAAACACTTGGTTACCATTAAAAATACTAGTAAAGCAGTAGTTGTATTAGAATCTAGTGCTCTCTGATAATAAAGAACAGCCCTGGTCTTATATACTGACTACCCAATTCTAGTAAAATTTTTCAAAATTTTCAATTAAATGAATTCAAAATCATGTTTATACATATTTATGAACGATAAAACTAGGTTTTAGCACCGAAATTATTGTTACCTCGGAAAGGACATAAATTGAGAAACAAACTAAAATGTTAAAATTCATTTAAAATGGAATAGAGGACGATAAAAAGAAAAATAAAAAGCCAAGTGTGGGAAAATTTACCAAGTTATTTTAAACATATGTCACATATATCTGTAACAAATAACTGAAAATACTTTTGCTTTGGACTAAACTAAACTGTTTTACCCGATGAAAGAAAAGAAGAGATGGATCTACACGATGAATCAATTCCATCATTAAAAGGAAGTAAAGTCTTCCGAAAAAGACACGCGCTTCTTGATTTAGGCCATGAAGTTGTCGTCCAGACCAGCTGTAGGTTGACGAAAAATCTAGAAAAGTCATCACTAAAATCAGCAGGAAATCCACGGACCTCAGCATCAAACAGGGTCGCCAAGTGGTCAGATTTATCCTAACCATGAGAAGGATTTATCTCGTACAATGGGGAGGCACCGTGCAAATTAGCTGGATAAGACTAATGAATCAGATCCCCAGAAAGGATAATCTCCTTAAAGATCAAAAATCAGCTTTTAAGCCTGATATTACTCAATCCTAGAGATTGACCTTAAAGATTGAGAATTCAAACTCATGGAATTCAATGATATCTAAACTCGAGCTTGAACGAGAAAATATTTTGATCAAAATTATAAACCGATTTGTTTTCTGAAAACCCTATTTTCAATGCGTTCATTACCATTGAACGTAAAATCCTAGGAATTCACCTGGAATTCATTAGGTCACCTGAACTAAATCGGGTGTCAACCGTAAGAACGGTGGTTGCATAGTGGTCAAAGACAGGACCTTGTGACAGACCGACAAATTATAAGGGTGAGCTTTACTATTGCTCCTACCAAGGATAGTAATTGCGTCCGACACGTTATAGACCATAATCAAAAGCATGTCACGGGACATTGCCTTAAACAGTTGCTTGTTCAACGCTTTCCTTTACAACCGGACGGTAGTTTGCCGAAAGGTAATATACGGAACAAGTAAACTGGACGTGTTGCTTTCCAAATACAAGGTTAGCAAGTGGGTGACACAAAACCGCAAGTTTTGAGCTAAAATTTTCAAATCTGAAACCCACCAAACCCACAAAAATATTTTGCAAACACCGGTAAAGGGTTATTCCGGAAAACTTATCTAGGGTAAAAACTAGATTTAATTTTCAAAAGATCAAATGTTTTCATAAAGATCCAATTTCCTTAATGGATCTAAATTTTTATAGTCATGTGGGACTGTAAACCATATCGTTACTACCATTGTTTATACCGCCGTATAGAAATCACTGATGTACAAAGTGTGAAGAATAAAGAAGTGATTCTAGTATTTCAAGACGATATTGCTTGAGGACAAGCAACGCTCAAGTGTGGGAATATTTGATAATGCTAAAAACGAACATATATTTCATAGCATTATTCCTCAAGAAAGACAAGCTTTTAGTTGCAATTGTTCTATTTACAAGTGATATTCGTTTAAATAATAAAAGGTGAAGACAAAAGACAGATTCGACGATTTGAAGACGCAAACGACCAAAAAGCTCAAAAGAACAAAAGACAATCAAAAAGGTTCCAATTATTGATAAGAAACGTCTCAAAATCACAAGAGTACAAGATTCAAAACGCAAAGTACAAGATATTAAATTGTACGCAAGGACGTTCGAAAATCCGGAACCGGGACCAGAGTCAATTCTTAACGCTCGACGCAACGGACTAAAAATTACAAGTTAACTATATATATAAATATAATATAATATATAATTAATTATATTAATTATATATATATTATATATATATAATAAAAACCGTCGGCAGCAGGAAACTCCAAGGGAGTGAATTGTAAATACCTCTCCGCGACTCGCGGAGTTTGAGGGGCATTTTGCCGCGAGTCGCGGAGCCCCAAATTTCACTTCTGGCTATAAAGCCAACCGAATTCTGATCGAAATCATCATCTTATTTCTCAATCTCTCTCTCAATATATACGTAATATATTTATATTTATAATTTATATTTTAATTTTAATTATAATTCTAATAATAAGGGTATGTTAGCGAATGTTGTAAGGGTGTAAGTCGAAATTCTGTCCGTGTAACGCTACGCTATTTTTAATCATTGTAAGTTATGTTCAACCTTTTTATATTAATGTCTCGTAGCTAAGTTATTATTATGCTTGTTTAAAACGAAGTAATCATGATGTTAGGCTAATTACTAAAATTGGGTAATTGGGCTTTGTACCATAATTGGGGTTTGGACAAAAGAACGACACTTGTGGAAACTAGACTATGGGCTATTAATGGGCTTTATATTTGTTTAACTAAATGAAAGTTTGTTAATGTTAATATAAAGATTTACAATTGGGCGTCCCTATAAATTACCATATACACTCGATCGGACACGATGGGCGGGGTATTTATATGTACGAATAATCGTTCATTTAACCGGACACGGGAATGGATTAATAGCCACTAGAATAATTAAAACAGGGGTGAAATTACATTCAAGGGTAATTGGTGTAATTGTTAACAAAGTAGTAAAACCTTGGTTTACACGCAGTCGATAACCTGGTGTATTCATTAAACAAAGTATTAAAACCTTGTTACAATTCGAATCCCCAATTAGTTGGAATATTTATCTTCGGGTATAATAATAATTTGACAAGGACACTTGCAATTTATATTTATGACTGATGGACTGTTATGGACAAAAACCAGACGGACATATTGAATAATCCAGGACAAAGGACAATTAACCCAAGGGCATAAAACTAAAATCAACACGTCAAACATCATGATTACGGAAGTTTAAATAAGCATAATTCGTTTATATCATATTTTATTTCCTTTATTTTATATTTAATTGCACTTCTAATTATCGCACTTTTATTTATTGTTATTTCATTTTATCGCACTTTTAATTATCGTACTTTTTAATTATCGCAATTTAATTTTTATCGCATTTTTATTATTCGCAATTTCATTATCGTTATTTACTTTACGCTTTAATTTAAGGTCTTGTATTTATATTTTACATTAGGTTTTAACTGCGACTAAAGTTTTAAAATCGACAAACCGGTCATTAAACGGTAAAAACCCCCCTTTATAATAATAATATCACTTATATATATATTTGTATTTTTATAAAAGTAAACTAATATAGCGTTGAGCTTTGCTTAAAGATTTCCCTGTGGAACGAACCGGACTTACTAAAAACTACACTACTGTACGATTAGGTACACTGCCTATAAGTGTTGTAGCAAGGTTTAAGTATATCCATTCTATAAATAAATAAATATCTTGTGTAAAATTGTATCGTATTTAATAGTATTTCCTAGAAAAAAATAATAACTATTTTATATACACCTCGTTCGACATCAGGAGTACTCGTGTATGTATGTGTTAGTGTTTGATGAAAAAAATATATTAGACAACAGATTACGTTGGCTTTATAGCCATTTTCTGATTTTGACTATTCTGCGACTCGTTCTCTGAACACATTATAATCTTCGTAACTCGCGAGGATTAAATAAATCCAGCTGTCCCATTATTTAAGGCTGCCGACAGCCAATTCTCTTCATTACGTATGACATATTGAAGTTTATTTATAATTTATTTAATATATATATTATTTAATCTTTAGGATTAATTAAATATTATATTATATTTACGTTCATGGTAAAAATATAATTTTTACAAAAATGACACGGTCGTGGTCTCGCGACTCATGTACCACTTTCGGTTTTTCGGACGCACTTTCGTACGTTTAGAAAACTAGCCTTTTACGTTACGCGACGTATACCTTTATCAAAAATTTGACTTACTCATCAATAAATTACCTTATAAAAAATGTAACTTATAAAATTGAGCGTTGTAGTCATTTACTTTTATAAATCAGTGACTCGTTGTTTATCAAAATATTTTATTTTAAATTAAACGTTTTGTGACATGTACCTTTATTATTAACTAGACTTAAATTAATTAAAAACTAACCCACTCAAAGTGTAACTTAATCTTTTGAGTGTTTTGGTCATTTCCTTTTATAAATCGACGTCTCGTTATATAACAAAATATATATTTAATCTTATTAGTTTGAATCAAAACGTTTTATGACTAAAATAAAATATATGTACATTTAAAATTTATAAATTTATACATAATACCTATGTTTGAAATATTTATCTAATAATATAATATTTCACTTTTCAAAATTAATTATATTTCAAAGACCAATATATATATAACATTAAAGTCGTGTGAATACTAGATATTGTTATATCACCTAACGCTTATGCTCAAAAACTTAATCTGATATAACTTATTTATGCGCCAACATTTACTTTAATTTCTCAAACACTCTAGTTAATATATCTAATTATAAATCGAATCAATGAACAAGGGTTACTATCTTTTACCTAACTAATATATCTAATATACATAAACACGTTCTATATACGTTGCAAGTTATCAACCAAGTGTTATGAAATTCAATCCTCCACTAACTTTTGTCTAACTCCCAATAAGTGACACTTTGTTCTTACTTGTAAATCACTTTACCATTTATTCCGAATACCGTTAAAAGTAAGGGTTTCCTAATTCAAAGTGGACCTCATAACAGAGACTCATAATCATAGTTCAATGTATCCGATAATTCAATCATTTGATATTATCTTTTAATCTCGTCGATAAACTTACATCGAACAAATACGTTCATGTAAATTATTATCTATTCAATACCTTGATAGCATTTCCAAGTTCATAAAATAGATCTCATAGCTTATGTTCATATCAACTAATCCGTTCAATGTTTTATAATATATATCAATCTAATAAGCACACATGTATATATACATATATATTTATTTACACGTAATTGTTCGTGAATCGCTTGGCATGGTCAAAGGGTATTTAATTAAATGAATATAATTTCAAAACTTTCGAGACTTAATCATTACATATTTGCTTATCGTGTCAGATATATATAAAGGTTAAAGTTTAAATTTGTTCGGAAATCTCCGGGTCATCACAGTACCTACCCGTTAAAAGAAATTTCGTCCCGAAATTTGATAGAGGTCGTCATAGCTAACAGTAAGAGTGTTTTCATGACGTATATGAACTGATAATTAGGATTTTATCATCATTGATTAATATAGATAAAATGATTTGTTTTGTGAAGAGCACGAATGAAGCTATCACTTAAGAGTGAAAATGAATAAAAGTGAGTTTGACTTAACCGGTGTCGTAGTCAAGATTGATTTCCGGAATTTAAGGAATTTAGAAGAAATCTTCATATTAAGATTTGATTCTTCGGTAATTAAGGAGATTCAGATCTTCTTTGATTAAAAGCGATAATCTGCTTCGATTGCTCTGTCGAAAATTTTTCCTATAAATCCACCCTCTCCATTTCCTTACAACTCACACCTTCTGTTCTTTCTTCCTCAATTCCTACTTTAAAGTATTCGTTAATATGCTCCATCCCATCCTGATCCTTGATATCCTCTTAACTTGCATATCTGTCATTCTTCTTTTTAATCTGCCACCAGAAGAATCTATTTACTTCTACTATACTCTTGGGTTTATAGTGTTTCTAGTTCTCCCGTTTCTTTATATTGCTATATGCATTGACATCTACGGTTTATAATTTGCGGGTGGTTATTGGGTTTTATATCTTCCCTTATACTTCGATGTCCTTGTTTCTGTCTTCTATAATCATTGTCATCCATAATTAATGTTCCCTTCTATTTGCTGCGGTTTATACCCCAATTTCTATGTCGGAGCTTTGTCCTTTCATTTCTTCTTCTTACGTTTATATAACTCTTGTAATGGTCCAGAATTCGTTGGTATGGATTTTAGAATAAACATAGTAATTGTTCTAAGAAGGAATTTGAAAGGGCACTATCTTGAATTCCAACCATAACTTAATCAACTTGTATTGTATATTATGTAATCTTGAGATACCATAGACACGTATACAATGTTTCGACCTATCATGTCGACACATCTATATATATTTCGGAACAACCATAGACACTCTATATGTGAATGTTGGAGTTAGCTATACAGGGTTGAGGTTGATTCCAAAATATATATAGTTTGAGTTGTGATCAATACTGAGATACGTATACACTGGGTCGTGGATTGATTCAAGATAATATTTATCGATTTATTTCTGTACATCTAACTGTGGACAACTAGTTGTAGGTTACTAACGAGGACAGCTGACTTAATAAACTTAAAACATCAAAAGATATTAAAAGTGTTGTAAATATATTTTGAACATACTTTGATATATATGTATATATTGTTATAGTTTCGTGAATCAACCAGTGGCCAAGTCTTACTTCCCGACGAAGTAAAAATCTGTGAAAGTGAGTTATAGTCCCACTTTTAAAATCTAATATTTTTGGGATGAGAATACATGCAGGTTTTATAAATGATTTACAAAATAGACACAAGTACGTGAAACTACATTCTATGGTTGAATTATCGAAATCGAATATGCCCCTTTTTATTAAGTCTGGTAATCTAAGAATTAGGGAACAGACACCCTAATTGACGCGAATCCTAAAGATAGATCTATCGGGCCCAACAAGCCCCATCCAAAGTACCGGATGCTTTAGTACTTCGAAATTTATATCATATCCGAAGGGTGTCCCGGAATGATGGGGATATTCTTATATATGCATCTTGTTAATGTCGGTTACCAGGTGTTCACCATATGAATGATTTTTATCTCTATGTATGGGATGTGTATTGAAATATGAAATCTTGTGGTCTATTATTATGATTTGATATATATAGGTTAAACCTATAACTCACCAACATTTTTGTTGACGTTTTAAGCATGTTTATTCTCAGGTGATTATTAAGAGCTTCCGCTGTCGCATACTTAAATAAGGATGAGATTTGGAGTCCATGCTTGTATGATATTGTGTAAAAACTGCATTCAAGAAACTTATTTTTTGTAACATATTTGTATTGTAAACCATTATGTAATGGTCGTGTGTAAACATGATATTTTAGATTATCATTATTTGATAATCTACGTAGAGCTTTTTAAACCTCTATTGATGAAATAAAGGTTATGGTTTGTTTTAAAATGAATGCAGTCTTTGAAAAACGTCTCATATAACATGACCACAATATTGTCCGCTTTGCCCGTAGGCGCACGGCTTTTTCTTGGCGACCACACACGATAAGCACTTTCCCAGGAGGTCACCCATCCTGGTAGTGCTCTCGCCCGAGCACGCTTAACCATAACGTACTCGCACTTTTACTCAGCCTGTGATCCCAAAACGCGTTGTTTATAGTCACCCATCCAAAGTACCGGATGCTTTAGTACTTCGAAATTTATATCATATCCGAAGGGTGTCCCGGAATGATGGGGATATTCTTATATATGCATCTTGTTAATGTCGGTTACCAGGTGTTCACCATATGAATGATTTTTATCTCTATGTATGGGATGTGTATTGAAATATGAAATCTTGTGGTCTATTATTATGATTTGATATATATAGGTTAAACCTATAACTCACCAACATTTTTGTTGACGTTTTAAGCATGTTTATTCTCAGGTGATTATTAAGAGCTTCCGCTGTCGCATACTTAAATAAGGACGAGATTTGGAGTCCATGCTTGTATGATATTGTGTAAAAACTGCATTCAAGAAACTTATTTTTTGTAACATATTTGTATTGTAAACCATTATGTAATGGTCGTGTGTAAACAGGATATTTTAGATTATCATTATTTGATAATCTACGTAAAGCTTTTTAAACCTCTATTGATGAAATAAAGGTTATGGTTTGTTTTAAAATGAATGCAGTCTTTGAAAAACGTCTCATATAGAGGTCAAAACCTCGCAACGAAATCAATTAATATGGAACGTTTTTAATCAATAAGAACGGGACATTTCAGTTGCATACATACCATTTCATAATATCCACTATCCAACTATAAATTGATTTAATAATAATCTTTGATGAACTCAATGACTCGAATGCAACGTTCTTCGAAATATGCTATGAAAGACTCCAAGTAATATCTTTAAATTGAGCAAATGCACAGTGGAAGATTTCTTTAACACCTGAGAATAAACATGCTTTAAAGTGTCAACCAAAAGGTTGGTGAGTTCATTAGTTTATCATAATCATTTATTTCCATCATTTTAATAGACCACAAGAATTTCATTTCCAGTTCTCATAAATATATGTCCCATGCATAGAGACAAAAATAATCATTCATATGGTGAACACCTGGTAACCGACATTAACAATATGCATATAAGAATATCCCCTATCATTCCGGGATCCTCCTTCGGACATGATATAAATTTCGAAGTACTAAAGCATCCGGTACTTTGGATGGGGTTTGTTAGGCCCGATAGATCTATCTTTAGGATTCGCGTCAATTAGGGTGTCTGTTCCCTAATTCTTAGATTACCAGACTTTAATAAAAAGGGGCATATTCGATTTCGATAATTCAACCATATAATGTAATTTCAATTACTTGTGTCTATTTCGTCAAACATTTATAAAAGCGCATGTATTCTCAGTCCCAAAAATATAAAGGGTAAAAAGGCAAATGAAACTCACCATACTGTATTTTGTAGTAAAAATACATATAACATCATTGAACAAGTGTAAGGTTGGCCTTTGATTCACGAACCTAAATATATTTATATACAATTATGTATTTGTTAATATTTGTCTAATACATTAAGTTAAGTCATAGTGTACCACAATCCTAATGCTCGAGTCTAATATGCAAAGGTCGATAAAAATCTAGTTTGACTCAAAATGAATTCCAAATTCAAATAATTATAATTTTTAAATATCGTCATTTTATATTTTTAAAATATTTTTAAAAGATTTAATAGAGTAGAATATAATTCATTTATAAATACCATTTTATATCAAAGCATACTTTTATATATCTTAATTAATAAAGTTTGTAAAGTGCAATAATATTAAAAAAAAATTTTGTGATAGATTCTATTGAGGTATTTATATAATTTGTATTCCATTTTTATTTGATAAACTAGTATTGATAATAATAATAAGTAACAGTCGTGTTATTTTGTAATAATAAATATTATTATTTTATTAATAAAATTAATATTTATTTTTACTAAAAATGATATTATAAAATGGTAATTCTAATTATTGTATCTTTAATTTTCACAATACTTTTTAATATTAACATTAAAGTAATAATAATAATAAATATTATGATAATGAATATATTAATAACTATTTTATGTGATAATAAAAATAATACTAATTATAACTTTAACGATAATGACTATAAAAATAACAATTCTTAATGATAATACTTTTATTGATAATAATAATAATAATAATAATAATAATAATAATAATAATAATAATGATAATGATAATAATAATAATAATAATAATAATGATAATGATAATGATAATGATAATGATAATAATAATAATTGTAATAATAATAATAATAATATTAACAATTAGATAAAAATTAGAACAACGATGTTAACGACGATAATAATAATCATTTTTACGAAATTTCAATTGGCTATAACTTCTAATCCGTCCATCGGATCCCTTTGGCATCTAAAGGTAAAGTTATTAATTTTTCACTAGCTTTCCAATGACATGCATATCTTATACCTTATTTCATCCCTAGTATAACAACTTTTAAGATTCAACATAACCTATCTAACGGCAATATCAAATATACAAGCATGCACAATCCTATATTCTCGAGCACTAGTCAGGGATACACTATTAGTAAATAAAAGTTAAGTTATGAGTGCTCACGTATCAATATTGAGGTTCAATATTGTAGGAAAGGTACGTAGACGCAACGGAGATGATAATCACTAGATTTGACTTACGAGCATACCCATAAACCATACCCATCACTTCCATAGCCATAACCCATAATTTCCCTAGCCCTATCCTACTCATAAAACTTGTCTCGAAATGACCCGCTCATGACCTCGTCGTAATATTTTATGTACAAAAATACTAATAATACTAATTCCTAATAATAATAACAATAATAATAATCATAATAATAATAATATAATTATGAATATATACGTATCAATATTTCTGGTTCGCATATGTAAATTGTTAATAGACTTTGAGATTCGTTACCACCCGGGGAAGGCAAATGTGGTAGCCGATGCCTTGAGCAGGAAGGACAGAGAACCCATTCGAGTAAAATCTATGAATATAATGATTCATAATAACCTTACTACTCAAATAAAGGAGGCGCAACAAGGAGTTTTAAAAGAGGGAAATTTAAAGGATGAAATACCCAAAGGATCGGAGAAGCATCTTAATATTCGGGAAGACGGAACCCGGTATAGGGCTGAAAGGATTTGGGTACCAAAATTTGGAGATATGAGAGAAATGGTACTTAGAGAAGCTCATAAAACCAGATACTCAATACATCCTGGAACGGCGAAGATGTACAAGGATCTCAAGAAACATTTTTGGTGGCCGGGCATGAAAGCCGATGTTGCTAAATACGTAGGAGAATGTTTGACGTGTTCTAAGGTCAAAGCTGAGCATCAGAAACCATCAGGTCTACTTCAACAACCCGAAATCCCGGAATGGAAATGGGAAAACATTACCATGGATTTCATCACTAAATTGCCAAGGACTGCAAGTGGTTTTGATACTATTTGGGTAATAGTTGATCGTCTCACCAAATCAGCACACTTCCTGCCAATAAGAGAAGATGACAAGATGGAGAAGTTAGCACGACTATATTTGAAGGAAGTCGTCTCCAGACATGGAATACCAATCTCTATTATCTCTGATAGGGATGGCAGATTTATTTCAAGATTCTGGCAGACATTACAGCAAGCATTAGGAACTCGTCTAGACATGAGTACTGCCTATCATCCACAAACCGATGGGCAGAGCGAAAGGACGATACAAACGCTTGAAGACATGCTACGAGCATGTGTTATTGATTTCGGAAACAGTTGGGATCGACATCTACCATTAGCAGAATTTTTCTACAACAACAGCTACCATTCAAGCATTGAGATGGCGCCGTTTGAAGCACTTTATGGTAGAAAGTGCAGGTCTCCAATTTGTTGGAGTGAAGTGGGGGATAGACAGATTACGGGTCCGGAGATTATACAAGAAACTACCGAGAAGATCATTCAAATTCAACAACGGTTGAAAACCGCCCAAAGTCGACAAAAGAGCTACGCTGACATTAAAAGAAAAGATATAGAATTTGAAATTGGAGAGATGGTCATGCTTAAAGTTGCACCTTGGAAAGGCGTTGTTCGATTTGGTAAACGAGGGGAATTAAATCCAAGGTATATTGGACCATTCAAGATTATTGATCGTGTCGGACCAGTAGCTTACCGACTTGAGTTACCTCAACAACTCGCGGCTGTACATAACACTTTCCACGTCTCGAATTTGAAGAAATGTTTTGCTAAAGAAGATCTCACTATTCCGTTAGATGAAATCCAAATCAACGAAAAACTTCAATTCATCGAAGAACCCGTCGAAATAATGGATCGTGAGGTTAAAAGACTTAAGCAAAACAAGATACCAATTGTTAAGGTTCGATGGAATGCTCGTAGAGGACCCGAGTTCACCTGGGAGCGTGAAGATCAGATGAAGAAGAAATACCCGCATCTATTTCCAGAAGATTCGTCAACACCTTCAACAGCTTAAAATTTCAGGACGAAATTTATTTAACGGGTAGGTACTGTAGTGACCCGAACTTTTCCATGTTTATATATATATTAATTGAGATTGATATTTACATGATTAAATGTTTCCAACATGTTAAGCAATCAAACTTGTTAAGACTTGATTAATTGAAATATGTTTCATATAGACAATTGACCACCCAAGTTGACCGGTGATTCACGAACGTTAAAACTTGTAAAAACTATATGATAACATATATATGGATATATATATATAGTTAACATGATAATATGATAAGTAAACATATCATTAAGTATATTAACAATCAACTACATATGTAAAAACAAGACTACTAACTTAATGATTTTTAAACGAGACATATATGTAACGATTATCGTTGTAAAGACATTTAATGTATATATATCATATTAAGAGATATTCATACATGATAATATCATGATAATATAATAATTTAAAATCTCATTTGATATTATAAACATTGGGTTAACAACATTTAACAAGATCGTTAACCTAAAGGTTTCAAAACAACATTTACATGTAACGACTAACGATGACTTAACGACTCAGTTAAAATGTATATACATGTAGTGTTTTAATATGTATTTATACACTTTTGAAAGACTTAAAGACACTTATCAAAATACTTCTACTTAACAAAAATGCTTACAATTACATCCTCGTTCAGTTTCATCAACAATTCTACTCGTATGCACCCGTATTCGTACTCGTACAATACACAGCTTTTAGATGTATGTACTATTGGTATATACACTCCAATGATCAGCTCTTAGCAGCCCATGTGAGTCACCTAACACATGTGGGAACCATCATTTGGCAACTAGCATGAAATATCTCATAAAATTACAAAAATATGAGTAATCATTCATGACTTATTTACATGAAAACAAAATTACATATCCTTTATATCTAATCCATACACCAACGACCAAAAACACCTACAAACACTTTCATTCTTCAATTTTCTTCATCTAATTGATCTCTCTCAAGTTCTATCTTCAAGTTCTAAGTGTTCTTCATAAATTCCAAAAGTTCTAGTTTCATAAAATCAAGAATACTTCCAAGTTTGCTAGCTCACTTCCAATCTTGTAAGGTGATCATCCAACCTCAAGAAATCTTTGGTTCTTACAGTAGGTTATCATTCTAATACAAGGTAATAATCATATTCAAGCTTTGGTTCAATTTCTATAACTATAACAATCTTATTTCAAGTGATGATCTTACTTGAACTTGTTTTCGTGTCATGATTCTGCTTCAAGAACTTCGAGCCATCCAAGGATCCATTGAAGCTAGATCCATTTTTCTCTTTTCTAGTAGGTTTATCCAAGGAAATTAAGGTAGTAATGATGTTCATAACATCATTCGACTCATACATATAAAGCTATCTTATTCGAAGGTTTAAACTTGTAATCACTAGAACATAGTTTAGTTAATTCTAAACTTGTTCGCAAACAAAAGTTAATCCTTCTAACTTGACTTTTAAAATCAACTACACACATGTTCTATATCTATATGATATGCTAACTTAATGATTTAAAACCTGGAAACACGAAAAACACCGTAAAACCGGATTTACGCCGTCGTAGTAACACCGCGGGCTGTTTTGGGTTAGTTAATTAAAAACTATGATAAACTTTGATTTAAAAGTTGTTATTCTGAGAAAATTATTTTTATTATGAACATGAAACTATATCCAAAAATTATGGTTAAACTCAAAGTGGAAGTATGTTTTCTAAAATGGTCATCTAGACGTCGTTCTTTCGACTGAAATGACTACCTTTACAAAAACGACTTGTAACTTATTTTTCCGACTATAAACCTATACTTTTTCTATTTAGATTCATAAAATAGAGTTCAATATGAAACCATAGCAATTTGATTCACTTAAAACGGATTTAAAATGAAGAAGTTATGGGTAAAACAAGATTGGATAATTTTTCTCATTTTAGCTACGTGAAAATTGGTAACAAATCTATTCCAACCATAACTTAATCAACTTGTATTGTATATTATGTAATCTTGAGATACCATAGACACGTATACAATGTTTCGACCTATCATGTCGACACATCTATATATATTTCGGAACAACCATAGACACTCTATATGTGAATGTTGGAGTTAGCTATACAGGGTTGAGGTTGATTCCAAAATATATATAGTTTGAGTTGTGATCAATACTGAGATACGTATACACTGGGTCGTGGATTGATTCAAGATAATATTTATCGATTTATTTCTGTACATCTAACTGTGGACAACTAGTTGTAGGTTACTAACGAGGACAGCTGACTTAATAAACTTAAAACATCAAAAGATATTAAAAGTGTTGTAAATATATTTTGAACATACTTTGATATATATGTATATATTGTTATAGGATCGTGAATCAACCAGTGGCCAAGTCTTACTTCCCGACGAAGTAAAAATCTGTGAAAGTGAGTTATAGTCCCACTTTTAAAATCTAATATTTTTGGGATGAGAATACATGCAGGTTTTATAAATGATTTACAAAATAGACACAAGTACGTGAAACTACATTCTATGGTTGAATTATCGAAATCGAATATGCCCCTTTTTATTAAGTCTGGTAATCTAAGAATTAGGGAACAGACACCCTAATTGACGCGAATCCTAAAGATAGATCTATCGGGCCCAACAAGCCCCATCCAAAGTACCGGATGCTTTAGTACTTCGAAATTTATATCATATCCGAAGGGTGTCCCGGAATGATGGGGATATTCTTATATATGCATCTTGTTAATGTCGGTTACCAGGTGTTCACAATATGAATGATTTTTATCTCTATGTATGGGATGTGTATTGAAATATGAAATCTTGTGGTCTATTATTATGATTTGATATATATAGGTTAAACCTATAACTCACCAACATTTTTGTTGACGTTTTAAGCATGTTTATTCTCAGGTGATTATTAAGAGCTTCCGCTGTCGCATACTTAAATAAGGACGAGATTTGGAGTCCATGCTTGTATGATATTGTGTAAAAACTGCATTCAAGAAACTTATTTTTTGTAACATATTTGTATTGCAAACCATTATGTAATGGTCGTGTGTAAACAGGATATTTTAGATTATCATTATTTGATAATCTACGTAAAGCTTTTTAAACCTCTATTGATGAAATAAAGGTTATGGTTTGTTTTAAAATGAATGCAGTCTTTGAAAAACGTCTCATATAGAGGTCAAAACCTCGCAAACTGAAATGTCCCGTTCTTATTGATTAAAAACGTTCCATATTAATTGATTTCGTTGCGAGGTTTTGACCTCTATATGAGACGTTTTTCAAAGACTGCATTCATTTTAAAACAAACCATAACCTTTATTTCATCAATAGAGGTTTAAAAAGCTTTACGTAGATTATCAAATAATGATAATCTAAAATATCCAGTTTACACACGACCATTACATAATGGTTTACAATACAAATATGTTACAAAAAATAAGTTTCTTGAATGCAGTTTTTACACAATATCATACAAGCATGGACTCCAAATCTCGTCCTTATTTAAGTATGCGACAGCGGAAGCTCTTAATAATCACCTGAGAATAAACATGCTTAAAACGTCAACAAAAATGTTGGTGAGTTATAGGTTTAACCTATATATATCAAATCATAATAATAGACCACAAGATTTCATATTTCAATACACATCCCATACATAGAGATAAAAATCATTCATATGGTGAACACCTGGTAACCGACATTAACAAGATGCATATATAAGAATATCCCCATCATTCCGGGACACCCTTCGGATATGATATAAATTTCGAAGTACTAAAGCATCCGGTACTTTGGATGGGGCTTGTTGGGCCCGATAGATCTATCTTTAGGATTCGCGTCAATTAGGGTGTCTGTTCCCTAATTCTTAGATTACCAGACTTAATAAAAAGGGGCATATTCGATTTCGATAATTCAACCATAGAATGTAGTTTCACGTACTTGTGTCTATTTTGTAAATCATTTTTAAAACCTGCATGTATTCTCATCCCAAAAATATTAGATTTTAAAAGTGGGACTATAACTCACTTTCACAGATTTTTACTTCGTCGGGAAGTAAGACTTGGCCACTGGTTGATTCACGAACCTATAACAATATATACATATATATCAAAGTATGTTCAAAATATATTTACAACACTTTTAATATATTTTGATGTTTTAAGTTTATTAAGTCAGCTGTCCTCGTTAGTAACCTACAACTAGTTGTCCACAGTTAGATGTACAGAAATAAATCGATAAATATTATCTTGAATCAATCCACGACCCAGTGTATACGTATCTCAGTATTGATCACAACTCAAACTATATATATTTTGGAATCAACCTCAACCCTATATAGCTAACTCCAACATTCACATATAGA
This sequence comes from Rutidosis leptorrhynchoides, assembly GCF_046630445.1. Taxonomy (NCBI): domain Eukaryota; kingdom Viridiplantae; phylum Streptophyta; class Magnoliopsida; order Asterales; family Asteraceae; genus Rutidosis; species Rutidosis leptorrhynchoides. The sequence goes on from NC_092343.1 coordinate 228,655,069, forward strand.
GTGTCTATGGTTGTTCCGAAATATATATAGATGTGTCGACATGATAGGTCGAAACATTGTATACGTGTCTATGGTATCTCAAGATTACATAATATACAATACAAGTTGATTAAGTTATGGTTGGAATAGATTTGTTACCAATTTTCACGTAGCTAAAATGAGAAAAATTATCCAATCTTGTTTTACCCATAACTTCTTCATTTTAAATCCGTTTTGAGTGAATCAAATTGCTATGGTTTCATATTGAACTCTATTTTATGAATCTAAACAGAAAACGTATAGGTTTATAGTCAGAAAAATAAGTTACAAGTCGTTTTTGTAAAGGTAGTCAATTCAGTCGAAAGAACGACGTCTAGATGACCATTTTAGAAAACATACTTCCACTTTGAGTTTAACCATAATTTTTGGATATAGTTTCATGTTCATAATAAAAATCATTTTCTCTGAATAACAACTTTTAAATCAAAGTTTATCATAGTTTTTAATTAACTAACCCAAAACAGCCCGCGGTGTTACTACGACGGCGTAAATCCGGTTTTACGGTGTTTTTCGTGTTTCCAGGTTTTAAATCATTAAGTTAGCATATCATATAGATATAGAACATGTGTTTAGTTGATTTTAAAAGTCAAGTTAGAAGGATTAACTTTTGTTTGCGAACAAGTTTAGAATTAACTAAACTATGTTCTAGTGATTACAAGTTTAAACCTTCGAATAAGATAGCTTTATATGTATGAATCGAATGATGTTATGAACATCATTACTACCTTAAGTTCCTTGGATAAACCTACTGGAAAAGAGAAAAATGGATCTAGCTTCAACGGATCCTTGGATGGCTCGAAGTTCTTGAAGCAGAATCATGACACGAAAACAAGTTCAAGTAAGATCATCACTTGAAATAAGATTGTTATAGTTATAGAAATTGAACCAAAGTTTGAATATGATTATTACCTTGTATTAGAATGATAACCTACTGTAAGAAACAAAGATTTCTTGAGGTTGGATGATCACCTTACAAGATTGGAAGTGAGCTAGCAAACTTGAAAGTATTCTTGATTTTATGTAACTAGAACTTGTAGAATATATGAAGAACACTTAGAACTTGAAGATAGAACTTGAGAGAGATCAATTAGATGAAGAAAATTGAAGAATGAAAGTGTTTGTAGGTGTTTTTGGTCGTTGGTGTATGGATTAGATATAAAGGATATGTAATTTTGTTTTCATGTAAATAAGTCATGAATGATTACTCATATTTTTGTAATTTTATGAGATATTTCATGCTAGTTTCCAAATGATGGTTCCCACATATGTTAGGTGACTCACATGGGCTGCTAAGAGCTGATCATTGGAGTGTATATACCAATAGTACATACATCTAAAAGCTGTGTATTGTACGAGTACGAATACGGGTGCATACGAGTAGAATTGTTGATGAAACTGAACGAGGATGTAATTGTAAGCATTTTTGTTAAGTAGAAGTATTTTGATAAGTGTATTGAAGTCTTTCAAAAGTGTATAAATACATATTAAAACACTACATGTATATACATTTTAACTGAGTCGTTAAGTCATCGTTAGTCGTTACATGTAAGTGTTGTTTTGAAACCTTTAGGTTAACGATCTTGTTAAATGTTGTTAACCCAATGTTTATAATATCAAATGAGATTTTAAATTATTATATTATCATGATATTATCATGTATGAATATCTCTTAATATGATATATATATATACATTAAATGTCTTTACAACGATAATCGTTACATATATGTCTCGTTTAAAAATCATTAAGTTAGTAGTCTTATTTTTACATATGTAGTTCATTGTTAATATAATTAATGATATGTTTACTTATCATAGTATCATGTTAACTATATATATCCATATATATGTCATCATATAGTTTTTACAAGTTTTAACGTTCGTGAATCACCGGTCAACTTGGGTGGTCAATTGTCTATATGAAACATATTTCAATTAATCAAGTCTTAACAAGTTTGATTGCTTAACATGTTGGAAACATTTAATCATGTAAATATAAATCTCAATTAATATATATAAACATGGAAAAGTTCGGGTCACTACAGTACCTACCCGTTAAATAAATTTCGTCCCGAAATTTTAAGCTGTTGAAGGTGTTGACGAATCTTCTGGAAATAGATGCGGGTATTTCTTCTTCATTTGATCTTCACGCTCCCAGGTGAACTCGGGTTCTCTACGAGCATTCCATTGAACCTTAACAATTGGTATCTTGTTTTGCTTAAGTCTTTTAACCTCACGATCCATTATTTCGACGGGTTCTTCGATGAATTGGAGTTTTTCGTTGATTTGGATTTCATCTAACGGAATAGTGAGATCTTCTTTAGCAAAACATTTCTTCAAATTCGAGACGTGGAAAGTGTTATGTACAGCCGCGAGTTGTTGAGGTAACTCTAGTCGGTAAGCTACTGGTCCGACACGATCAATAATCTTGAATGGTCCAATATACCTTGGATTTAATTTCCCTCGTTTACCAAATCGAACAACGCCTTTCCATGGTGCAACTTTAAGCATGACCATCTCTCCAATTTCAAATTCTATATCTTTTCTTTTAATGTCAGCGTAGCTCTTTTGTCGACTTTGGGCGGTTTTCAACCGTTGTTGAATTTGGATGATCTTCTCGGTAGTTTCTTGTATAATCTCCGGACCCGTAATCTGTCTATCCCCCACTTCACTCCAACAAATCGGAGACCTGCACTTTCTACCATAAAGTGCTTCAAACGGCGCCATCTCAATGCTTGAATGGTAGCTGTTGTTGTAGGAAAATTCTGCTAACGGTAGATGTCGATCCCAACTGTTTCCGAAATCAATAACACATGCTCGTAGCATGTCTTCAAGCATTTGTATCGTCCTTTCGCTCTGCCCATCAGTTTGTGGATGATAGGCAGTACTCATATCTAGACGAGTTCCTAATGCTTGCTGTAATGTCTGCCAGAATCTTGAAATAAATCTGCCATCCCTATCAGAGATAATAGAGATTGGTATTCCATGTCTGGAGACGACTTCCTTCAAATACAGTCGTGCTAACTTCTCCATCTTGTCATCTTCTCTTATTGGCAGGAAGTGTGCTGATTTGGTGAGACGATCAACTATTACCCAAATAGTATCAAAACCACTTGCAGTCCTTGGCAATTTAGTGATGAAATCCATGGTAATGTTTTCCCATTTCCATTCCGGGATTTCAGGTTGTTGAAGTAGACCTGATGGTTTCTGATGCTCAGCTTTAACCTTAGAACACGTCAAACATTCTCCTACGTATTTAGCAACATCGGCTTTCATACCTGGCCACCAAAAATGTTTCTTGAGATCCTTGTACATCTTCCCCGTTCCAGGATGTATTGAGTATCTGGTTTTATGAGCTTCTCTAAGTACCATTTCTCTCATATCTCCAAATTTTGGTACCCAAATCCTTTCAGCCCTATACCGGGTTCCGTCTTCCCGAATATTAAGATGCTTCTCCGATCCTTTGGGTATTTCATCCTTTAAATTTCCCTCTTTTAAAACTCCTTGTTGCGCCTCCTTTATTTGAGTAGTAAGGTTATTATGAATCATTATATTCATAGATTTTACTCGAATGGGTTCTCTGTCCTTCCTGCTCAAGGCATCGGCTACCACATTTGCCTTCCCCGGGTGGTAACGAATCTCAAAGTCGTAATCATTCAATAATTCAATCCACCTACGCTGCCTCATATTCAGTTGTTTCTGGTTAAATATGTGTTGAAGACTTTTGTGGTCGGTATATATAATACTTTTGACCCCATATAAGTAGTGTCTCCAAGTCTTTAATGCAAAAACAACCGCACCTAATTCTAAATCATGCGTCGTATAATTTTGTTCGTGAATCTTCAATTGTCTAGACGCATAAGCAATCACCTTCGTTCATTGCATTAATACACAACCGAGACCTTGCTTTGATGCATCACAATAAATCACAAAATCATCATTCCCTTCAGGCAATGACAATATAGGTGCCGTAGTTAGCTTTTTCTTCAATAACAGAAACGCTTTCTCTTGTTCATCATTCCATTCAAATTTCTTCCCTTTATGCGTTAATGCAGTCAAGGGTTTTGCTATTCTGGAAAAGTCTTGGATGAACCTTCTGTAGTAACCAGCTAGTCCTAAAAACTGGCGTATGTGTTTCGGAGTTTTCGGGGTTTCCCACTTTTCAACAGTTTCTATCTTTGCCGGATCCACCTTAATACCTTCTTTGTTCACTATGTGACCGAGGAATTGAACTTCTTCCAACCAAAATGCACACTTTGAAAACTTAGCGTACAATTCTTCCTTCCTCAATACTTCTAACACCTTTCTCAAATGTTCACCATGTTCTTGGTCATTCTTTGAGTAAATAAGTATGTCATCAATGAAAACAATGACAAACTTGTCAAGGTATGGTCCACACACTCGGTTCATAAGGTCTATGAACACAGCTGGTGCATTAGTTAAACCAAACGGCATGACCATAAACTCGTAATGACCGTAACGTGTTCTGAAAGCAGTCTTTGGAATATCATCTTCTTTCACCCGCATTTGATGATACCCGGAACGTAAGTCAATCTTTGAATAAACAGACGAGCCTTGTAGTTGATCAAATAAGTCATCGATTCTCGGTAGTGGGTAGCGGTTCTTGATGGTAAGTTTGTTCAACTCTCGATAGTCGATACACAACCTGAATGTACCATCTTTCTTCTTGACAAACAAAACAGGAGCTCCCCACGGTGATGTGCTTGGTCGAATAAAACCACGCTCTAAAAGTTCTTGTAATTGGCTTTTCAGTTCTTTCATCTCGCTGGGTGCGAGTCTGTAAGGAGCACGAGCTATTGGTGCAGCTCCTGGTATAAGATCTATTTGAAATTCAACAGATCGATGTGGGGGTAATCCCGGTAATTCTTTCGGAAATACATCGGAAAATTCTTTTGCAATGGGAACATCATTGATGCTCTTTTCTTCAGTTTGTACTTTCTCGACGTGTGCTAGAACAGCATAGCAACCTTTTCTTATTAGTTTTTGTGCCTTCAAATTATTAATATTAGTATTTAATAATTGTCATCCATAAAGTATTACTAATATTGTTAATAAACGCTAAATTGACTGGTATCAGTTAATATATTATAGTAAAATTATGTAATTTGTAAAATAATTTTCATGTATTCATATTAGTAATACTTTATGACGGAATTCTGGAATTATAATAAATCTTTTTGTACTAAGCTATTAAGTATGAATTGAAAAAGAGTAGATACTACTCGTTTAAATTTATATTACTAATATCTTATGATGTACATCCTTCATTAACAACTTAATCATCGTTAACCACAATCTCTGTTTCAATTTAATGAACTCCGGTTCATAATAAATCAAGTGTATCATTCAATAACATGTTTGTTTTTACACTTTCATTCTTGGTATATTCGAAACTTACTGGGAAAAACAACATTCGTATCTTGCAAAGTTAGCAAGAGTTCTATGAGCATCAACATGATTCACTAAGGAAATACCTATAAATATTGAAGCATTGATTACATTAGTGAAATACTCCGCAAAGATATGTAATCTCTAATGTTTTAGAGAAAATTCATTTATAATTCAATCCGAAAATCAAATGAGCTTAGTATGATATTAACTCATTGAATCTGTATTACATCTGAAGAAAATATACCCACATATATTTTCATAAAGATTGTAATGAGAATTCTTGTTCAAAATATTATTTGTGCAATTTTTTTTAACGGGTAGGTAATACTCGAGAGATATATAAAATCACAATTAATATGTTACATTCTTCAATTCTGATTCAATAATCATCAACTAAACCAATATACATTCTTCTATAGAAATCAAAACAACCATACTCATTCGAATCTAATTACATATTCTGATTTTGGGAATTTCAGAATTCAACTCGAGATACAACCAAAATCATCACTCTTAGATCTTTACATTTTTCAAAGCTATACTTTGACTTCAAAACTGTGATAGAACATCACTTTTAATCGTAACACACAAGATGGATATGAAAAATCATTCGGGATTTAGGACGATTTCATCATTTGGATATTGACTATGACAATCTGCAATTAAAACCCTTCGAAATTCTAGAAGACACTTCAAATAATAAACAATTGAGATAATGATCCAACCACACGTTACCCGAAGTTTTGTACCTGAAAAACTCTCGAAACCAAAATCATAATCTAACATGTACCTGCGTCAAATTCTTTATCATTTATTAGAAACAACATTTCGATTCCTTTTCAAAGTAGCCAATTTTGTCACAGCTCCAGCAAGTCAACTTCGATTTTTCAGTCGGACCAGTCTTATTATAACCCTGATAGATACGTTGCCCTTTCGTCATTATTACTGGAGAATCTTTCATATTCCACCCTATTACCACCAGCGTTTAATCATCTAAAACATGATTCTTCTGAACCCACCTCGGATTGCTAACCAAAGATTCAGATATTAGCATTAAATGCAGTGGAAACATAAAAATGGTAGATGGTTTAAACGGCCAAAAGTTTGATGAGAAAAGATAGTGAGTTGGTGAAGCTCAGAAAAAGAAAGGATTTGGTACTGAAAAACGGATTGAGCAAAGTATGAAGGAAGCCGTGGACAAATCACAGAGACTGAATCTGCCTTCAAAGGATCCAAATGATTCAGTGCCTTCTGAACTCGTTAGCAAACACCTTACTTCTTATTCTAAACCTTCACAGATAGATATTCTTCATCATCATCTTATCTTAAATATTAAAAGATACCTTTGTATCTTCCACTATATATACTCTCTATATTTCTGGAGATATTATCACAACTATTTTTATCTGAGATCATTTATCTCTCCGTAATATCTGCAACATAAAAGAAACTGTGTTAGTTTCTAAATTCTGAAAAATTCAAATATGAATGTTTTGAAGTAGTGTTGGGAACTGATACATGGGTTAGTATAATATAATGACACTTGATCAACGTCATTATATTACAGTAATTCATGTTGAGTTTCTAATGGGATGTGATGATTCACAAAACATACCGTCATCATGTGTCATTTACACGACTCTGACATTCTATCTAATCTCTAAACATATCAAGAAAATATTTCTTGATGATTCGGTCTTTTTCAGGGTATTCTGGTAATTTGACAAATCAAGATAGTGCCCTTTCAAATTCCTTCTTAGAACAATTACTATGTTTATTCTAAAATCCATACCAACGAATTCTGGACCATTACAAGAGTTATATAAACGTAAGAAGAAGAAATGAAAGGACAAAGCTCCGACATAGAAATTGGGGTATAAACCGCAGCAAATAGAAGGGAACATTAATTATGGATGACAATGATTATAGAAGACAGAAACAAGGACATCGAAGTATAAGGGAAGATATAAAACCCAATAACCACCCGCAAATTATAAACCGTAGATGTCAATGCATATAGCAATATAAAGAAACGGGAGAACTAGAAACACTATAAACCCAAGAGTATAGTAGAAGTAAATAGATTCTTCTGGTGGCAGATTAAAAAGAAGAATGACAGATATGCAAGTTAAGAGGATATCAAGGATCAGGATGGGATGGAGCATATTAACGAATACTTTAAAGTAGGAATTGAGGAAGAAAGAACAGAAGGTGTGAGTTGTAAGGAAATGGAGAGGGTGGATTTATAGGAAAAATTTTCGACAGAGCAATCGAAGCAGATTATCGCTTTTAATCAAAGAAGATCTGAATCTCCTTAATTACCGAAGAATCAAATCTTAATATGAAGATTTCTTCTAAATTCCTTAAATTCCGGAAATCAATCTTGACTACGACACCGGTTAAGTCAAACTCACTTTTATTCATTTTCACTCTTAAGTGATAGCTTCATTCGTGCTCTTCACAAAACAAATCATTTTATCTATATTAATCAATGATGATAAAATCCTAATTATCAGTTCATATACGTCATGAAAACACTCTTACTGTTAGCTATGACGACCTCTATCAAATTTCGGGACGAAATTTCTTTTAACGGGTAGGTACTGTGATGACCCGAAGATTTCCGAACAAATTTAAACTTTAACCTTTATATATATCCGACACGATAAGCAAATATGTAATGATTAAGTCTCGAAAGTTTTGAAATTATATTCATTTAATTAAATACCCTTTGACCATGCCAAGCGATTCACGAACAATTACGTGTAAATAAATATATATGTATATATACATGTGTGCTTATTAGATTGATATATATTATAAAACATTGAACGGATTAGTTGATATGAACATAAGCTATGAGATCTATTTTATGAACTTGGAAATGCTATCAAGGTATTGAATAGATAATAATTTACATGAACGTATTTGTTCGATGTAAGTTTATCGACGAGATTAAAAGATAATATCAAATGATTGAATTATCGGATACATTGAACTATGATTATGAGTCTCTGTTATGAGGTCCACTTTGAATTAGGAAACCCTTACTTTTAACGGTATTCGGAATAAATGGTAAAGTGATTTACAAGTAAGAACAAAGTGTCACTTATTGGGAGTTAGACAAAAGTTAGTGGAGGATTGAATTTCATAACACTTGGTTGATAACTTGCAACGTATATAGAACGTGTTTATGTATATTAGATATATTAGTTAGGTAAAAGATAGTAACCCTTGTTCATTGATTCGATTTATAATTAGATATATTAACTAGAGTGTTTGAGAAATTAAAGTAAATGTTGGCGCATAAATAAGTTATATCAGATTAAGTTTTTGAGCATAAGCGTTAGGTGATATAACAATATCTAGTATTCACACGACTTTAATGTTATATATATATTGGTCTTTGAAATATAATTAATTTTGAAAAGTGAAATATTATATTATTAGATAAATATTTCAAACATAGGTATTATGTATAAATTTATAAATTTTAAATGTACATATATTTTATTTTAGTCATAAAACGTTTTGATTCAAACTAATAAGATTAAATATATATTTTCTTATATAACGAGACGTCGATTTATAAAAGGAAATGACCAAAACACTCAAAAGATTAAGTTACACTTTGAGTGGGTTAGTTTTTAATTAATTTAAGTCTAGTTAATAATAAAGGTACATGTCACAAAACGTTTAATTTAAAATAAAATATTTTGATAAACAACGAGTCACTGATTTATAAAAGTAAATGACTACAACGCTCAATTTTATAAGTTACATTTTTTATAAGGTAATTTATTGATGAGTAAGTCAAATTTATTTTTGATAAAGGTATACGTCGCGTAACGTAAAAGGCTAGTTTTCTAAACGTACGAAAGTGCGTCCGAAAAACCGAAAGTGGTACATGAGTCGCGAGACCACGACCGTGTCATTTTTGTAAAAATTATATTTTTACCATGAACGTAAATATAATATAATATTTAATTAATCCTAAAGATTAAATAATATATATATTAAATAAATTATAAATAAACTTCAATATGTCATACGTAATGAAGAGAATTGGCTGTCGGCAGCCTTAAATAATGGGACAGCTGGATTTATTTAATCCTCGCGAGTTACGAAGATTATAATGTGTTCAGAGAACGAGTCGCAGAATAGTCAAAATCAGAAAATGGCTATAAAGCCAACGTAATCTGTTGTCTAATATATTTTTTTTCATCAAACACTAACACATACATACACGAGTACTCCATCTATTTTATTATTATTTATATTATTATTATTATTATTATTATTATTAATCATATTATTATTAGGAGTTATTATTATTAGTAGTATACATAAAATATTACGACGGAGTGCTGTCTAAGTGTTTTCAAAACGGGTTTTATGAGTGGGATAGAGCTAAGGAAATTATGGGTTATAGCTATGGAGGTGATGGGTAATGTTCGAGGGTATGCTCGTGAGGTCAATCTAGTATTTATCATCTCCGTTGCGTTTACGTACCGTTCCTGCAATATTGAATCTCAATATTGATACGTGAGTACTCATAATTTTATTTTTATATACCAATAGTGTATCCCTGACTAGTGCTCGAGAAAATAAGATTATGCATGCTTGTACATTTGATATTGCCCTTAGATAGGTTATGTTGAATCTTAAAGGTTGTTATACTAGGGATGAATTAAGGTATAAGATATGCATGTCATTGGAAAGCTAGCGAAAAATTAAGAACTTTTCATTTAGATATCGAATGGATTCGATGAACGGTTAGAAAGTTATGAATTAAACAATTAATTTCGTAATTAAGATTGCTAATGATAATTAGTGAACTAATTTTCTGGGTAATAAAAAGTGGTTATTTGGATTCTACTCGTCGAGTAGATGAATTTTCATATAAAGCACGTCTCGTTTCGTTGAACGGTTGTCAAGTTATGGATAAAAGAAGTTTTGTAAATTTTGATGAAACGTCGATACGGAAACTGAAATTCTCGTTGATCTGCGTTGTTTCAGATTAAAACAAAAATACCACTAAATTCTTTACTGTAAGGTCTAGCAAACGACTCTGGCCGTTTGTCAATTTGAGTCTCGACGATTTTTCTAAAAATCGTCAAAGTTGACTGTTTGGTCACATTTTAAAATTCTGAAAAGAGCTGAAACTTTTTATTAAAAATGTCAGTTTTGTATCAGTTGTCATGGTCGGCCTGATGTGTGTTTACTTTTGCTAAAAATCATGTTATATCTTTGTGGTAACTAGAATTTGCAGGCTTTGACCGTTTGTCAATCCGAGTTTCGAGGAATTTTCTAAAAATCTCCAAAGTAGGCTACTCGGTCACTTTTGTAAATTTATTAAAGCTGAAAAATTAACTTTGAAACGCCGAAACCGCGTTGGCAACTACGAGTTGTCTAGGTTTAGTTTACTTCTGTAAAATTTATGCTTAATCTTTTTGGTAATGTGTAACTTTTATCTTTGGCCGTTTATCAATCAGAGCTCCGATAATTTTTCTAAAGGCCGTTTAGTCATGTTTGACCGAAAAATCATTTTTGTATAAGTTATTGTACTTGTGCATGCGACCTCGTTTTTACTTTAACCTTTGACTTTTGACCTAACTGAGCATGGGTAATATAACATGTTACTATACTGTTGAGTCAGACTCGAGCATTAGGATTGTGGTACACTATGACTTGGCCTAAATTGTTAGACAAATATTGACCGTCATATAAATATATATAATTAATATAGGTTCGTGAATCCGAGGCCAACCCTACACTTGTTCAATGATGTTATATGTATTTTTACTACAAAATACAGTATGGTGAGTTTCATTTGCCTTTTTACCCTTTATATTTTTGGGCTGAGAATACATGCGCAACTTTTATAACTGTTTTACGAAATAGACACAAGTAATCGAAATTACATTATATGGTTGAATTATCGAAATCGAATATGCCCCTTTTTATTAAGTCTGGTAATCTAAGAATTAGGGAACAGACACCCTAATTGACGCGAACTCTAAAGATAGATCTATCGGGCCCAACAAGCCCCATCCAAAGTACCGGATGCTTTAGTATTTCGAAATTTATATCATGTCCGAAGGAGGATCCCGGAATGATGGGGATATTCTTATATGTATATTGTGAATGTCGGTTACCAGGTGTTCAATCCATATGAATGATATTTTTGTCTCTATGCATGGGACGTATGATTATGAGAAATGGATGTATGAAATCTTGTGGTCTATTAAAATTATGAAATGATTCTTTATGATAAACTAATGAACTCACCAACCTTTTGGTTGACACTTTAAAGCATGTTCATTCTCAGGTACGAAAGAAATCTTCCGCTGTGCATTTGCTCATATTAGAGATATTACTTGGAGTCATTCATGACATATTTCAAAAGATGTTGCATTAGAGTCGTTGAGTTCATCAAGATTATTATTAAGTCAATTATATTTGGATATATTATGAAATGCTTTACATGCCTGTCAACTGTCGATGTAACGAAAGTTTGCCTTTTAAAAACGAATGCAATGTTTGTAAAATGTATCATTTAGAGGTCAAGTACCTCGCGATGTATTCATATGTTATTGTATTCGTCCCTATGGATTGGGTCGGGTCGTCTCATGTCCGTCCTAATCCATCCGGACGAAGTCCATATCGATTATAAACGATTCACAACAGTTGATTACATCACGAGATACTTGACCTCTATATGATACATTTTACAAACATTGCATTCGTTTTTGAAAAGACAAACTTTCATTACATCGAAAGTTGACAGGCATGCATACCATTTCATAATATATCCAACTATAATTGACTTGATAATAATCTTGATGAACTCGACGACTCGAATGCAACGTCTTTTGAAATATGCCATGAATGACTCCAAGTAATATCTATTAAATGAGCAAATACACAGCGGAAGATTTCTTTCGTACCTGAGAATAAACATGCTTTAAAGTGTCAACCAAAAGGTTGGTGAGTTCATTAGTTTAACTTAAACAATCGTTTTCATCATTTTAATAGACCACAAGATTTCAGATTTCCATTTCTCATAAACATACGTCCCATGCATAGAGACAAAAATATCATTCATATGGATTGAACACCTGGTAACCGACATTAACAATATTCATATATAAGAATATCCCCATCATTCCGGGATCCTCCTTCGGACATGATATAAATTTCGAAGTACTAAAACATCCGGTACTTTGGATGGGGCTTGTTGGGCCCGATAGATCTATCTTTAGGATTCGCGTCAATTAGGGTGTCTGTTCCCTAATTCTTAGATTACCAGACTTAATAAAAAGGGGCATATTCGACTTCGATAATCCAACCATAGAATGTAGTTTCACGTACTTGTGTCAATTTCGTAAAACAGTTATAAAAGTTGCGCATGTATTCTTAGCCCAAAAATATAAAGGGTAAAAAGGCAAATGAAACTCACACATATAAATATTGTAAAATAGTTCATAAAGCATTTTGCATGTATTCTCAGCCCAAAAACGTAAAGAGTAAAAAGGGCAAATGAAACTCACGATACTGTATTTTGTAGTAAAAATACATATGACGTCATTGAACAATGCAGGGTTGGCCTCGGATTCACGAACCTATATCAATTGTGTATATATTAATACGTATAATGTAAGTTACCAAATTTCATTTATTAATATGTATTATTTATATATTATAGTTTTGTAGAATTTATTCTAACCTTTATTTTAAAACGTATACTTATATTATATTTTAAGTTATATTTTATATATATATATCGATTTTATGTATATATATCTATAACGATTTACGTTTATATAAATAGTGACATTAATATATTTATATACATATATTTGTGGTTAGTATTGTATTTATGAAATTTTATTAGTTTGTTATGTGAATTATTAATACAATCCTAGTATATATCATAAGTATATATATAGTGTACAAAAGATTTATTTGTTAAAATAATAATTTAGATAATAATGATTTACTAATAATAATAATAATTTTATTAATAATGATAATACTAATAGCAAAAAAAATGAAAATGATAACTGTTAATGATACTAATAATAATAACTCTAAAATAATATTAATACTAATATCATACTTATGTTAATAATAAGGGTTCTAATATTTATAAAATGATAAATGATAATCATAATAATACTAGTAAATATTAATGATGATACTGATAAATATGATATTATTAATTGTAAATGTACTGATGATACTATTATTTATAAACCGGTACAAATTCTAATATTGATGATAATAATATATTTTTATTTCCTTCATAATAATAATAATGATAATCATAATCCTAATGATGATAAAATACTAAAATGATAAGTTTATTACTAATAATAATATTATTAATACCTATCATAATAATAATAGTAATGTCTATAATACTTTCAAATATGATAACAAGTATGATACTAATAATAACAATAACAATAACAATAACAATCAAAACAATCACAATAATAATAATAATACTAATAATAATTAATATATAATAACAATAATAAAATTAGAAAAGAAAACTACCTCACATGAAAAGAGTTTCAAAAAAAAAAAAGAAACTACCGTCCTCTGGACTCGATCTCGTGACCACATGCTCACACGCAAACACTCTCGACCATCCCACCAATTCTGATTCTCTGTACTAATATCGAATTTAAATTTTATATATAAACTGTTTTTCTTCTATTCCTCTTCTTCTCCACAAGTCTCACGGATTCAACAAAACATCAATAACCAAAAAAAAAAAAAAAAAAAAAAAAAAATCAGGGTTCCTTTTAAAGCTTCAAAATATTACAGAAAAAAAATAATTTGGGTTCTAAAATAAAAAAAAAAAAACACTAAAGGCCTACTGCAGCGTCGGTTCTTGGAACAAAACAAAAAAAATTGATTTCGTAATAGATAACATTATAGATAATGTTTATAACACGAAATAGTTTTCTAAACATGTATAAAAACTACTGGAATCGTCAATTTGATCAGAAACATATACACGAACGCGAATTTGTCTCAAGAACAATTGTTGACTTTTTTTAAACTAAACTTTGACTTCAAAATTCAAGATCGATATAAAGATTTTAGAGTTGAGATTTTGCAGATAGATTCAAAGAAAGATTTCTAACCTTTCTGCATTTTTAGATTTTGAAACTTTATTCGAAATTGAATTAAGAGAAAAAAAAATTGGAGCGTGCAGAGAAGAAGAAAAAAAAATATCGCTGTGCTCTTTAATCCCATTGGATTTCCTTTTTATTTGATTTGCAATTATACATAATCATTTTGTAATAATAGAGATCGGTTGATAAAAAATGGAGAAAATGTCAACACAGGTTCACGAGTTTGGAGCAGGAAAGAAACAAAAATAATAATAATAATAATAGAGATAAAGGATACAGAGGTCAAGCGTATAATATAGATCCCTACTGTTTTTTTTAATTAATAATAATAATATATAATAACAATACTATTAATATCTAATAATATTAATAAAATTAATAATAATGATAAATATAATATTAATGATAATAATAATTGTAAAAATGATAATAATAATAATAATAATAATAATAATGATAATAATAATAATAATAATAATACCATACTAATTATGATAATATTAATATTTTATCGATAATAATAATATTAGTAATAATAATCTAATTTATACATCCAATTTCATCTTTATATGATATAAAGTGATATTATGAATACAAATATTGATATTTGACGATACAAAAACATTACTACAACAACTATATTTGTATTTAAATTTAATTTATTAATATCATCTATTATTATGTAATATTTAATAATTATGTAATATGTATTGTAACATATACTGAATATTATATATTTATGCATTTTAATATAAATATATTATAATATTTATTTACATACTAATTATATTATACTTATGTATGTAATTATGAAAAATATAAATGTTTTATATATGTAAGTATTATATATATTTATTAAAATAGTACATTATTTCATCATAGATATATTATAAATTTCTACATATACATAATATAATAATTATGTATAAAATCATATATATATAGTTATATTTATGTATATATGTATACTACCATATATATAAAATCATGTTTTAAATGTTGAGTAGATGATTAATTATGTATATTAAACAATTAACTACAAAGTATAACATTGTACATTTAATATTTTGATAACGTTGGTAAAATATGTTTGAATCATTTATATACAATATACTATATATATTCAAAATGAAAATCTTTAGTTATTAAATGTTATCTTTTATAATAACAAAATTACTTAATAGTTCATTAATACTAATATAATTAGTTTTATATATAATTATTTATATTTACATTCTTAGTTACAATTAAAGGTTCGTGAATCGTCGGAAATAGTTAAAGGTCAAATGTTATCATGAAATAGTTCAAACATAATGAGACTCGGTTTAATAGACTTTGCTTATCGAGTCGAATCATATAAGATTATGTTTAAATTTGGTCGGAAATTCCCGGGTCATCATAGTACCTACCCGTTAAAGAAATTTCGTCCCGAAATTTGAGTGAGGTCGTCATAGCTAACAATAAATATGTTTTCCTGACGAATATGAGTTGATAACTTGAGTTTTATCATCATTGAGTAATATGGATAAAAATAATTCAATTATTCGAAGAGTGCGAATGAAGCTATTCACAAAAGGATGAAATGAGAAACAAAGATTTGTTTTTAACTTTTGACGTAGTCAGGTTTGAATTTAGAAAATAAGGCGCGTCTTAACTTTTGACATTGCCTTGGTTGAATTCCGGAATTTAAGGGATTTAAAGAAAATCTTGAAGATCTATAAAATCTGATTCTTCGGGATTTATGGAAATTAAGATCTCTTTAATTAAATACGGTGATCTGCCCCGATTACTACGTCTGATATTTCCAGTATAAATTAAGCTCTTCCTTTCCATTATTCTCACCATTCTTATACTTTCTTTCTTAGTTCATACATCCAAAAGATTCTGAAAATGATTAATCCAGTTCTGATCCTTGTCCTCATCCTTACTATCGCAACAATCATTCTCCTTTTCCAACTTCCACCAGAGGAATCTGCTTTCTTCTACTTCGCCCTCGGGATTATAATGTTTTTAATTCTCCCGTGTCTTTATGTTGCGATAAACATTGATATACACGGTTTGTAATTTATGTGTTGTTATCGGACTTTATATTCTCCCTTATATTTCAAAGCTCTATGCTTTTGTTTTCTCTTCCCGACTTCAAGTCAAGCGAATAATGGTCCAGAATTTATAGATATAGAGTTTCGAATGATTATAATGTTCTAAGCATGAAGGAACGTGATAGCACGATTTGATTTTCAAATTTATCAACATCACGGAAGATAGAACCATCAAGAATACATTTTCTTGATTTGTTACGGAGTTAAGTAGGATGAAAGAGTTATGTAACATGGCACATGATGACGTTATGATCTGTGAATCATCACGTTTCATTTAGAAACTCAGCATGACTTACTGTAATATAATCACGTTGATCAAGTGTCATTATATTATACTAACTCATGCATCAGTTCCCATTATTACTACAATACCATTCATATTTTAAGCTTGAAAATTTACAGAATATAGAAACTAACAGTTTCTATATGATGTAATACTGATAGCACGAAAAGATTAATGATTTCAGATAAGAATAGTTATAAAAATATCTCCAGAAATATGGAGGATATTTATAATGAAAGGTACGATAATATCTCAGAATATCTAAGATCAGAGGATGATAGAAACTATTGTCTGCAAGGGTTTAGAGTAAGGAGCAAGTTATTCACTATAGACTTTAGCAGACATTGAAGTATTTGGATTCTTTGAAGTCAAACTTATTCTTTGTGATTTATCCACGGCTTTCTTCATAGTTTCGCATAATCTGCTTTTCGGTACTATATTTTCTATTGAATGTTTCCAATATATTGATACACAGGAAGCACGAAGAGGTATATAATTTCGGACGAGAATATTTATGAAAATATCCTCAGAAATATCAAAGATATTGATGATGATATTTTGGAATTTCTAAGTTCGACGGTTGATGGAGAAAGATTTTCCGCAAGATTTTAACATGACTTCGGAGCAAGATATTCTCTAAAGATTTCAACGGATCCAGAATTACCTGAATCCTTTGAATATAGGATTTGGTCCTTGTATTTGTCCTTGGTCTCCTTCATGGGTAACTCAATCTGTTTTTCAATACCCAATTTTCTATCGAGCGTTCCTAACACTCCTTTCTTTATCATCAAACTTTTGTCCGTTTAGACCATCTACCATTTTTCTGTTTCCTCTGCATTTAATGCTATGATATCTGAATCATCGGTTATTAATCCGAGGTGGTTTCAGGAGAATTGTGTTTTTAGATGATTAAACGCTGATGGTAATATGATGGAATATGAAAGGTTACCTGGTAACAATAAAAGAGCACGCGTATATATAAACGTTATAATAAGGTTGTTTCGTACGAAAAGTCGAAGTTGACTTGTTGGAGTTGTGACAAAATTGGCTAATTTTGAAAAGGGATCGCAAAGTTGTTTTTGTTAATAAATGCCAAAGGATCTGACGCGGCTACGTGTTGAACTTTTACTCAATTGCCGAGAGTTTCTCAGGTGCATAACTATATGCATAAATCTTTCCTTCCGTAGATGAAGTGCGGTTGATTCATCCTATCGATTGAGGTGTTTTCAAGAATCATGAAAGGTTTGAACGCAGAATGTAATCGTGAAGATACAAATGAGGTTTAAGACGAAATCAAGTGGCAAACTTGAAGAATTGTTTAGTTTCATATGTTATATTCAATATTTTAATTCATTTTAATTGTCCAATGTTATTAGTCCACAGTCGATAGTCCACAGTTGACAGTGCAATCATTCATATATAGTTTAATATATAATATTTGAATTAATTAATACGTATCGTGACCCGTGTACATGTCTCAGACTCGATCACAACTCAAAGTATATATATTATTATAGAATCAACCTCAACCCTGTATAGAGAACTCGATCATTACTGCATATAGAGTGTCTATGGTGATTCCAAATAATATATATAGATGTGTCGATATGATATGTCAAAACCTTTTATACGTGTCCCGATATTTAAAGTGCGTAAAATAAATAACAGAAATTAAATGACGATAAATAAAGTGCGTAAAGTAAATAACAGAAATTAAATGACAATAAATAAAATTGCGAGAATATAAATTGCGATAAAATAAATTGCGATAAATAAATTGCGATAAATAAAATGTAATACGGAATTAACAGTTAGCTAGGAACAGTTAGCTAGGATTTTGTTAGC
Organism: Rutidosis leptorrhynchoides; assembly: GCF_046630445.1. Taxonomy (NCBI): domain Eukaryota; kingdom Viridiplantae; phylum Streptophyta; class Magnoliopsida; order Asterales; family Asteraceae; genus Rutidosis; species Rutidosis leptorrhynchoides. The sequence goes on from NC_092343.1 coordinate 228,673,898, forward strand.
GTGGTTTCTTAATAAAATTTAATATTATTAATTAGTCTGTTTCTAATCAATTTTTATTGTGTCCATTATTTCTTCATTATGCCACTTGTTGGATTCTGATAGGTCAAAATTCAAATATGAAATTGAATTTGAATGAAAATAGTTATTCTTTGGTGAACGGATAAGTATCCCGGTGGTTGTAAATAGGATAGTGAATAACTTTTGAATCAGATTCGAAGAATATACAGTGTAACTTATTAATGTGAAATTTAAATATTCCTCGGGTATTACCTACCCGTTAAAATATTTTTATTATTAACAGTTTGTACAAAAGAATTTTTAATTACAATCTTTATGAAAACATATATACATATATATTTTCTTCAGATGTAATCGTGAATTTAATGAGTTAACATGATATTAAACTCATTTAGTTTTCAGTTGGAACTAGAATAAATAATCTCTAAAACATTAGAGATTACATAATCACCATGTCGAACGAAGATAACTGATGTAGAATGTCATGTAGAATGATGATTATACTCGAGGTATAGATTGAGATGTTTAGGCATGTGATATTGAAATTTGGGTTGTTGGTGGTACCGTTGGTGCCGGTGATTTGGATGAAGCTGGTACGTTTTGCACCATATTTTCCAAGACTACAACTTATGCGCGAAGTTCGTTAACTTCTTCTATTACACCGGGATGATTGTCGGTTCGGACGAGCGGATGAATGAGGTTTAGAATCTGAGATAGTATATGATCGTGATGAGATACTTTGGAAATGAGAGAGAAAATGGTGTCTCGAACAGGTTCGCCGGTAAACGTTTTAGGTCCATTGTCAAGAGGTGAATTTGGTTAGTGGAAATGATCGCCTTCTTCGCGTTTCCATTGATTAAGTCGACTACGAACCCATCTCCAATTCATTCAGAATAGATGATGGCTAATTGATCGATTCATTCCGGTTACTCTGCTTTCGGAGCTCGAGTGGAAATCCATATCGAAATAGCTGTCGGAATAACTATCGAAATAGCTATCGAAATCAGATGGACTCGAACTGGTTGAGGGATTCATCTCGTACGATCAGATGAAGGATTTTCGATAAGAAATAGATTATAGGATGTAGATTAGTACCCTGCAATACATAATTTACATATGCATATATAATACTAAAATCCCATAAGCTACGGAGGAATCTACGGAAGCTGTCAGGCAAAGGTAACAATAACAGATACGCTAAGATATGAATTTAACTATACACTGTCTATGCAATAAAGGCAGTAAGACGTGTCTTAGACTTTAAGGATGGTAAGCAAATAATTTTTCGACACTAAATGATAAGCAAAACTTTTGACATGCAAACACGGTCGAAGTCCAGACTCATTAATGCATTCTAACGACTATCAGTTAGACTCACTAATGCAAGACCTGGTTCGCTAAGACCACCGCTCTGATACCAACTGACATGTCCCGTTCTTATTGATTAAAAACGTTCCATATTAATTGATTTCGTTGCGAGGTTTTGACCTCTATATGAGACGTTTTTCAAAGACTGCATTCATTTTAAAACAAACCATAACCTTTATTTCATCAATAAAGGTTTAAAAAGCTTTACGTAGATTATCAAATAATGATAATCTAAAATATCCTGTTTACACACGACCATTACATAATGGTTTACAATACAAAGATGTTACAACAAAATAAGTTTCTTGAATGCAGTTTTTACATAATATCATACAAGCATGGACTCCAAATCTCGTCCTTATTTAAGTATGCGACAGCGGAAGCTCTTAATAATCACCTGAGAATAAACATGCTTAAAACGTCAACAAAAATGTTGGTGAGTTATAGGTTTAACCTATATATATCAAATCATAATAATAGACCACAAGATTTCATATTTCAATACACATCCCATACATAGAGATAAAAATCATTCATATGGTGAACACCTGGTAACCGACATTAACAAGATGCATATATAAGAATATCCCCATCATTCCGGGACACCCTTCGGATATGATATAAATTTCGAAGTACTAAAGCATCCGGTACTTTGGATGGTAGCTGTTGTTGTAGGAAAATTCTGCTAACGGTAGATGTCGATCCCAACTGTTTCCGAAATCAATAACACATGCTCGTAGCATGTCTTCAAGCATTTGTATCGTCCTTTCGCTCTGCCCATCAGTTTGTGGATGATAGGCAGTACTCATATCTAGACGAGTTCCTAATGCTTGCTGTAATGTCTGCCAGAATCTTGAAATAAATCTGCCATCCCTATCAGAGATAATAGAGATTGGTATTCCATGTCTGGAGACGACTTCCTTCAAATACAGTCGTGCTAACTTCTCCATCTTGTCATCTTCTCTTATTGGCAGGAAGTGTGCTGATTTGGTGAGACGATCAACTATTACCCAAATAGTATCAAAACCACTTGCAGTCCTTGGCAATTTAGTGATGAAATCCATGGTAATGTTTTCCCATTTCCATTCCGGGATTTCGGGTTGTTGAAGTAGACCTGATGGTTTCTGATGCTCAGCTTTAACCTTAGAACACGTCAAACATTCTCCTACGTATTTAGCAACATCGGCTTTCATACCCGGCCACCAAAAATGTTTCTTGAGATCCTTGTACATCTTCCCCGTTCCAGGATGTATTGAGTATCTGGTTTTATGAGCTTCTCTAAGTACCATTTCTCTCATATCTCCAAATTTTGGTACCCAAATCCTTTCAGCCCTATACCGGGTTCCGTCTTCCCGAATATTAAGATGCTTCTCCGATCCTTTGGGTATTTCATCCTTTAAATTTCCCTCTTTTAAAACTCCTTGTTGCGCCTCCTTTATTTGAGTAGTAAGGTTATTATGAATCATTATATTCATAGATTTTACTCGAATGGGTTCTCTGTCCTTCCTGCTCAAGGCATCGGCTACCACATTTGCCTTCCCCGGGTGGTAACGAATCTCAAAGTCGTAATCATTCAATAATTCAATCCACCTACGCTGCCTCATATTCAGTTGTTTCTGGTTAAATATGTGTTGAAGACTTTTGTGGTCGGTATATATAATACTTTTGACCCCATATAAGTAGTGTCTCCAAGTCTTTAATGCAAAAACAACCGCACCTAATTCTAAATCATGCGTCGTATAATTTTGTTCGTGAATCTTCAATTGTCTAGACGCATAAGCAATCACCTTCGTTCATTGCATTAATACACAACCGAGACCTTGCTTTGATTCATCACAATAAATCACAAAATCATCATTCCCTTCAGGCAATGACAATATAGGTGCCGTAGTTAGCTTTTTCTTCAATAACAGAAACGCTTTCTCTTGTTCATCATTCCATTCAAATTTCTTCCCTTTATGCGTTAATGCAGTCAAGGGTTTTGCTATTCTGGAAAAGTCTTGGATGAACCTTCTGTAGTAACCAGCTAGTCCTAAAAACTGGCGTATGTGTTTCGGAGTTTTCGGTGTTTCCCACTTTTCAACAGTTTCTATCTTTGCCGGATCCACCTTAATACCTTCTTTGTTCACTATGTGACCGAGGAATTGAACTTCTTCCAACCAAAATGCACACTTTGAAAACTTAGCGTACAATTCTTCCTTCCTCAATACTTCTAACACCTTTCTCAAATGTTCACCGTGTTCTTGGTCATTCTTTGAGTAAATAAGTATGTCATCAATGAAAACAATGACAAACTTGTCAAGGTATGGTCCACACACTCGGTTCATAAGGTCTATGAACCCAGCTGGTGCATTAGTTAAACCAAACGGCATGACCATAAACTCGTAATGACCGTAACGTGTTCTGAAAGCAGTCTTTGGAATATCATCTTCTTTCACCCGCATTTGATGATACCCGAAACGTAAGTCAATCTTTGAATAAATAGACGAGCCTTGTAGTTGATCAAATAAGTCATCGATTCTCGGTAGTGGGTAGCGGTTCTTGATGGTAAGTTTGTTCAACTCTCGATAGTCGATACACAACCTGAATGTACCATCTTTCTTCTTGACAAACAAAACAGGAGCTCCCCACGGTGATGTGCTTGGTCGAATAAAATCACGCTCTAAAAGTTCTTGTAATCAGCCATCATCTATTCTGGATGAAATGGGGATGAGTTCGTAGCCTCCTCAATTATTGGAGACAAGAAGAATGTGATCCTTTCCATCCACCAAATTGCCCTATTGGCGATGAACCTGAAGCACTTACTGGCGAACCTGTTCGTGAAACCATTTTCTCTCTCATTTCCAGAGTATCTCGTCACGATTATATCCTACATTAAATCCTAGATTTTATTTATCCGCTCGTCCCAACCGACAATCATCCCGGTGTACTAGCAGAAGTTAACGAACTTCGCACACGCGTGACGGCTTTGGAGCTTATGGTGCAAGGATTACAAACACCATCAGTAGCACCAGCAGCATAATCAGTACCGCCAGTAACATCAACATCGCAAACCTCAATACTCTAGACATCAGCAGCATCACCGGCATCAACAATATCATCATCATTAACACCAACAGTACCATTACCACCATCAACAATCACATTCGCATCACACGCCTCAACATCATAATCTATACCTCGGATATCAACATCACAAGCATCATAGATACCAAGGAGTACCAACAACAACAAACGATGAAGTATTGATTCATAACTTCATCAGAGGAATATTCTACGGCGATTATGTAATCTCTAAAGTCTTAGAGATTATCTATTTCCACCCTAACCCTAAATCAGATGAGTGAACCAAAATGAGTCAAGGAAGAATCGAAACCCTAACAAGGATGGTGCGCGATTTACTTGTTATACAAGCATCACTAGCAGTTACCGGAAGTATCATAAGCAGCAACAGTACCGTTAGCATCACCAGTATAGTCAGTAACGTCAGCATCGTCAGAATCAGCAACACCTATGACATCACAAATCCCATCAGTTCAAGAATCACTGTGGAAATCATTACCAATCAACAACGAATATGTTGAATCGACGAGTTATATAGTATTAACTCATTCCTTCTGAAGAATTATTATATATTTTATATATATGAATTCTGGAATTATAATAAATCTTTTTGTACTAAGCTATTAAGTATGAATTGAAAAAGAGTAGATACTACTCGTTTAAATTTATATTACTAATATCTTATGATGTACATCCTTCATTAACAACTTAATCATCGTTAACCACAATCTCTGTTTCAATTTAATGAACTCCGGTTCATAATAAATCAAGTGTATCATTCAATAACATGTTTGTTTTTACACTTTCATTCTTGGTATATTCGAAACTTACTGGGAAAAACAACATTCGTATCTTGCGAAGTTAGCAAGAGTTCTATGAGCATCAGCATGATTCACTAAGGAAATACCTATAAATATTGAAGCATTGATTACATTAGTGAAATACTCCGCAAAGATATGTAATCTCTAATGTTTTAGAGAAAATTCATTTATAATTCAATCCGAAAATCAAATGAGCTTAGTATGATATTAACTCATTGAATCTGTATTACATCTGAAGAAAATATACCCACATATATTTTCATAAAGATTGTAATGAGAATTCTTGTTCAAAATATTATTTGTGCAATTTTTTTTAACGGGTAGGTAATACTCGAGAGATATATAAAATCACAATTAATATGTTACATTCTTCAATTCTGATTCAATAATCATCAACTAAACCAATATACATTCTTCTATAGAAATCAAAACAACCATACTCATTCGAATCTAATTACATATTCTGATTTTGGGAATTTCAGAATTCAACTCGAGATACAACCAAAATCATCACTCTTAGATCTTTACATTTTTCAAAGCTATACTTTGACTTCAAAATTGTGATAGAACATCACTTTTAATCGTGGTCAGCATTCAAGCACTTGATGAACGAGAAGTACCGTCCCAGAACCGAGGTCAATAAGCTCAAGACAGAACTTAGAGGGTTACGAACCCAAGGATTTGATATTACCACGTATGAAAGACGATTCACAGAATTGTGCCTATTGTGTCCGGGAGCATTCGAAGATGAGGAAGAGAAGATCGACGCGTTTGTGAAAGGATTACCGGAAAGAATCCAAGAAGATATAAGTTCACACGAGCCCGCCTCCATACAACAGGCATGTAGAATGGCTCATAAACTAGTGAACCAGATTGAAGAAAGAATTAAAGAACAGACTGCTGAAGAGGCCAATGTGAAGCAAGTCAAAAGAAAGTGGGAGGAAAACGGTGATAAGAATCACCAATAAAACAACAACAGCAATTACAACAATAATCGCAACAATTATCCCAACAATCGCAACATCAATCGCAACTACAACAAACGGCCCAACAACAACAACAACAACAACAGCAACTACAACAATCATCCCAACAACAATAATAACCGCAACAACAACAACAATCAGAAGCAGCTATGCCAAAGGTGTGAAAAGAATCACTCGGGGTTCTGCACCAAATTTTGCAACAAGTGTAAAAGAAATGGTCATAGCGCGGCGAAGTGTGAGGTCTACGGACCAGGGGTTAATAGAACGAAAGGAACAAATGGTGTCGGAACGAGTAATGGCGGAGCAAGTAGTGTCGGAGCAAGTTATGCCAATGTAGTTTGTTATAAATGTGGAAAACCAGGCCACATTATTAGAAATTGCCCGAACCAGGAGAACACGAATGGACAAGGCCATGGAAGAGTTTTCAATATTAATGCGGTAGAGGCACAGGAAGACCCGGAGCTTGTTACGGGTACGTTTCTTATTGACAATAAATCTGCTTACGTTTTATTTGATTCGGGTGCGGATAGAAGCTATATGAGTAGAGATTTTTGTGCTAAATTAAGTTGTCCATTGACGCCTTTGGATAGTAAATTTTTACTCGAATTAGTAAATGGTAAATTAATTTCAGCAGATAATATATGTCGGAATCGAGAAATTAAACTGGTTAGCGAAACATTTAAGATTGATTTGATACCAGTAGAGTTAGGGAGTTTTGATGTGATAATCGGTATGGACTGGTTGAAAGAAGTGAAAGCGGAGATCGTTTGTTACAAAAATGCAATTCGCATTATACGAGAAAAAGGAAAACCCTTAATGGTGTACGGAGAAAAGGGCAACACGAAGCTACATCTTATTAGTAATTTGAAGGCACAAAAACTAATAAGAAAAGGTTGCTATGCTGTTCTAGCACACGTCGAGAAAGTACAAACTGAAGAAAAGAGCATCAATGATGTTCCTATTGCAAAAGAATTTCCCGATGTATTTCCGAAAGAATTACCGGGATTACCCCCACATCGATCCGTTGAATTTCAAATAGATCTTGTACCAAGAGCTGCACCAATATCTCGTGCTCCTTACAGACTCGCACCCAGCGAGATGAAAGAACTGCAAAGCCAATTACAAGAACTTTTAGAGCGTGGTTTCATTCGACCAAGCACATCACCGTGGGGAGCTCCTGTTTTGTTTGTCAAGAAGAAAGATGGTACATTCAGGTTGTGTATTGACTACCGAGAGTTGAACAAACTTACCATCAAGAACCGCTACCCACTACCGAGAATCGACGACTTATTTGATCAACTACAAGGCTCGTCTGTTTATTCAAAGATTGACTTACGTTCCGGGTATCATCAAATGCGGGTGAAAGAAGATGATATTCCAAAGACTGCTTTCAGAACACGTTACGGTCATTACGAGTTTATGGTCATGCCGTTTGGTTTAACTAATGCACCAGCTGTGTTCATGGACCTTATGAACCGAGTGTGTGGACCATACCTTGACAAGTTTGTCATTGTTTTCATTGATGACATACTTATTTACTCAAAGAATGACCAAGAACACGGTGAACATTTGAGAAAGGTGTTAGAAGTATTGAGGAAGGAAGAATTGTACGCTAAGTTTTCAAAGTGTGCATTTTGGTTGGAAGAAGTTCAATTCCTCGGTCACATAGTGAACAAAGAAGGTATTAAGGTGGATCCGGCAAAGATAGAAACTGTTGAAAAGTGGGAAACCCCGAAAACTCCGAAACACATACGCCAGTTTTTAGGACTAGCTGGTTACTACAGAAGGTTCATCCAAGACTTTTCCAGAATAGCAAAACCCTTGACTGCATTAACGCATAAAGGGAAGAAATTTGAATGGAATGATGAACAAGAGAAAGCGTTTCAGTTATTGAAGAAAAAGCTAACTATGGCACCTATATTGTCATTGCCTGAAGGGAATGATGATTTTGTGATTTATTGTGATGCATCAAAGCAAGGTCTCGGTTGTGTATTAATGCAACGAACGAAGGTGATTGCTTATGCGTCTAGACAATTGTATAAAAGTTTGAACGCGAAATATTATTACAATCAGTTTTTCATATAGAATTGTAGTAGTTGAATTGTATATTAGCTACTAAGTATGAACTTAACGGGTAGGTACTACCCGAATTTAAACTTATAAAACGCTAATATGAAGAAAAAGCTTTTATAAATGAGTTCATATTATGCTACGAAATACTATTAACTACTCTTAATATTCTGTATGATTAACTTGTTCCATTTAACTATTTTGAAGGAAATGGCACCGACTACTCGACACACCGTGAATATGAATGAAGAGGAATTCCGTACTTTTCTAGCTTCAAACATAGCCGCAGTACAGGCTGCGCTACATACCAACAATAACCTTGGATCTAGCAGTACAGGAAATCGTGTAGGATGCACCTACAAAGAATTCACTGCCAGCAAACCTTTGGAATTTGATGGAACCGAAGGACCGATCGGATTGAAACGGTGGACCGAGAAGGTTGAATCGGTGTTTGCCATAAGTAAGTGTACTGAAGAGGACAAAGTGAAGTACGCTACGCATACCTTCACAGGTTCTGCGTTAACATGGTGGAATACCTATCTAGAGCAAGTGGGACAAGATGATGCGTACGCACTACCGTGGTCAGCATTCAAGCACTTGATGAACGAGAAGTACCGTCCCAGAACCGAGGTCAATAAGCTCAAGACAGAACTTAGAGGGTTACGAACCCAAGGATTTGATATTACCACGTATGAAAGACGATTCACAGAATTGTGCCTATTGTGTCCGGGAGCATTCGAAGATGAGGAAGAGAAGATCGACGCGTTTGTGAAAGGATTACCGTAAAGAATCCAAGAAGATATAAGTTCACACGAGCCCGCCTCCATACAACAGGCATGTAGAATGGCTCATAAACTAGTGAACCAGATTGAAGAAAGAATTAAAGAACAGACTGCTGAAGAGGCCAATGTGAAGCAAGTCAAAAGAAAGTGGGAGGAAAACGGTGATAAGAATCACCAATACAACAACAACAGCAATTACAACAATAATCGCAACAATTATCCCAACAATCGCAACATCAATCGCAACTACAACAAACGGCCCAACAACAACAACAACAACAGCAACTACAACAATCATCCCAACAACAATAATAACCGCAACAACAACAACAATCAGAAGCAGCTATGCCAAAGGTGTGAAAAGAATCACTCGGGGTTCTGCACCAAATTTTGAAACAAGTGTAAAAGAAATGGTCATAGCGCGGCGAAGTGTGAGGTCTACGGACCAGGGGTTAATAGAACGAAAGGAACAAATGGTGTCGGAACGAGTAATGGCGGAGCAAGTAGTGTCGGAGCAAGTTATGCCAATGTAGTTTGTTATAAATGTGGAAAACCAGGCCACATTATTAGAAATTGCCCGAACCAGGAGAACACGAATGGACAAGGCCGTGGAAGAGTTTTCAATATTAATGCGGTAGAGGCACAGGAAGACCCGGAGCTTGTTACGGGTACGTTTCTTATTGACAATAAATCTGCTTACGTTTTATTTGATTCGGGTGCGGATAGAAGCTATATGAGTAGAGATTTTTGTGCTAAATTAAGTTGTCCATTGACGCCTTTGGATAGTAAATTTTTACTCGAATTAGCAAATGGTAAATTAATTTCAGCAGATAATATATGTCGGAATCGAGAAATTAAACTGGTTAGCGAAACATTTAAGATTGATTTGATACCAGTAGAGTTAGGGAGTTTTGATGTGATAATCGGTATGGACTGGTTGAAAGAAGTGAAAGCGTAGATCGTTTGTTACAAAAATGCAATTCGCATTATACGAGAAAAAGGAAAACCCTTAATGGTGTACGGAGAAAAGGGCAACACGAAGCTACATCTTATTAGTAATTTGAAGGCACAAAAACTAATAAGAAAAGGTTGCTATGCTGTTCTAGCACACGTCGAGAAAGTACAGACTGAAGAAAAGAGCATCAATGATGTTCCCATTGCAAAAGAATTTCCCGATGTATTTCCGAAAGAATTACCGGGATTACCCCCACATCGATCCGTTGAATTTCAAATAGATCTTGTACCAGGAGCTGCACCAATAGCTCGTGCTCCTTACAGACTCGCACCCAGCGAGATGAAAGAACTGCAAAGCCAATTACAAGAACTTTTAGAGCGTGGTTTCATTCGACCAAGCACATCACCGTGGGGAGCTCCTGTTTTGTTTGTCAAGAAGAAAGATGGTACATTCAGGTTGTGTATCGACTACCGAGAGTTGAACAAACTTACCATCAAGAACCGCTACCCACTACCGAGAATCGACGACTTATTTGATCAACTACAAGGCTCGTCTGTTTATTCAAAGATTGACTTACGTTCCGGGTATCATCAAATGCGGGTGAAAGAAGATGATATTCCAAAGACTGCTTTCAGAACACGTTACGGTCATTACGAGTTTATGGTCATGCCGTTTAGTTTAACTAATGCACCAGCTGTGTTCATGGACCTTATGAACCGAGTGTGTGGACCATACCTTGACAAGTTTGTCATTGTTTTCATTGATGACATACTTATTTACTCAAAGAATGACCAAGCACACGGTGAACATTTGAGAAAGGTGTTAGAAGTATTGAGGAAGGAAGAATTGTACGCTAAGTTTTCAAAGTGTGCATTTTGGTTGGAAGAAGTTCAATTCCTCGGTCACATAGTGAACAAAGAAGGTATTAAGGTGGATCCGGCAAAGATAAAAACTGTTGAAAAGTGGGAAACCCCGAAAACTCCGAAACACATACGCCAGTTTTTAGGACTAGCTGGTTACTACAGAAGGTTCATCCAAGACTTTTCCAGAATAGCAAAACCCTTGACTGCATTAACGCATAAAGGGAAGAAATTTGAATGGAATGATGAACAAGAGAAAGCGTTTCAGTTATTGAAGAAAAAGCTAACTACGGCACCTATATTGTCATTGCCTGAAGGGAATGATGATTTTGTGATTTATTGTGATGCATCAAAGCAAGGTCTCGGTTGTGTATTAATGCAACGAACGAAGGTGATTGCTTATGCGTCTAGACAATTGAAGATTCACGAACAAAATTATACGACGCATGATTTGGAATTAGGCGCGGTTGTTTTTGCATTAAAGACTTGGAGGCACTACTTATATGGGGTCAAAAGTATTATATATACCGACCACAAAAGTCTTCAACACATATTTAATCAGAAACAACTGAATATGAGGCAGCGTAGGTGGATTGAATTATTGAATGATTACGACTTTGAGATTCGTTACCACCCGGGGAAGGCAAATGTGGTAGCCGATGCCTTGAGCAGGAAGGACAGAGAACCCATTCGAGTAAAATCTATGAATATAATGATTCATAATAACATTACTACTCAAATAAAGGAGGCGCAACAAGGAGTTTTAAAAAAGGGAAATTTAAAGGATGAAATACCCAAAGGATCGAAGAAGCATCTTAATATTCGGGAAGACGGAACCCGGTATAGGGCTGAAAGGATTTGGGTACCAAAATTTGGAGATATGAGAGAAATGGTACTTAGAGAAGCTCATAAAACCAGATACTCAATACATCCTGGAACGGGGAAGATGTACAAGGATCTCAAGAAACATTTTTGGTGGCCGGGTATGAAAGCCGATGTTGCTAAATACGTAGGAGAATGTTTGACGTGTTCTAAGGTCAAAGCTGAGCATCAGAAACCATCAGGTCTACTTCAACAACCCGAAATCCCGGAATGGAAATGGGAAAACATTACCATGGATTTCATCACTAAATTGCCAAGGACTGCAAGTGGTTTTGATACTATTTGGGTAATAGTTGATCGTCTCACCAAATCAGCACACTTCCTACCAATAAGAGAAGATGACAAGATGGAGAAGTTAGCACGACTGTATTTGAAGGAAGTCGTCTCCAGACATGGAATACCAATCTCTATTATCTCTGATAGGGATGGCAGATTTATTTCAAGATTCTGGCAGACATTACAGCAAGCATTAGGAACTCGTCTAGACATGAGTACTGCCTATCATCCACAAACTGATGGGCAGAGCGAAAGGACGATACAAACGCTTGAAGACATGCTACGAGCATGTGTTATTGATTTCGGAAACAGTTGGGATCGACATCTACCGTTAGCAGAATTTTCCTACAACAACAGCTACCATTCAAGCATTGAGATGGCGCCGTTTGAAGCACTTTATGGTAGAAAGTGCAGGTCTCTGATTTGTTGGAGTGAAGTGGGGGATAGACAGATTACGGGTCCGGAGATTATACAAGAAACTACCGAGAAGATCATCCAAATTCAACAACGGTTGAAAACCGCCCAAAGTCGACAAAAGAGCTACGCTGACATTAAAAGAAAAGATATAGAATTTGAAATTGGAGAGATGGTCATGCTTAAAGTTGCACCTTGGAAAGGCGTTGTTCGATTTGGTAAACGAGGGAAATTAAATCCAAGGTATATTGGACCATTCAAGATTATTGATCGTGTCGGACCAGTAGCTTACCGACTTGAGTTACCTCAACAACTCGCGGCTGTACATAACACTTTCCACGTCTCGAATTTGAAGAAATGTTTTGCTAAAGAAGATCTCACTATTCCGTTAGATGAAATCCAAATCAACGAAAAACTTCAATTCATCGAAGAACCCGTCGAAATAATGGATCGTGAGGTTAAAAGACTTAAGCAAAACAAGATACCAATTGTTAAGGTTCGATGGAATGCTCGTAGAGGACCCGAGTTCACCTGGGAGCGTGAAGATCAGATGAAGAAGAAATACCCGCATCTATTTCCAGAAGATTCGTCAACACCTTCAACAGCTTAAAATTTCGGGACGAAATTTATTTAACGGGTAGGTACTGTAGTGACCCGAACTTTTCCATGTTTATATATATTAATTGAGATTGATATTTATATGATTAAATGTTTCCAACATGTTAAGCAATCAAACTTGTTAAGACTTGATTAATTGAAATATGTTTCATATAGACAATTGACCACCCAAGTTGATCGGTGATTCACGAACGTTAAAACTTGTAAAAACTATATGATGACATATATATGGATATATATATATAGTTAACATGATACTATGATAAGAAAACATATCATAAAGTATATTAACAATGAACTACATATGTAAAAACAAGACTACTAACTTAATGATTTTTAAACGAGACATATATGTAACGATTATCGTTGTAAAGACATTTAATGTATATATATCATATTAAGAGATATTCATACATGATAATATCATGATAATATAATAATTTAAAATCTCATTTGATATTATAAACATTGGGTTAACAACATTTAACAAGATCGTTAACCTAAAGGTTTCAAAACAACACTTACATGTAACGACTAACGATGACTTAACGACTCAGTTAAAATGTATATACATGTAGTGTTTTAATATGTATTTATACACTTTTGAAAGACTTCAATACACTTATCAAAATACTTCTACTTAACAAAAATGCTTACAATTACATCCTCGTTCAGTTTCATCAACAATTCTACTCGTATGCACCCGTATTCGTACTCGAACAATACACAGCTTTTAGATGTATGTACTATTGGTATATACACTCCAATGATCAGCTCTTAGCAGCCCATGTGAGTCACCTAACACATGTGGGAACCATAATTTGGCAACTAGCATGAAATATCTCATAAAATTACAAAAATATGAGTAATCATTCATGACTTATTTACATGAAAACAAAATTACATATCCTTTATATCTAATCCATACACCAACGACCAAAAACACCTACAAACACTTTCATTCTTCAATTTTCTTCATCTAATTGATCTCTCTCAAGTTCTATCTTCAAGTTCTAAGTGTTCTTCATAAATTCCAAAAGTTCTAGTTTCATAAAATCAAGAATACTTTCAAGTTTGCTAGCTCACTTCCAATCTTGTAAGGTGATCATCCAACCTCAAGAAATCTTTGTTTCTTACAGTAGGTTATCATTCTAATACAAGGTATTAATCATATTCAAACTTTGGTTCAATTTCTATAACTATAACAATCTTATTTCAAGTGATGATCTTACTTGAACTTGTTTTCGTGTCATGATTCTGCTTCAAGAACTTCGAGCCATCCAAGGATCCATTGAAGCTAGATCCATTTTTCTCTTTTCCAGTAGGTTTATCCAAGGAAATTAAGGTAGTAATGATGTTCATAACATCATTCGATTCATACATATAAAGCTATCTTATTCGAAGGTTTAAACTTGTAATCACTAGAACATAGTTTAGTTAATTCTAAACTTGTTCGCAAAGAAAAGTTAATCCTTCTAACTTGACTTTTAAAATCAACTAAACACATGTTATATATCTATATGATATGCTAACTTAATGATTTAAAACCTGGAAACACGAAAAACACCGTAAAACCGGATTTACGCCGTCGTAGTAACACCGCGGGCTGTTTTGGGTTAGTTAATTAAAAACTATGATAAACTTTGATTTAAAAGTTGTTATTCTGAGAGAATGATTTTAATTATGAACATGAAACTATATCCAAAAAATATGATTAAACTCAAAGTGGAAGTATGTTTTCTAAAATGGTCATCTAGACGTCGTTCTTTCGACTGAAATGACTACCTTTACAAAAACGACTTGTAACTTATTTTTCCGACTATAAACCTATACTTTTTCTGTTTAGATTCATAAAATAGAGTTCAATATGAAATCATAGCAATTTGATTCACTCAAAACGGATTTAAAATGAAGAAGTTATGGGTAAAACAAGATTGGATAATTTTTCTCATTTTAGCTACGTGAAAATTGGTAACAAATCTATTCCAACCATAACTTAATCAACTTGTATTGTATATTATGTAATCTTGAGATAGAATAGACACGTATACAATATTTCGACCTATCATGTCGACACATCTATATATATTTCGGAACAACCATAGACACTCTATATGTGAATGTTGGAGTTAGCTATACAGGGTTGAGGTTGATTCCAAAATATATATAGTTTGAGTTGTGATCAATACTGAGATACGTATACACTGGGTCGTGGATTGATTCAAGATAATATTTATCGATTTATTTCTGTACATCTAACTGTGGACAACTAGTTATAGGTTACTAACGAGGACAGCTGACTTAATAAACTTAAAACATCAAAATATATTAAAAGTGTTGTAAATATATTTTGAACATACTTTAATATATATGTATATATTGTTATAGGTTCGTAAATCAACAGTGGCCAAGTCTTACTTCCCGACGAAGTAAAAATCTGTGAAAGTGAGTTATAGTCCCACTTTTAAAATCTAATATTTTTGGGATGAGAATACATGCAGGTTTATAAATGATTTACAAAATAGACACAAGTACGTGAAACTACATTCTATGGTTGAATTATCGAAATCGAATATGCCCCTTTTTATTAAGTCTGGTAATCTAAGAATTAGGGAACAGACACCCTAATTGATGCGAATCCTAAAGATAGATCTATTGGGCCTAACAAACCCCATCCAAAGTACCGGATGCTTTAGTACTTCGAAATTTATATCATGTCCGAAGGGTGTCCCGGAATGATGGGGATATTCTTATATATGCATCTTGTTATTGTCGGTTACCAGGTGTTCACCATATGAATGATTTTTATCTCTATGTATGGGATGTGTATTGAAATATGAAATCTTGTGGTCTATTGTTACGATTTGATATATATAGGTTAAACCTATAACTCACCAACATTTTTGTTGACGTTTAAAGTATGTTTATTCTCAGGTGAATATTAAGAGCTTCCGCTGTTGCATACTAAAATAAGGACAAGATTTGGAGTCCATGTTTGTATGATATTGTGTAAAAACTGCATTCAAGAAACTGATTTCGATGTAACATATTTGTATTGTAAACCATTATGTAATGGTCGTGTGTAAACAGGATATTTTAGATTATCATTATTTGATAATCTACGTAAAGCTTTTTAAACCTGTATTTATGAAATAAAGGTTATGGTTTGTTTTAAAAATGAATGCAGTCTTTGAAAAACGTCTCATATAGAGGTCAAAACCTCGCAACGAAATCAATTAATATGGAACGTTTTTAATCAATAAGAACGGGACATTTCAGTAACTGAAATGTCCCGTTCTTATTGATTAAAAACGTTCCATATTAATTGATTTCGTTGCGAGGTTTTGACCTCTATATGAGACGTTTTTCAAAGACTGCATTCATTTTAAAACAAACCATAACCTTTATTTCATCAATAGAGGTTTAAAAAGCTTTACGTAGATTATCAAATAATGATAATCTAAAATATCCTGTTTACACACGACCATTACATAATGGTTTACAATACAAATATGTTACAAAAAATAAGTTTCTTGAATGCAGTTTTTACACAATATCATACAAGCATGGACTCCAAATCTCGTCCTTATTTAAGTATGCGACAGCGGAAGCTCTTAATAATCACCTGAGAATAAACATGCTTAAAACGTCAACAAAAATGTTGGTGAGTTATAGGTTTAACCTATATATATCAAATCATAATAATAGACCACAAGATTTCATATTTCAATACACATCCCATACATAGAGATAAAAATCATTCATATGGTGAACACCTGGTAACCGACAATAACAAGATGCATATATAAGAATATCCCCATCATTCCGGGACACCCTTCGGATATGATATAAATTTCGAAGTACTAAAGCATCCGGTACTTTGGATGGGGTTTGTTAGGCCCAATAGATCTATCTTTAGGATTCGCATCAATTAGGGTGTCTGTTCCCTAATTCTTAGATTACCAGACTTAATAAAAAGGGGCATATTCGATTTCGATAATTCAACCATAGAATGTAGTTTCACGTACTTGTGTCTATTTTGTAAATCATTTATAAAACCTGCATGTATTCTCATTCCAAAAATATTAGATTTTAAAAGTGGGACTATAACTCACTTTCACAGATTTTTACTTCGTCGGGAAGTAAGACTTGGCCACTGTTGATTTACGAACCTATAACAATATATACATATATATTAAAGTATGTTCAAAATATATTTACAACACTTTTAATATCTTTTGATGTTTTAAGTTTATTAAGTCAGCTGTCCTCGTTAGTAACCTACAACTAGTTGTCCACAGTTAGATGTACAGAAATAAATCGATAAATATTATCTTGAATCAATCCACGACCCAGTGTATACGTATCTCAGTATTGATCACAACTCAAACTATATATATTTTGGAATCAACCTCAACCCTGTATAGCTAACTCCAACATTCACATATAGAGTGTCTATGGTTGTTCCGAAATATATATAGATGTGTCGACATGATAGGTCGAAACATTGTATACGTGTCTATGGTATCTCAAGATTACATAATATACAATACAAGTTGATTAAGTTATGGTTGGAATAGATTTGTTACCAATTTTCACGTAGCTAAAATGAGAAAAATTATCCAATCTTGTTTTACCCATAACTTCTTCATTTTAAATCCGTTTTAAGTGAATCAAATTGCTATGGTTTCATATTGAACTCTATTTTATGAATCTAAATAGAAAAAGTATAGGTTTATAGTCGGAAAAATAAGTTACAAGTCGTTTTTGTAAAGGTAGTCATTTCAGTCGAAAGAACGACGTCTAGATGACCATTTTAGAAAACATACTTCCACTTTGAGTTTAACCATAATTTTTGGATATAGTTTCATGTTCATAATAAAAATCATTTTCTCAGAATAACAACTTTTAAATCAAAGTTTATCATAGTTTTTAATTAACTAACCCAAAACAGCCCGCGGTGTTACTACGACGGCGTAAATCCGGTTTTACCGTGTTTTTCGTGTTTCCAGGTTTTAAATCATTAAGTTAGCATATCATATAGATATAGAACATGTGTGTAGTTGATTTTAAAAGTCAAGTTAGAAGGATTAACTTTTGTTTGCGAACAAGTTTAGAATTAACTAAACTATGTTCTAGTGATTACAAGTTTAAACCTTCGAATAAGATAGCTTTATATGTATGAGTCGAATGATGTTATGAACATCATTACTACCTTAATTTCCTTGGATAAACCTACTGGAAAAGAGAAAAATGGATCTAGCTTCAATGGATCCTTGGATGGCTCGAAGTTCTTGAAGCAGAATCATGACACGAAAACAAGTTCAAGTAAGATCATCACTTGAAATAAGATTGTTATAGTTATAGAAATTGAACCAAAGCTTGAATATGATTATTACCTTGTATTAGAATGATAACCTACTGTAAGAACCAAAGATTTCTTGAGGTTGGATGATCACCTTACAAGATTGGAAGTGAGCTAGCAAACTTGGAAGTATTCTTGATTTTATGAAACTAGAACTTTTGGAATTTATGAAGAACACTTAGAACTTGAAGATAGAACTTGAGAGAGATCAATTAGATGAAGAAAATTGAAGAATGAAAGTGTTTGTAGGTTTTTTTGGTCGTTGGTGTATGGATTAGATATAAAGGATATGTAATTTTGTTTTCATGTAAATAAGTCATGAATGATTACTCATATTTTTGTAATTTTATGAGATATTTCATGCTAGTTGCCAAATGATGGTTCCCACATGTGTTAGGTGACTCACATGGGCTGCTAAGAGCTGATCATTGGAGTGTATATACCAATAGTACATACATCTAAAAGCTGTGTATTGTACGAGTACGAATACGGGTGCATACGAGTAGAATTGTTGATGAAACTGAACGAGGATGTAATTGTAAGCATTTTTGTTAAGTAGAAGTATTTTGATAAGTGTCTTTAAGTCTTTCAAAAGTGTATAAATACATATTAAAACACTACATGTATATACATTTTAACTGAGTGGTTAAGTCATCGTTAGTCGTTACATGTAAATGTTGTTTTGAAACCTTTAGGTTAACGATCTTGTTAAATGTTGTTAACCCAATGTTTATAATATCAAATGAGATTTTAAATTATTATATTATCATGATATTATCATGTATGAATATCTCTTAATATGATATATATACATTAAATGTCTTTACAACGATAATCGTTACATATATGTCTCGTTTAAAAATCATTAAGTTAGTAGTCTTGTTTTTACATATGTAGTTGATTGTTAATATACTTAATGATATGTTTAATTATCATATTATCATGTTAACTATATATATATATCCATATATATGTTATCATATAGTTTTTACAAGTTTTAACGTTCGTGAATCACCGGTCAACTTGGGTGGTCAATTGTCTATATGAAACATATTTCAATTAATCAAGTCTTAACAAGTTTGATTGCTTAACATGTTGGAAACATTTAATCATGTAAATATCAATCTCAATTAATATATATAAACATGGAAAAGTTCGGGTCACTACAGTACCTACCCGTTAAATAAATTTCGTCCCGAAATTTTAAGCTGTTGAAGGTGTTGACGAATCTTCTGGAAATAGATGCGGGTATTTCTTCTTCATCTGATCTTCACGCTCCCAGGTGAACTCGGGTCCTCTACGAGCATTCCATCGAACCTTAACAATTGGTATCTTGTTTTGCTTAAGTCTTTTAACCTCACGATCCATTATTTCGACGGGTTCTTCGATGAATTGAAGTTTTTCGTTGATTTGGATTTCATCTAACGGAATAGTGAGATCTTCTTTAGCAAAACATTTCTTCAAATTCGAGACGTGGAAAGTGTTATGTACAGCCGCGAGTTGTTGAGGTAACTCAAGTCGGTAAGCTACTGGTCCGACACGATCAATAATCTTGAATGGTCCAATATACCTTGGATTTAATTTCCCTCGTTTACCAAATCGAACAACGCCTTTCCAAGGTGCAACTTTAAGCATGACCATCTCTCCAATTTCAAATTCTATATCTTTTCTTTTAATGTCAGCGTAGCTCTTTTGTCGACTTTGGGCGGTTTTCAACCGTTGTTGAATTTGAATGATCTTCTCGGTAGTTTCTTGTATAATCTCCGGACCCGTAATCTGTCTATCCCCCACTTCACTCCAACAAATTGGAGACCTGCACTTTCTACCATAAAGTGCTTCAAACGGCGCCATCTCAATGCTTGAATGGTAGCTGTTGTTGTAGAAAAATTCTGCTAATGGTAGATGTCGATCCCAACTGTTTCCGAAATCAATAACACATGCTCGTAGCATGTCTTCAAGCGTTTGTATCGTCCTTTCGCTCTGCCCATCGGTTTGTGGATGATAGGTAGTACTCATGTCTAGACGAGTTCCTAATGCTTGCTGTAATGTCTGCCAGAATCTTGAAATAAATCTGCCATCCCTATCAGAGATAATAGAGATTGGTATTCCATGTCTGGAGACGACTTCCTTCAAATATAGTCGTGCTAACTTCTCCATCTTGTCATCTTCTCTTATTGGCAGGAAGTGTGCTGATTTGGTGAGACGATCAACTATTACCCAAATAGTATCAAAACCACTTGCAGTCCTTGGCAATTTAGTGATGAAATCCATGGTAATGTTTTCCCATTTCCATTCCGGGATTTCGGGTTGTTGAAGTAGACCTGATGGTTTCTGATGCTCAGCTTTGACCTTAGAACACGTCAAACATTCTCCTACGTATTTAGCAACATCGGCTTTCATGCCCGGCCACCAAAAATGTTTCTTGAGATCCTTGTACATCTTCCCCGTTCCAGGATGTATTGAGTATCTGGTTTTATGAGCTTCTCTAAGTACCATTTCTCTCATATCTCCAAATTTTGGTACCCAAATCCTTTCAGCCCTATACCGGGTTCCGTCTTCCCGAATATTAAGATGCTTCTCCGATCCTTTGGGTATTTCATCCTTTAAATTTCCCTCTTTTAAAACTCCTTGTTGCGCCTCCTTTATTTGAGTAGTAAGGTTATTATGAATCATTATATTCATAGATTTTACTCGAATGGGTTCTCTGTCCTTCCTGTTCAAGGCATCGGCTACCACATTTGCCTTCCCCGGGTGGTAACGAATCTCAAAGTCGTAATCATTCAATAATTCAATCCACCTACGCTGCCTCATATTCAGTTGTTTCTGATTAAATATGTGTTGAAGACTTTTGTGGTCGGTATATATAATACTTTTAAATGTATGTATTAATCTGAAGTTTGTATTAATCTTTTATACACATATTTAATCAGAAACAACTGAATATGAGGCAGCGTAGGTGGATTGAATTATTGAATGATTACGATTTGGAGATTCGTTACAACCCGGGGAAGGCAAATGTGGTAGCCGATGCCTTGAGCAGGAAGGACAGAGAACCCATTCGAGTAAAATCTATGAATATAATGATTCATAATAACATTACTACTCAAATAAAGGAGGCGCAACAAGGAGTTTTAAAAGAGGGAAATTTAAAAGATGAAATACCCAAAGGATCGGAGAAGCATCTTAATATTCGGGAAGACGGAACCCGGTATAGGGCTGAAAGGATTTGGGTACCAAAATTTGGAGATATGAGAGAAATGGTACTTAGAGAAGCTCATAAAACCAGATACTCAATACATCCTGGAACGGGGAAGATGTACAAGGATCTCAAGAAACATTTTTGGTGGCCAGGTATGAAAGCCGATGTTGCTAAATACGTAGGAGAATGTTTGACGTGTTCTAAGGTCAAAGCTGAGCATCAGAAACCATCAGGTCTACTTCAACAACCCGAAATCCCAGAATGGAAATGGGAAAACATTACCATGGATTTCATCACTAAATTGCCAAGGACTGCAAGTGGTTTTGATACTATTTGGGTAATAATTGATCGTCTCACCAAATCAGCACACTTCCTGCCAATAAGAGAAGATGACAAGATGGAGAAGTTAGCACGACTGTATTTGAAGGAAGTCATCTCCAGACATGGAATACCAATCTCTATTATCTCTGATAGGGATGGTAGATTTATTTCAAGATTCTGGCAGACATTACAGCAAGCATTAGGAACTCGTTTAGACATGAGTACTGCCTATCATCCACAAACTGATGGGCAGAGCTAAAGGACGATACAAACGCTTGAAGACATGCTACGAGCATGTGTTATTGATTTCGGAAACAGTTGGGATCGACATCTACCGTTAGCAGAATTTTCCTACAACAACAGCTACCATTCAAGCATTGAGATGGCGCCGTTTGAAGCACTTTATGGTAGAAAGTGCAGGTCTCCGATTTGTTGGAGTGAGGTGGGGGATAGACAGATTACGGGTCCGGAGATTATACAAGAAACTACCGAGAAGATCATCCAAATTCAACAACGGTTGAAAACCGCCCAAAGTCGACAAAAGAGCTACGCTGACATTAAAAGAAAAGATATAGAATTTGAAATTGGAGAGATGGTCATGCTTAAAGTTTCACCTTGGAAAGGCGTTGTTCGATTTGGTAAACGAGGGAAATTAAATCCAAGGTATATTGGACCATTCAAGATTATTGATCGTGTCGGACCAGTAGCTTACCGACTTGAGTTACCTCAACAACTCGCGGCTGTACATAACACTTTCCACGTCTCGAATTTGAAGAAATGTTTTGCTAAAGAAGATCTCACTATTCCGTTAGATGAAATCCAAATCAACGAAAAACTCCAATTCATCGAAGAACCCGTCGAAATAATGGATTGTGAGGTTAAAAGACTTAAGCAAAACAAGATACCAATTGTTAAGGTTCGATGGAATGCTCGTAGAGGACCCGAGTTCACCTGGGAGCGTGAAGATCAGATGAAGAAGAAATACCCGCATCTATTTCCAGAAGATTCGTCAACACCTTCAACAGCTTAAAATTTCGGGACGAAATTTATTTAACGGGTAGGTACTGTAGTGACCCGAACTTTTCCATGTTTATATATATTAATTGAGATTGATGTTTACATGATTAAATGTTTCCAACATGTTAAGCAATCAAACTTGTTAAGACTTGATTAATTGAAATAGGTTTCATATAGACAATTGACCACCCAAGTTGACCGGTGATTCACGAACGTTAAAACTTGTAAAAAAACTATATGATGACATATATATGGTTATATATATAGTTAACATGATATTATGATAAGTAAACATATCATTAATTATATTAACAATGAACTACATATGTAAAAACAAGACTACTAACTTAATGATTTTGAAACGAGACATATATGTAACGTTTATCGTTGTAACGACATTTAATGTATATATATCATATTAAGAGATATTCGTACATCATAATATCATGATAATATAATAATTTAAAATCTCTTTTGTTATTATAAACATTGGGTTAACAACATTTAACAAGATCGTTAACCTAAAGGTTTCAAAACAATACTTACATGTAACGACTAACGATGACTTAACGACTCAGTTAAAATGTATATACATGTAGTGTTTTAATATGTATTTATACACTTTTGAAAGACTTCAATACACTTATCAAAATACTTCTACTTAACAAAAATGCTTACAATTACATTCTCGTTCAGTTTCATCAACAATTCTACTCGTATGCACCCGTATTCGTACTCGTACAATACACAACTTTTAGATGTATGTACTATTGGTATATACACTCCAATGATCAGCTATTAGCAGCCCATGTGAGTCACCTAACACATGTGGGAACCATCATTTGGCAACTAGCATGAAATATCTCATAAGATTACAAAAATATGAGTAATCATTCATGACTTATTTACATGAAAACAAAATTACATATCCTTTATATCTAATCCATACACCAACGACCAAAAACACCTACAAACACTTTCATTCTTCAATTTTCTTCATCTAATTGAACTCTCTCAAGTTCTATCTTCAAGTTCTAAGTGTTCTTCATAAATTCCAAAAGTTCTAGTTTCATAAAATCAAGAATACTTTCAAGTTTGCTAGCTCACTTCCAATCTTGTAAGGTGATCATCCAACCTCAAGAAATCTTTGTTTCTTACAGTAGGTTATCATTCTAATACAAGGTAATAATCATATTCAAACTTTGGTTCAATTTCTATAACTATAACAATCTTATTTTAAGTGATGATCTTACTTGAACTTGTTTTCGTGTCATGATTCTGCTTCAAGAACTTCGAGCCATCCAAGGATCCATTGAAGCTAGATCCATTTTTCTCTTTTCCAGTAGGTTTATCCAAGGAACTTAAGGTAGTAATGATGTTCATAACATCATTCGATTCATACATATAAAGCTATCTTATTCGACGGTTTAAACTTGTAATCACTAGAACATAGTTTAGTTAATTCTAAACTTGTTCGCAAACAAAAGTTAATCCTTCTAACTTGACTTTTAAAATCAACTAAACACATGTTCTATATCTATATGATATGCTAACTTAATGATTTAAAACCTGGAAACACGAAAAACACCGTAAAACCGGATTTACGCCGTCGTAGTAACACCGCGGGCTGTTTTGGGTTAGTTAATTAAAAACTATGATAAACTTTGATTTAAAAGTTGTTATTCTGAGAAAATTATTTTTATTATGAACATGAAACTATATCCAAAAATTATGGTTAAACTCAAAGTGGAAGTATGTTTTCTAAAATGGTCATCTAGACGTCGTTCTTTCGACTGAAATGACTACCTTTACAAAAACGACTTGTAACTTATTTTTCCGACTAGAAACCTATATTTTTTTTGTTTAGATTCATAAAATAGAGTTCAATATGAAACCATAGCAATTTGATTCACTCAAAACGGATTTAAAATGAAGAAGTTATGGGTAAAACAAGATTGGATAATTTTTCTCATTTTAGCTACGTGAAAATTGGTAACAAATCTATTCCAACCATAACTTAATCAACTTGTATTATATATTATGTAATCTTGAGATACCATAGACACGTATACAATGTTTCGACCTATCATGTCGACACATCTATATATATTTCGGAACAACCATAGACACTCTATATGTGAATGTTGGAGTTAGCTATACAGGGTTGAGGTTGATTCCAAAATATATATAGTTTGAGTTGTGATCAATACTGAGATACGTATACACTGGGTCGTGGATTGATTCAAGATAATATTTATCGATTTATTTCTGTACATCTAATTGTGGACAACTAGTTGTAGGTTACTAACGAGGACAGCTGACTTAATAAACTTAAAACATCAAAATATATTAAAAGTGTTGTAAATATATTTTGAACATACTTTGATATATATGTATATATTGTTATAGGTTCGTGAATCAACCAGTGGCCAAGTCTTACTTCCCGACGAAGTAAAAATCTGTGAAAGTGAGTTATAGTCCCACTTTTAAAATCTAATATTTTTGGGATGAGAATACATGCAGGTTTTATAAATGATTTACAAAATAGACACAAGTACGTGAAACTACATTCTATGGTTGAATTATCGAAATCGAATATGCCCCTTTTTATTAAGTCTGGTAACCTAAGAATTAGGGAACAGACACCCTAATTGACGCGAATCCTAAAGATAGATCTATTGGGCCTAACAAACCCCATCCAAAGTACCGGATGCTTTAGTACTTCGAAATTTATATCATATCCGAAGGGTGTCCCGGAATGATGGGGATATTCTTATATATGCATCTTGTTATTGTCGGTTACCAGGTGTTCACCATATGAATGATTTTTATCTCTATGTATGGGATGTGTATTGAAATATGAAATCTTGTGGTCTATTGTTACGATTTGATATATATAGGTTAAACCTATAACTCACCAACATTTTTGTTGACGTTTTAAGCATGTTTATTCTCAGGTGATTATTAAGAGCTTCCGCTGTCGCATACTTAAATAAGGACAAGATTTGGAGTCCATGCTTGTATGATATTGTGTAAAAACTGCATTCAAGAAACTTATTTTGTTGTAACATATTTGTATTGTAAACCATTATGTAATGGTCGTGTGTAAACAGGATATTTTAGATTATCATTATTTGATAATCTACGTAAAGCTTTTTAAACCTTTATTGATGAAATAAAGGTTATGGTTTGTTTAAAAATGAATGCAGTCTTTGAAAAACGTCTCATATAGAGGTCAAAACCTCGCAACGAAATCAATTAATATGGAACGTTTTTAATCAATAAGTCCTTTATTTCATCAATAAAGGTTTAAAAAGCTTTACGTAGATTATCAAATAATGATAATCTAAAATATCCTGTTTACACACGACCATTACATAATGGTTTACAATACAAAGATGTTACAACAAAATAAGTTTCTTGAATGCAGTTTTTACATAATATCATACAAGCATGGACTCCAAATCTCGTCCTTATTTAAGTATGCGACAGCGGAAGCTCTTAATAATCACCTGAGAATAAACATGCTTAAAACGTCAACAAAAATGTTGGTGAGTTATAGGTTTAACCTATATATATCAAATCATAATAATAGACCACAAGATTTCATATTTCAATACACATCCCATACATAGAGATAAAAATCATTCATATGGTGAACACCTGGTAACCGACATTAACAAGATGCATATATAAGAATATCCCCATCATTCCGGGACACCCTTCGGATATGATATAAATTTCGAAGTACTAAAGCATCCGGTACTTTGGATGGGGCTTGTTGGGCCCGATAGATCTATCTTTAGGATTCGCGTCAATTAGGGTGTCTGTTCCCTAATTCTTAGATTACCAGACTTAATAAAAAGGGGCATATTCGATTTCGATAATTCAACCATAGAATGTAGTTTCACGTACTTGTGTCTATTTTGTAAATCATTTTTAAAACCTGCATGTATTCTCATCCCAAAAATATTAGATTTTAAAAGTGGGAATACTAAATCTTGTGGTTTATAAAAGATGGTATCAAAGCCAGGCCCCGGACCAAACGTGCACAGCGAGGACGCTGTGTCCCATTAGGGGGGAGGATTGTAACATCCGTGTTACATCCGTCCCACATCGGTTGGAAAGGGGAACGAAGCATGCCTTATAAGGGTGTGGAGACCTTTCCTAGCATGACGCGTTTTGGGACCACAAGCGCAGCAGATCCCATGAGAACTCTGCAGTTAAGCGTGCTCAGGCGAGAGCACTACCAGGATGGGTGACCTCCTGGGAAAGTGCTCGTCGTGTTTGGTCGCCAAGAAAAATCCGTGAGCAACCTACGGGGGAGACAAGGGTACGTCCCTATCTCTGCAAAGCGGACAATATCATGCTACGGGAACGTTTTACCTAGGGTGTTACAGATGGTACCAACTGAAATGTCCCGTTCTTATTGATTAAAAACGTTCCATATTAATTGATTTCGTTGCGAGGTTTTGACCTCTATATGAGACGTTTTTCAAAGACTGCATTCATTTTAAAACAAACCATAACCTTTATTTCATCAATAGAGGTTTAAAAAGCTTTACGTAGATTATCAAATAATGATAATCTAAAATATCCTGTTTACACACGACCATTACATAATGGTTTACAATACAAATATGTTACAAAAAATAAGTTTCTTGAATGCAGTTTTTACACAATATCATACAAGCATGGACTCCAAATCTCGTCCTTATTTAAGTATGCGACAGCGGAAGCTCTTAATAATCACCTGAGAATAAACATGCTTAAAACGTCAACAAAAATGTTGGTGAGTTATAGGTTTAACCTATATATATCAAATCATAATAATAGACCACAAGATTTCATATTTCAATACACATCCCATACATAGAGATAAAAATCATTCATATGGTGAACACCTGGTAACCGACATTAACAAGATGCATATATAAGAATATCCCCATCATTCCGGGACACCCTTCGGATATGATATAAATTTCGAAGTACTAAAGCATCCGGTACTTTGGATGGGGCTTGTTGGGCCCGATAGATCTATCTTTAGGATTCGCGTCAATTAGGGTGTCTGTTCCCTAATTCTTAGATTACCAGACTTAATAAAAAGGGGCATATTCGATTTCGATAATTCAACCATAGAATGTAGTTTCACGTACTTGTGTCTATTTTGTAAATCATTTATAAAACCTGCATGTATTCTCATCCCAAAAATATTAGATTTTAAAAGTGGGACTATAACTCACTTTCACAGATTTTTACTTCGTCGGGAAGTAAGACTTGGCCACTGGTTGATTCACGAACCTATAACAATATATACATATATATCAAAGTATGTTCAAAATATATTTACAACACTTTTAATATCTTTTGATGTTTTAAGTTTATTAAGTCAGCTGTCCTCGTTAGTAACCTACAACTAGTTGTCCACAGTTAGATGTACAGAAATAAATCGATAAATATTATCTTGAATCAATCCACGACCCAGTGTATACGTATCTCAGTATTGATCACAACTCAAACTATATATATTTTGGAATCAACCTCAACCCTGTATAGCTAACTCCAACATTCACATATAGAGTGTCTATGGTTGTTCCGAAATATATATAGATGTGTCGACATGATAGGTCGAAACATTGTATACGTGTCTATGGTATCTCAAGATTACATAATATACAATACAAGTTGATTAAGTTATGGTTGGAATAGATTTGTTACCAATTTTCACGTAGCTAAAATGAGAAAAATTATCCAATCTTGTTTTACCCATAACTTCTTCATTTTAAATCCGTTTTAAGTGAATCAAATTGCTATGGTTTCATATTGAACTCTATTTTATGAATCTAAATAGAAAAAGTATAGGTTTATAGTCGGAAAAATAAGTTACAAGTCGTTTTTGTAAAGGTAGTCATTTCAGTCGAAAGAACGACGTCTAGATGACCATTTTAGAAAACATACTTCCACTTTGAGTTTAACCATAATTTTTGGATATAGTTTCATGTTCATAATAAAAATAATTTTCTCAGAATAACAACTTTTAAATCAAAGTTTATCATAGTTTTTAATTAACTAACCCAAAACAGCCCGCGGTGTTACTACGACGGCGTAAATCCGGTTTTACGGTGTTTTTCGTGTTTCCAGGTTTTAAATCATTAAGTTAGCATATCATATAGATATAGAACATGTGTGTATTTGATTTTAAAAGTCAAGTTAGAAGGATTAACTTTTGTTTGCGAACA
The DNA here is from genome assembly GCF_046630445.1 of Rutidosis leptorrhynchoides. Classification (NCBI taxonomy): domain Eukaryota; kingdom Viridiplantae; phylum Streptophyta; class Magnoliopsida; order Asterales; family Asteraceae; genus Rutidosis; species Rutidosis leptorrhynchoides. The sequence goes on from NC_092343.1 coordinate 228,703,152, forward strand.
AATTTAGAATTAACTAAACTATGTTCTAGTGATTACAAGTTTAAACCTTCGAATAAGATAGCTTTATATGTATGAGTCGAATGATGTTATGAACATCATTACTACCTTAATTTCCTTGGATAAACCTACTGGAAAAGAGAAAAATGGATCTAGCTTCAATGGATCCTTGGATGGCTCGAAGTTCTTGAAGCAGAATCATGACACGAAAACAAGTTCAAGTAAGATCATCACTTGAAATAAGATTGTTATAGTTATAGAAATTGAACCAAAGCTTGAATATGATTATTACCTTGTATTAGAATGATAACCTACTGTAAGAACCAAAGATTTCTTGAGGTTGGATGATCACCTTACAAGATTGGAAGTGAGCTAGCAAACTTGGAAGTATTCTTGATTTTATGAAACTAGAACTTTTGGAATTTATGAAGAACATGTAACATCCCGCGTTTTTCCGTTAAATTTAATTTAACACCGTCTTTTTTTTTAACTATAATATCTTCGTTATTTAAATCCGTGGTCCCGTTGATAAACGTTCATAATATTCCTGCTACTTAATTTCAACGTCACCCGTTTACCCGAGCGTTTTAAAAATATTCGTTTGGTAAATTCCCGCACCCGCTTTGAAACTTGAGGGACTAATTTTGGCACTTGACCAAAATTTGGCAACTAGTCACCACCACCACCACTTATCCATTCATTTCACCAACCATTTCTTCCTTTCTTCCATTTTTACTCTCAAAACACCAAATCACTAATGCATCATCTAATTTGGATCTAGGAAGCTCACAACAAATCCGACTACATATTCTTAATCCTCTCATCATCCTCTACGATTTGATACTAACCTCATCGATTTTGGGTAACATTTCTAAAACTCTAAATTTCTCTAAATTCGTTTTATATACTTGAAATTGTGTTAGTTAGTGTCTATGGCTCGTGTGTAACATGAATATATGTTTTGTTTGCTCGATTTGTTGTTTTGAGTAACTAGTTTGAGTTTTTGAAGTGGGTTTGCTTAATCTTTGATTTTGGATGATTAAAAGCTGTTTAATTGTTATAGTTCATGTATTAAATGTGTTACTAGCATCATTAGCTTCATTTTGATGTATAGGTTGATTAAGAAAACTTCAAGAACATGATTAGTGATTTTATGAACTTGGATTAGGGTTTGACAAGCTTTATATGAACTTTTGGTGCATCAAATGCCATGAATTGTTGTTGATAAGTGTTTGGTTGCAATGTGTGTTTGATTACCTTCGAAACGGCATATTGTACATGTAAATTGGTTGCCCGAATCATGAAATGCGTTTTTAGAACTTGAAACTTTGATTATGAAAGTTTATTGATCACATGACGAGAATTTGATTGTTGCAAATGATGTTTTTGTGTGATGATTTGTGTTTAGTTGTGTTCCTTGTCAAAAGAGCTTTCCAACAGTATAAGATACGTCTTCTAGTTTTTTACGGTTTGAGTTTTGCGTTTGTTTGAAAATTGACCAAGTCTTGAACAAGTGAAACAGGCCTGGGACCAGGCCACGGCCATTGTCGCGGCGCGACAGGCCTGGCCGCGGCGCGACATAAGCCGCGTCCAGATTCTGTTTCCCTTGACCTTTTTACTAAAAATGTTTGACATGTTCTAGACCTCCGATTAACATGTAACTTGGCCAACATGCTCATATATGACTTCTAAGCTTAGAAAAAAATAGTTCGGGACCCGACCCGAACGTGTTGACTTTTTCGTTGACTTTGACCAAGTTTGACTTTTAGTCAAACTTAACCAAACTTTTATACAATCATTCTAACATGCTTTTATACTTGTTTCTTGTATGAAACTTGACGACGTGATTCACATGCTATACTTAATCGAGTCGTAACGAGCCATAGGACTAATTGAACACATTTCGCCCGACCTTGTGTCGTAACCGGTTAATTGATATAACTTAATTGTTTAGGTCAAGGCTAAGCAACTTCCATGCACACGTTTACTTTGTGAAGTACATTTATACTCGTGCACTCGAGGTGAGATCATAGTCCCACTTTTTCCAACAACTTTTTATACTTTTAAATTGTGGGCTGAGAAACATATACTTTGTTACATTTTGTACTACTTACTTTTATACTTTGAACACAAGTACAAGGAAAACAAACATTCCACAGCGAGTTAGAACAAAAATCCTCAATTCGATTATCATTAGTTACACTTGCAGGGTGTAAGCGAGAACTTATATTGTGTGGCCATACGGGTTTGACAAACCCTCATTACGGACGGTTCGCTACCGTCTACGGATGAAATATATTTTCGGGAAACAGTGTATGTTCTAACACTATTGTGATGGGGTTCTATGGAAGGAAACGTTAAGTCTTGATAATTGGGTGCTCGCGAACAATACTTTTGGAATGCAAACGATTTTGATAATCAACTATGGGAATACTAAATCTTGTGGTTCAAAAACAACGTTTATTACAAACACCTATGATTTCACCAACGTTTTTCGTTGACAGTTTTCTATATGTTTCTCAGGTTCATTTTGGCTATTTGATACATGCTTCCGTGTACACTCATACTTGCTTGGAGTCGAGCATACATGCATACACTCTGATTTCTTGCTTGGGGTCAAGCATACATACATACATACGCTAGGGATAGCACTTTTGGATTCAAACTTTTGTTTACATACTTACGCTATTTATAGCAACTGTGGTTTCAAACTAATTATGTCGCAAGTTATTTCATTCATACTTTATAACTTTGTAAGCTTAAACTTATTGTCGATCCGTTTGTTAAACTAAACTTTGTACCTTTCAAATGAACGCGACATAATTTTGGTCAAACGAGTCTCATATAGGGACTACGACCACGCAACGGGACCTAAGTTAACGGCGCCGTCAATAACGGTTTTGGTCGGGTCGTTACAAGTGGTATCAGAGCGTTGGTTGTAGGGAACTAGGATGCATTAGTGTGTCTAACAGAGTCGTTAGGACGCATTAGTGAGTCTAGACTACAACCAGATAGTAGACATTGCACTCTGACATGCATTTGCTATAGATAGCACTTATTTGACTACTTGTGCATATATACCTGAATCATTCTTAGGGAAACTTTTTTTTATGGTACTTAACTTTCTTCATACGAACTCGTATCCTGCTACCTGGGTTCGGGAACTCTGACTCCTTGGTTGTTATTCACACCGTCTCATCATACTATCCATGGTTTTGTAAGTTACCATCACTACTTATCACTACGGTTGCGTACTACTCGTCATCATGACTCGTTACTCTTTACCTAAATACATTATTGTCTGACTCGAACCACTTTGACGTGAACAATCATTTATACACTTCCCTCGGGGAAACGCATATTTAGAGTTGCACTGATTCTTTCGATTTGATACGAGTCACGTTTGAGACGTCGTTACACTTTGTTCATTTTAGGTTTTCCCGATGACACGAACTTGAATCTATAGAGTGATGTGGGAATGGAGGTATGAGTTAGCGTAATATAACGACACTCGATCAACGTGGTTATATTACGGTAAGACATACCAAAGTTCTAGTGACGCGTGATGGTGGTTAGACTCGATCAACCTAAACACCACCATGAGCCATGTACATGACTTCATCCTTTCATGTTTGGACATCTGAAAACTCCGAAAGTACTGACAACCACCATACCAGGGACACATCTTCGATTATCGTCGAACTATATTTATGCTTCCGAATGAATTATCGATTCCATTCGACTTCAACCGTATGTCACACGGGTATACTAGCTCGTCCTCGCGCAGTCTTGTTGACTAACTACAATTTACTCGTTATGCTCGCATCGAGGCGGAAACTTCTCTCGCCTTACACTCGTAATTCTGGTTCAGGAAATCTTTCATTTTAAATTCTCAATGGAGGGAGACTCTCCACGTTATACTAGTATTCACCTCGAGGGTGAATAGTTCCGACGAACATTTTTGGAAACCGATAAATCTTCCGCAACGCAAATTTCTTGAGAAACTTGTTCTAACTAACGTTTTCGAGTCCTAACGGATTTGTTCAAATATACCTTACGGAATGTACTCCGTTTCGGACCGAGATCCTCGTTTCATTTCTAGACTTCGGAGTGCCTCACAAAAAGCCTCGGGACCACGTTTAGACATGAGTACCGCACATCAACCATAACCCGACGGACCGAACAAACATGCGATTTAAACCTTGGAAACCATAATACAAGTTTTTATTACCAACTTCAAATTTACTTGAGAAAAGTATTTTCCTTAAACCGAATCCTCGTACTACAATGATTTTCATTCGAGTTTTAACGTCACTCCTTTGAAACCACATGTGACCGGAAACGTCATTCTCCTTTGTCGAACCAAGTAAACGATGATCAATTCACCGGGGCCGAGTTTATTCATGAACAACCGAGAAAATTTATACATATTCAAGCAAAACCCTACGCGACTCGAAATCACCAAGAGCTACGCCGATGTTAGACGTAAACATTTCAAATTCCACGTGGAAAACCGCGTCACGTTAAAAGTCGCACCTTGGAAAGGTTTAATCCGTTTCGGGAAACGTAGGAAGCTAAATCCGCGATATTTCGATCCTTTAAATTCTTGGGGCGTTTTGGACCCGTCGCTAGCCGTTTAGACTTTTCCGACTCATTTTGGGTCTCCGTTTATCCTACATTCGATGTATCAACTCAAAGACGTGTTTTGCGAAACGAGAACTTGCTATCTCCTTTGATGAACTCACTATCGACGATAAACTTCATTCCTAGGAGGGCCGGTCGAAACCATGAATCGTGAACCCAAACTCTAAGACGACGTGAAATCCCGACTGTCAAAATTCGTGGAAATACTCAAGGACGTACCTTCACTTATTCGTAGAATTTACAACGCAAGATCTCGAGTAAGATTCAACAACTACTACTTCCAACTAAATTTCGGGACGAAATTTCTTTTGAGGTGTGGATAATGTAACATCCCGCGTTTTTCCGTTAAATTTAATTTAACACCGTCTTTTTTTTTTAACTATAATATCTTCGTTATTTAAATCCGTGGTCCCGTTGATAAACGTTCATAATATTCCTGCTACTTAATTTCAACGTCACCCGTTTACCCGAGCGTTTTAAAAATATTCGTTTGGTAAATTCCCGCACTCGCTTTGAAACTTGAGGGACTAATTTTGGCACTTGACCAAAATTTGGCAACTAGTCACCACCACCACCACTTATCCATTCATTTCACCAACCATTTCTTCCTTTCTTCCATTTTTACTCTCAAAACACCAAATCACTAATTCATCATCTAATTTGGATCTAGGAAGCTCACAACAAATCCGACTACATATTCTTAATCCTCTCATCATCCTCTACGATTTGATACTAACCTCATCGATTTTGGGTAACATTTCTAAAACTCTAAATTTCTCTAAATTCGTTTTATATACTTGAAATTGTGTTAGTTAGTGTCTATGGCTCGTGTGTAACATGAATATATGTTTTGTTTGCTCGATTTGTTGTTTTGAGTAACTAGTTTGAGTTTTTGAAGTGGGTTTGCTTAATCTTTGATTTTGGATGATTAAAAGCTGTTTAATTGTTATAGTTCATGTATTAAATGTGTTACTAGCATCATTAGCTTCATTTTGATGTATAGGTTGATTAAGAAAACTTCAAGAACATGATTAGTGATTTTATGAACTTGGATTAGGGTTTGACAAGCTTTATATGAACTTTTGGTGCATCAAATGCCATGAATTGTTGTTGATAAGTGTTTGGTTGCAATGTGTGTTTGATTACCTTCGAAACGGCATATTGTACATGTAAATTGGTTGCCCGAATCATGAAATGCGTTTTTAGAACTTGAAACTTTGATTATGAAAGTTTATTGATCACATGACGAGAATTCGATTGTTGCAAATGATGTTTTTGTGTGATGATTTGTGTTTAGTTGTGTTCCTTGTCAAAAGAGCTTTCCAACGGTATAAGATACGTCTTCTAGTTGTTTACGGTTTGAGTTTTGCGTTTGTTTGAAAATTGACCAAGTCTTGAACAAGTGAAACAGGCCTGGGACCAGGCCACGGCCATTGTCGCGGCGCGACAGGCCTGGCCGCGGCGCGACATAAGCCGCGTCCAGATTCTGTTTCCCTTGACCTTTTTACTAAAAATGTTTGACATGTTCTAGACCTCCGATTAACATGTAACTTGGCCAACATGCTCATATATGACTTCTAAGCTTAGAAAAAAATAGTTCGGGACCCGACCCGAACGTGTTGACTTTTTCGTTGACTTTGACCAAGTTTGACTTTTAGTCAAACTTAACCAAACTTTTATACAATCATTCTAACATGCTTTTATACTTGTTTCTTGTATGAAACTTGACGACGTGATTCACATGCTATACTTAATCGAGTCGTAACGAGCCATAGGACTAATTGAACACATTTCGCCCGACCTTGTGTCGTAACCGGTTAATTGATATAACTTAATTGTTTAGGTCAAGGCTAAGCAACTTCCATGCACACGTTTACTTTGTGAAGTACATTTATACTCGTGCACTCGAGGTGAGATCATAGTCCCACTTTTTCCAACAACTTTTTATACTTTTAAATTGTGGGCTGAGAAACATATACTTTGTTACATTTTGTACTACTTACTTTTATACTTTGAACACAAGTACAAGGAAAACAAACATTCCACAGCGAGTTAGAACAAAAATCCTCAATTCGATTATCATTAGTTACACTTGCAGGGTGTAAGCGAGAACTTATATTGTGTGGCCATACGGGTTTGACAAACCCTCATTACGGACGGTTCGCTACCGTCTACGGATGAAATATATTTTCGGGAAACAGTGTATGTTCTAACACTATTGTGATGGGGTTCTATGGAAGGAAACGTTAAGTCTTGATAATTGGGTGCTCGCGAACAATACTTTTGGAATGCAAACGATTTTGATAATCAACTATGGGAATACTAAATCTTGTGGTTCAAAAACAACGTTTATTACAAACACCTATGATTTCACCAACGTTTTTCGTTGACAGTTTTCTATATGTTTCTCAGGTTCATTTTGGCTATTTGATACATGCTTCCGCGTACACTCATACTTGCTTGGAGTCGAGCATACATGCATACACTCTGATTTCTTGCTTGGGGTCAAGCATACATACATACATACGCTAGGGATAGCACTTTTGGATTCAAACTTTTGTTTACATACTTACGCTATTTATAGCAACTGTGGTTTCAAACTAATTATGTCGCAAGTTATTTCATTCATACTTTATAACTTTGTAAGCTTAAACTTATTGTCGATCCGTTTGTTAAACTAAACTTTGTACCTTTCAAATGAACGCGACATAATTTTGGTCAAACGAGTCTCATATAGGGACTACGACCACGCAACGGGACCTAAGTTAACGGCGCCGTCAATAACGGTTTTGGTCGGGTCGTTACAGAACACTTAGAACTTGAAGATAGAACTTGAGAGAGATCAATTAGATGAAGAAAATTGAAGAATGAAAGTGTTTGTAGGTGTTTTTGGTCGTTGGTGTATGGATTAGATATAAAGGATATGTAATTTTGTTTTCATGTAAATAAGTCATGAATGATTACTCATATTTTTGTAATTTTATGAGATATTTCATGCTAGTTGCCAAATGATGGTTCCCACATGTGTTAGGTGACTCACATGGGCTGCTAAGAGCTGATCATTGGAGTGTATATACCAATAGTACATACATCTAAAAGTTGTGTATTGTACGAGTACGAATACGGGTGCATACGAGTAGAATTGTTGATGAAACTGAACGAGGATGTAATTGTAAGCATTTTTGTTAAGTAGAAGTATTTTGATAAGTGTCTTTAAGTCTTTCAAAAGTGTATAAATACATATTAAAACACTACATGTATATACATTTTAACTGAGTCGTTAAGTCATCGTTAGTCGTTACATGTAAATGTTGTTTTGAAACCTTTAGGTTAACGATCTTGTTAAATGTTGTTAACCCAATGTTTATAATATCAAATGAGATTTTAAATTATTATATTATCATGATATTATCATGTATGAATATCTCTTAATATGATATATATACATTAAATGTCTTTACAACGATAATCGTTACATATATGTCTCGTTTAAAAATCATTAAGTTAGTAGTCTTGTTTTTACATATGTAGTTGATTGTTAATATACTTAATGATATGTTTACTTATCATATTATCATGTTAACTATATATATATATCCATATATATGTTATCATATAGTTTTTACAAGTTTTAACGTTCGTGAATCACCGGTCAACTTGGGTGGTCAATTGTCTATATGAAACATATTTCAATTAATCAAGTCTTAACAAGTTTGATTGCTTAACATGTTGGAAACATTTAATCATGTAAATATCAATCTCAATTAATATATATAAACATGGAAAAGTTCGGGTCACTACAGTACCTACCCGTTAAATAAATTTCGTCCCGAAATTTTAAGCTGTTGAAGGTGTTGACGAATCTTCTGGAAATAGATGCGGGTATTTCTTCTTCATCTGATCTTCATGCTCCCAGGTGAACTCGGGTCCTCTACGAGCATTCCATCGAACCTTAACAATTGGTATCTTGTTTTGCTTAAGTCTTTTAACCTCACGATCCATTATTTCGACCGGTTCTTCGATGAATTGAAGTTTTTCGTTGATTTGGATTTCATCTAACGGAATAGTGAGATCTTCTTTAGCAAAACATTTCTTCAAATTCGAGACGTGGAAAGTGTTATGTACAGCCGCGAGTTGTTGAGGTAACTCAAGTCGGTAAGCTACTGGTCCGACACGATCAATAATCTTGAATGGTCCAATATACCTTGGATTTAATTTCCCTCGTTTACCAAATCGAACAACGCCTTTCCAAGGTGCAACTTTAAGCATGACCATCTCTCCAATTTCAAATTCTATATCTTTTCTTTTAATGTCAGCGTAGCTCTTTTGTCGACTTTGGGCGGTTTTCAACCGTTGTTGAATTTGAATGATCTTCTCGGTAGTTTCTTGTATAATCTCCGGACCCGTAATCTGTCTATCCCCCACTTCACTCCAACAAATTGGAGACCTGCACTTTCTACCATAAAGTGCTTCAAACGGCGCCATCTCAATGCTTGAATGGTAGCTGTTGTTGTAGAAAAATTATGCTAATGGTAGATGTCGATCCCAACTGTTTCCGAAATCAATAACACATGCTCGTAGCATGTCTTCAAGCGTTTGTATCGTCCTTTCGCTCTGCCCATCGGTTTGTGGATGATAGGCAGTACTCATGTCTAGACGAGTTCCTAATGCTTGCTGTAATGTCTGCCAGAATCTTGAAATAAATCTGCCATCCCTATCAGAGATAATAGAGATTGGTATTCCATGTCTGGAGACGACTTCCTTCAAATATAGTCGTGCTAACTTCTCCATCTTGTCATCTTCTCTTATTGGCAGGAAGTGTGCTGATTTGGTGAGACGATCAACTATTACCTAAATAGTATCAAAACCACTTGCAGTCCTTGGCAATTTAGTGATGAAATCCATGGTAATGTTTTCCCATTTCCATTACGGGATTTCGGGTTGTTGAAGTAGACCTGATGGTTTCTGATGCTCAGCTTTGACTTTAGAACACGTCAAACATTCTCCTACGTATTTAGCAACATCGGCTTTCATGCCCGGCCACCAAAAATGTTTCTTGAGATCCTTGTACATCTTCCCCGTTCCAGGATGTATTGAGTATCTGGTTTTATGAGCTTCTCTAAGTACCATTTCTCTCATATCTCCAAATTTTGGTACCCAAATCCTTTCAGCCCTATACCGGGTTCCGTCTTCCCGAATATTAAGATGCTTCTCCGATCCTTTGGGTATTTCATCCTTTAAATTTCCCTCTTTTAAAACTCCTTGTTGCGCCTCCTTTATTTGAGTAGTAAGGTTATTATGAATCATTATATTCATAGATTTTACTCGAATGGGTTCTCTGTCCTTCCTGCTCTAGACGCATAAGCAATCACCTTCGTTCGTTGCATTAATACACAACCGAGACATTTGCTCATTTTATCAGAAAACTATTAATAACAACGCGTTTTGGGACCACAGGCAGAGCAGATGTGTGAGTACGCTGCAGTTAAGCGTGCTCGGGCGAGAGCACTACCAGGATGGGTAACCTCCTGGGAAAGTGCTTCTCGTGTGTGGTTTTCCATGTTTATATATATTAATTGAGATTGATATTTACATGATTAAATGTTTCCAACATGTTAAGCAATCAAACTTGTTAAGACTTGATTAATTGAAATATGTTTCATATAGACAATTGACCACCCAAGTTGACCGGTGATTCACGAACGTTAAAACTTGTAAAAACTATATGATAACATATATATGGATATATATATATATAGTTAACATGATAATATGATAAGTAAACATATCATTAAGTATATTAACAATCAACTACATATGTAAAAACAAGACTACTAACTTAATGATTTTTAAACGAGACATATATGTAACGATTATCGTTGTAAAGACATTTAATGTATATATATCATATTAAGAGATATTCATACATGATAATATCATGATAATATAATAATTTAAAATCTCATTTGATATTATAAACATTGGGTTAACAACATTTAACAAGATCGTTAACCTAAAGGTTTCAAAACAACATTTACATGTAACGACTAACGATGACTTAACGACTCAGTTAAAATGTATATACATGTAGTGTTTTAATATGTATTTATACACTTTTGAAAGACTTAAACACACTTATCAAAATACTTCTACTTAACAAAAATTCTTACAATTACATCCTCGTTCAGTTTCATCAACAATTCTACTCGTATGCACCCGTATTCGTACTCGTACAATACACAGCTTTTAGATGTATGTACTATTGGTATATACACTCCAATGATCAGCTCTTAGCAGCCCATGTGAGTCACCTAACACATGTGGGAACCATCATTTGGCAACTAGCATGAAATATCTCATAAAATTACAAAAATATGAGTAATCATTCATGACTTATTTACATGAAAACAAAATTACATATCCTTTATATCTAATCCATACACCAACGACCAAAAACACCTACAAACACTTTCATTCTTCAATTTTCTTCATCTAATTGATCTCTCTCAAGTTCTATCTTCAAGTTCTAAGTGTTCTTCATAAATTCCAAAAGTTCTAGTTTCATAAAATCAAGAATACTTCCAAGTTTGCTAGCTCACTTCCAATCTTGTAAGGTGATCATCCAACCTCAAGAAATCTTTGGTTCTTACAGTAGGTTATCATTCTAATACAAGGTAATAATCATATTCAAGCTTTGGTTCAATTTCTATAACTATAACAATCTTATTTCAAGTGATGATCTTACTTGAACTTGTTTTCGTGTCATGATTCTGCTTCAAGAACTTCGAGCCATCCAAGGATCCATTGAAGCTAGATCCATTTTTCTCTTTTCCAGTAGGTTTATCCAAGGAAATTAAGGTAGTAATGATGTTCATAACATCATTCGACTCATACATATAAAGCTATCTTATTCGAAGGTTTAAACTTGTAATCACTAGAACATAGTTTAGTTAATTCTAAACTTGTTCGCAAACAAAAGTTAATCCTTCTAACTTGACTTTTAAAATCAACTACACACATGTTCTATATCTATATGATATGCTAACTTAATGATTTAAAACCTGGAAACACGAAAAACACCGTAAAACCGGATTTACGCCGTCGTAGTAACACCGCGGGCTGTTTTGGGTTAGTTAATTAAAAACTATGATAAACTTTGATTTAAAAGTTGTTATTCTGAGAAAATTATTTTTATTATGAACATGAAACTATATCCAAAAATTATGGTTAAACTCAAAGTGGAAGTATGTTTTCTAAAATGGTCATCTAGACGTCGTTCTTTCGACTGAAATGACTACCTTTACAAAAACGACTTGTAACTTATTTTTCCGACTATAAACCTATAATTTTTCTATTTAGATTCATAAAATAGAGTTCAATATGAAACCATAGCAATTTGATTCACTTAAAACGGATTTAAAATGAAGAAGTAATGGGTAAAACAAGATTGGATAATTTTTCTCATTTTAGCTACGTGAAAATTGGTAACAAATCTATTCCAACCATAACTTAATCAACTTGTATTGTATATTATGTAATCTTGAGATACCATAGACACGTATACAATGTTTCGACCTATCATGTCGACACATCTATATATATTTCGGAACAACCATAGACACTCTATATGTGAATGTTGGAGTTAGCTATACAGGGTTGAGGTTGATTCCAAAATATATATAGTTTGAGTTGTGATCAATACTGAGATACGTATACACTGGGTCGTGGATTGATTCAAGATAATATTTATCGATTTATTTCTGTACATCTAACTGTGGACAACTAGTTGTAGGTTACTAACGAGGACAGCTGACTTAATAAACTTAAAACATCAAAAGATATTAAAAGTGTTGTAAATATATTTTGAACATACTTTGATATATATGTATATATTGTTATAGGCTCGTGAATCAACCAGTGGCCAAGTCTTACTTCCCGACGAAGTAAAAATCTGTGAAAGTGAGTTATAGTCCCACTTTTAAAATCTAATATTTTTGGGATGAGAATACATGCAGGTTTTATAAATGATTTACAAAATAGACACAAGTACGTGAAACTACATTCTATGGTTGAATTATCGAAATCGAATATGCCCCTTTTTATTAAGTCTGGTAATCTAAGAATTAGGGAACAGACACCCTAATTGACGCGAATCCTAAAGATAGATCTATCGGGCCCAACAAGCCCCATCCAAAGTACCGGATGCTTTAGTACTTCGAAATTTATATCATATCCGAAGGGTGTCCCGGAATGATGGGGATATTCTTATATATGCATCTTGTTAATGTCGGTTACCAGGTGTTCACCATATGAATGATTTTTATCTCTATGTATGGGATGTGTATTGAAATATGAAATCTTGTGGTCTATTATTATGATTTGATATATATAGGTTAAACCTATAACTCACCAACATTTTTGTTGACGTTTTAAGCATGTTTATTCTCAGGTGATTATTAAGAGCTTCCGCTGTCGCATACTTAAATAAGGACGAGATTTGGAGTCCATGCTTGTATGATATTGTGTAAAAACTGCATTCAAGAAGCTTATTTTTTGTAACATATTTGTATTGTAAACCATTATGTAATGGTCGTGTGTAAACAGGATATTTTAGATTATCATTATTTGATAATCTACGTAAAGCTTTTTAAACCTCTATTGATGAAATAAAGGTTATGGTTTGTTTTAAAATGAATGCAGTCTTTGAAAAACGTCTCATATAGAGGTCAAAACCTCGCAACGAAATCAATTAATATGGAACGTTTTTAATCAATAAGAACGGGACATTAGTTAAACAATCGTTTCCATCATTTTAATAGACCACAAGATTTCAGATTTTCATTTCTCATAAACATACGTCCCATGCATAGAGACAAAAATATCATTCATATGGATTGAACACCTGGTAACCGACATTAACAATATGCATATATAAGAATATCCCCATCATTCCGGGATCCTCCTTCGGACAAGATATAAATTTCGAAGTACTAAAACATCCGGTACTTTGGATGGGGCTTGTTGGGCCCGATAGATCTATCTTTAGGATTCGCGTCAATTAGGGTGTCTGTTCCCTAATTCTTAGATTACCAGACTATAAAAGGGCATATTCGGTTTAATAATCCAGCCATAGAATGTAGTTTTAAGTACTTATGTCTATTTCGTCAAACATTTATAAAAGCATTTCATGTATTCGCAGTTCAAAATATATTTCAAAAACATTTAATAAAGCAGTTGTAAAAGTAGCGCATATATTCTCAGTCCCAAAAATGTAAAGAGTAAAAGGGAATCAAATGAACTCACCAACCTTTTGGTTGACACTTTAAAGCATGTTTATTCTCAGGTACGAAAGAAATCTTCCGCTGTGTATTTGCTCATTTTATAGATATTACTTGGAGTCATTCATGGCATATTTCAAAAGACGTTGCATTCGAGTCGTCGAGTTCATCAAGATTATTATCAAGTCAATTATAGTTGGATATATTATGAAATGGTATGCATGCCTGTCAACTTTCGATGTAATGAAAGTTTGTCTTTTCAAAAACGAATGCAATGTTTGTAAAATGTATCATATAGAGGTCAAGTACCTCGCGATGTAATCAACTGTTGTGAATCGTTTATAATCGATATGGACTTCGTCAGGATGGATTAGGACGGGTCTTCACATGAGATGACCCGACCCAATCCATAGGGACGAATACAAAAACATATGATTACATCGTGAGGTACTTGACCTCTAAATGATACATTTTACAAACATTGCATTCTTTTCAAAAGACAAACTTTCATTTACATCGAAAATTAACAGGCATGCATACCATTTCATAATATCCAAACTATAAATGACCTAATCTGTCATTTATTTAATAATAATCTCTAATGAACTTCAACGACTCGAATGCAACGTCTTTGAAAATATGTCATGAATGACTCCAAGTAATGTCCTTAAAATGAGCTAATGCACAGCGGAAGATTTCTTTCAAACCTGAGAATAAACATGCTTTCAAGTGTCAACCAAAAGGTTGGTGAGTTCATTAGTTTAACTTAAACAATCATTTCCATCATTTTAATAGACCACAAGATTTCAGATTTCCATTTCTCATAAACATACGTCCCATGCATAGAGACAAAAATATCATTCATATGGATTGAACACCTGGTAACCGACATTAACAATATGCATATATAAGAATATCCCCATCATTCCGGGATCCTCCTTCGGACATGATATAAATTTCGAAGTACTAAAACATCCGGTACTTTGGATGGGGCTTGTTGGGCCCGATAGATCTATCTTTAGGATTCGCGTCAATTAGGGTGTCTGTTCCCTAATTCTTAGATTACCAGACTTAATAAAAAGGGGCATATTCGACTTCGATAATCCAACCATAGAATGTAGTTTCACGTACTTGTGTCAATTTCGTAAAACAGTTATAAAAGTTGCGCATGTATTCTCAGCCCAAAAATATAAAGGGTAAAAAGGCAAATGAAACTCACCATACTGTATTTTGTAGTAAAAATACATATAACATCATTGAACAAGTGTAGGGTTGGCCTTGGATTCACGAACCTATATTAATTATATATATTTATATGACGGTCAATATTTGTCTAACAATTTAGGCCAAGTCATAGTGTACCACAATCCTAATGCTCGAGTCTGACTCAACAGTATAGTAACATGTTATATTACCCATGCTCAGTTAAAATTCTAGTAAAAGGTGACGTGTGAAACAACGTATCACAATTGGTTTCATAATCATAAAATAGTATTTTAGTTTTTATAGAAAGTCAATACAAAAATATTAACTGAAAAGTTAACGGAAAAGTCAAAATTTAAGGTCAAAAGTCAAAGGTTAAAGTAAAAACGAGGTCGCATGCAAAAATACAATAACTTATACAAAAAATGATTTTTCGGTCAAACATGCCTAAACGGCCTTTAGAAAAATTATCGGAGCTCTGATTGATAAACGGCCAAAGATAAAAGTTACACATTACCAAAAAGATTAAGCATAAATTTTTTTTACAGAAGTAAACTAAACCTAGACAACTCGTAGTTGCCAACGCGGTTTCGGCGTTTCAAAGTTAATTTTTCAGCTTTAATAAATTTACAAAAGTGACCGAGTAGCCTACTTTGGAGATTTTTAGAAAATTCCTCGAAACTCGGATTGACAAACGAACAAAGCCTGCAAATTCTAGTTACCACAAAGATATAACATGATTTTTGGCAAAAGTAAACACACATCAGGCCGACCATGACAACTGATACAACACTGACATTTTTAATAAAAAGTTTCAGCTCTTTTCAGAATTTTAAAATGTGACCAAACAGTCAACTTTGACGATTTTTAGAAAAATCGTCGAAACTCAAATTGACAACCGGCCAGAGTCGTTTGCTAGACCTTACAGCAAAGAATTCAGTGGTATTTTTTCTTAAATCTGAAACAAGATCAGCGAGAATTTCAGTTCCCTTTTCGACATTTTTTCAAAATTTGCAAAACTTCTTTTGTCCATAACTTGACAACCGTTCAACGAAACGAGACGTGCTTTATATGAAAATTCATCTACTCGACGAGTAGAATCTAAATAACCACTTTTTATTACCCAGAAAATTAGTTCACTAATTATCATTAGCAATCTTAATTACGAAATTAATTGTTAAATTCATAACTTTCTAACCGTTCATCGAATTCATTCGATATCTAAATGAAAAGTTCTTAATTTTTCGCTAGCTTTCTAATGACATGCATATATTATACCTTATTTCATCCCTAGTATAAAAACCTTTAAGATTCAACATAACCTATCTAAGGGCAATATCAAATGTACAAATAAGCATAATCCTATTTTCTCGAGCACTAGTCAGGGATACACTATTAATGTGTAAAAATTAATTTACGAGTACTCACGTATCAATATTGAGGTTCAATATTGTAGGAAAGGCACGTAGACACGACGGAGATGATAAACGCTAAATTGACTCACGAGCAAGACCCCCGAACCATACCCATATCCTCCATCGCTATAACCCATAATTTCCATAGCCCTATCCTACTCATAAAACTTGTCTTGAAAACATTTGTGCAGAACCTCGTCGTAATATTTTATGTATAAATAATAATATTACTCCTAAATAATATTAATTTGAATAATACTAATAATAATATAATTAATTAAAATAATATACGTAATATCTATGTTGGTGGAGAGACATGTGAATTAAATCACATAGAATGGAATGGTTGATCTTTATAGGCATATATAATTTTCATCTTTCCGTAATTTGCGAAGGATTGTAGTCTTCAACTGCCACAATTGAAGTGTGTCCAATTCTAGCTCACAAAGTCTTAAAAATAAAAAAATAAAAAAATAAAAATAAAAATAAAAAAAAACATGGGCTGCCGACACCGAATCCTTACATTGATATATAGATTTATAATTTATTTAATATATATTATATTTAATCTTTAGAATTAATTAAATATTATATTATATTTACATGCGTAGTAAAAATGTAATTTTTGTTCAAATGACTTGTACGTTGTCATTCGACTCATGTACCACTTTCCGTTTTCCGGGCGCACTTTCGTACGTTTAGAAAACTAGCCCTTTATGTTACGTGACGTGTACCTTTTACAAAAATTAAGCTTACATAGCAATGAATTACTTTTATAAAAATATGACTTATAAAGTTGAGCGTTGTGATCATATACTTTTATAAATCAGTGACTCGTTGTTTATCAAAATATTTTATTTTAAATTAAACGTTTTGTGACATGTACCTTTATTATTAACTAGACTTAAATTAATTAAAAACTAATCCACTCAAAGTGTAACTTAATCTTTTGAGTGTTTTGGTCATTTCCTTTTATAATTCGACGTCTCGTTATATAAAAATATATATTTAATCTTATTAGTTTGAATCAAAACGTTTTATGATTAAAATAAAATATATGTACATTTAAAATTTATAAACTTATACATAATACATATGTTTGAAATATTTATCTAATAATATAATACTTTACTTTTCAAAATTAATTATATTTCAAATACCAATATAACATTAAAATCGTGTGAATACTAGATATTGTTATATCACCTAACGGTTATGCTCAAAAACTTAATCTGATATAACTTATTTATGCGTCAACCTTTACTTTAATTTCTCAAAGGCTCTAGTTAAAATATCTAATTATAAATCGAATCAATGAACAAGGATTACTATCTTTTACCTAACTAATATATCTAATATACATAATCACGTTCTATATACGTTGCAAGTTATCAACCAAGTGTTATGAAATTCCATCCTCCACCAACCTTTGACTAATCCTCGATAAGAACACTGTCGTTCTTGCATGCGTATCATTTTACTAAATTTCCGAATACCGTTAAAAATGTAATAGTCTCTTAAATCATAGTAGACCTTACGACGGAGACTCGTGATCATAATTCAATGTATCCGATAATTCAATCATTTGATATTATCTTTTAATCTCGTCGATAAACTTACATCGAACAAATACGTTCGTATAAAGTATTATCCATTCAATACCTTGATAACATTTCCAACCTCATTAGATAGATCTCAAAGCTTATATTCATATCAACTAATCCGTTCAATGTTTTATAATATGTGTCAATCTAATAAGCACACATGTATATATATATATATATATATTTACACGTAAATGTTCGTGAATCGTTTGACATGGTCAAAGGGTATTTAATTAAATGAATATAATTTCAAAACTTTCGAGACTCAATCATTACAGATTTGCTTATCGTGTCGGATATATGAATCTCAATATTGATACGTGAGTACTCATAATTTTATTTTTATATACCAATAGTGTATCCCTGACTAGTGCTCGAGAAAATAAGATTATGCATGCTTGTACATTTGATATTGCCCTTAGATAGGTTATGTTGAATCTTAAAGGTTGTTATACTAGGGATGAATTAAGGTATAAGATATGCATGTCATTGGAAAGCTAGCGAAAAATTAAGAACTTTTCATTTAGATATCGAATGGATTCGATGAACGGTTAGAAAGTTATGAATTAAACAATTAATTTCGTAATTAAGATTGCTAATGATAATTAGTGAACTAATTTTCTGGGTAATAAAAAGTGGTTATTTGGATTCTACTCGTCGAGTAGATGAATTTTCATATAAAGCACGTCTCGTTTCGTTGAACGGTTGTCAAGTTATGGATAAAAGAAGTTTTGTAAATTTTGATGAAACGTCGATACGGAAACTGAAATTCTCGTTGATCTGCGTTGTTTCAGATTAAAAAAAAAATACCACTAAATTCTTTACTGTAAGGTCTAGCAAACGACTCTGGCCGTTTGTCAATTTGAGTCTCGACGATTTTTCTAAAAATCGTCAAAGTTGACTGTTTGGTCACATTTTAAAATTCTGAAAAGAACTGAAACTTTTTATTAAAAATGTCAGTTTTGTATCAGTTGTCATGGTCGGCCTGATGTGTGTTTACTTTTGCTAAAAATCATGTTATATCTTTGTGGTAACTAGAATTTGCAGGCTTTGACCGTTTGTCAATCCGAGTTTCGAGGAATTTTCTAAAAATCTCCAAAGTAGGCTACTCGGTCACTTTTGTAAATTTATTAAAGCTGAAAAATTAACTTTGAAACGCCGAAACCGCGTTGGCAACTACGAGTTGTCTAGGTTTAGTTTACTTCTGTAAAATTTATGCTTAATCTTTTTGGTAATGTGTAACTTTTATCTTTGGCCGTTTATCAATCAGAGCTCCGATAATTTTTCTAAAGGCCGTTTAGTCATGTTTGACCGAAAAATCATTTTTGTATAAGTTATTGTACTTGTGCATGCGACCTCGTTTTTACTTTACCCTTTGACTTTTGACCTAACTGAGCATGGGTAATATAACATGTTACTATACTGTTGATTCAGACTCGAGCATTAGGATTGTGGTACACTATGACTTGGCCTAAATTGTTAGACAAATATTGACCGTCATATAAATATATATAATTAATATAGGTTCGTGAATCCGAGGCCAACCCTACACTTGTTCAATGATGTTATATGTATTTTTACTACAAAATACAGTATGGTGAGTTTCATTTGCCTTTTTACCCTTTATATTTTTGGCCTGAGAATACATGCGCAACTTTTATAACTGTTTTACGAAATAGACACAAGTAATCGAAATTACATTATATGGTTGAATTATCGAAATCGAATATGCCCCTTTTTATTAAGTCTGGTAATCTAAGAATTAGGGAACAGACACCCTAATTGACGCGAACTCTAAAGATAGATCTATCGGGCCCAACAAGCCCCATCCAAAGTACCGGATGCTTTAGTATTTCGAAATTTATATCATGTCCGAAGGAGGATCCCGGAATGATGGGGATATTCTTATATGTATATTGTGAATGTCGGTTACCAGGTGTTCAATCCATATGAATGATATTTTTGTCTCTATGCATGGGACGTATGATTATGAGAAATGGATGTATGAAATCTTGTGGTCTATTAAAATTATGAAATGATATTCGACTTCGATAATCCAACCATAGAATGTAGTTTCACGTACTTGTGTCAATTTCGTAAAACAGTTATAAAAGTTGCGCATGTATTCTCAGCCCAAAAATATAAAGGGTAAAAAGGCAAATGAAACTCACCATACTGTATTTTGTAGTAAAAATACATATAACATCATTGAACAAGTGTAGGGTTGGCCTTGGATTCACGAACCTATATTAATTATATATATTTATATGACGGTCAATATTTGTCTAACAATTTAGGCCAAGTCATAGTGTACCACAATCCTAATGCTCGAGTCTGACTCAACAGTATAGTAACATGTTATATTACCCATGCTCAGTTAAAATTCTAGTAAAAGGTGACGTGTGAAACAACGTATCACAATTGGTTTCATAATCATAAAATAGTATTTTAGTTTTTATAGAAAGTCAATACAAAAATATTAACTGAAAAGTTAACGGAAAAGTCAAAATTTAAGGTCAAAAGTCAAAGGTTAAAGTAAAAACGAGGTCGCATGCAAAAATACAATAACTTATACAAAAAATGATTTTTCGGTCAAACATGCCTAAACGGCCTTTAGAAAAATTATCGGAGCTCTGATTGATAAACGGCCAAAGATAAAAGTTACACATTACCAAAAAGATTAAGCATAAATTTTTTTTACAGAAGTAAACTAAACCTAGACAACTCGTAGTTGCCAACGCGGTTTCGGCGTTTCAAAGTTAATTTTTCAGCTTTAATAAATTTACAATATATAATTTAAATATAATTATGGATGACAATGATTATAGAAGACAGAAACAAGGACATCGAAGTATAAGGGAAGATATAAAACCCAATAACCACCCGCAAATTATAAATCGTAGATGTCAATGCATATAGCAATATAAAGACACGGGAGAACTAGAAACACTATAAACCCAAGAGTATAGTAGAAGTAAATAGATTCTTCTGGTGGCAGATTAAAAAGAAGAATGACAGATATGCAAGTTAAGAGGATATCAAGGATCAGGATGGGATGGAGCATATTAACGAATACTTTAAAGTAGGAATTGAGGAAGAAAGAACAGAAGGTGTGAGTTGTAAGGAAATGGAGAGGGTGGATTTATAGGAAAAATTTTCGACAGAGCAATCGAAGCAGATTATCGCTTTTAATCAAAGAAGATCTGAATCTCCTTAATTACCGAAGAATCAAATCTTAATATGAAGATTTCTTCTAGATTCCTTAAATTTCGGAAATCAATCTTGACTACGACACCGGTTAAGTCAAACTTACTTTTATTCATATTCACTCTTAAGTGATAGCTTCATTCGTGCTCTTCACAAAAACAAATCTTTTTATCTATATTAATCAATGATGATAAAACCCTAATTATCAGTTCATATACGTCATGAAAACACTCTTACTGTTAGCCATGACAATCTCTATCAAATTTCGGGACGAAATTTCTTTTAACGGGTAGGTAATGTGATGACCCGGAAATTTCCGAACAAATTTAAACTTTAATCTTTATATATATCCGACACGATAAGCAAAATCTGTAATGTTGAGTCCCAAAAGTTTTGAAACTATATTCATTTAATCAAATACCCTTTAACCATGCCTAACGATTCACGAACAATTATGTGTAAATAAATATATATGCATATACATGTGTGCTTATTAAATTGAGATATATTAATAAAACATTGAACGGATTAGTTAATATAAGCTATAAGATCTATTTTTTTTTTTAACTTGGAAATGCTATCAAGGTATTGAATGAATAATATGTTACATAAACATATTTGTTCGGTGTAAGTTTATCGACGAGATTAAAAGATAATATCAAATGATTGAATTATCAGATACATTGAATTATGATTAAGAGTATCTGTTATGAGGTCCACTTTGAATTAGGTAACCCTTATTATTAACCGTATTCGGAAAATGGTAAAGTGAGTTATAAAAGAAGACAAAGGTGTCAATTAACGGGAACTAGCCAAATGTTAGTGGAGTTTTCTGTTCGACTTTCTATATAAACGTTAACTAGTTAACCTTCCTATTATTTAGAGTAAAAGAGAAACTTTGGGAATATAGTTATATTATTTAGAAAGTTTAAGGAAAACAAACTAAACGTTGACGCATAAGGAAATTATATTTTTTTTAAAGTATAAACGTTATAGGATATAATATCATAAACGATCTTCAAATATACTTTGAAATATAATTAAAATCTAAATATTTTATTAAAGTATTTCAAACCTATATATTATAAATATATTTTAATTTAGTCAAAAGACGTTTTGGTTTAAGTTAATGTTATTAAATATACTTCGATAACTAACGAGGGTATGAATTATAAAAGTAAATGACCAAAACACTCAAAAGATTAAGTTACACTCTGAGTGGATTAGTTTTTAATTAATTTAAGTCTATATTTTGATAAAGGTACGAGTCATAAAACGTCCTGATTTAAAATAATACATTTTGATAAACAACGAGTCACTGATTTATAGAAGTAAATGACCACAACGGTCAATTTTATAAGTTATATTTTTATAAAGGTAATTTATTGTTGAGTAAGTCTAATTTTTGTAAAAGGTACACGTCACGTAACGTAAAAGGCTAGTTTTCTAAATGTACGAAAGTGCGCCCGAAAAACCGAAAGTGGTACATGCGTCGTGAGACCACGACCGTGTCATTTTTGTAAAAATTATATTTTTACCATTAACGTAAATATAATATAATATTTAATTAATTCTAAAGATTAAATATATTATATATATTAAATAATATTATACATATTACTCAAATGATTTATGAGTGTCGGCAGAGCACAAAGTGCTTTATGAGCTGGAAGATTGTTTGCATGCGTACGAAAAAAAAAAAAAACTTCTATAAAGTCATTCGATTTCTAGTACCATTGTATCAATTCTCAATCTCTCTTTCTCTATTGTTACTTCGTATTATATATTATTATTATTATTATTATTATTATTATTATTATTATTATTATTATTATTATTATTATTATTATTATTATTATTAATCATATTATTATTAGGAGTTATTATTATTAGTAGTATACATAAAATATTACGACGGAGTGCTGTCTAAGTGTTTTCAAAACGGGTTTTATGAGTGGGATAGAGCTAAGGAAATTATGGGTTATAGCTATGGAGGTGATGGGTAATGTTCGAGGGTATGCTCGTGAGGTCAATCTAGTGTTTATCATCTCCGTTGCGTTTACGTACCGTTCCTGCAATATTGAATCTCAATATTGATACGTGAGTACTCATAATTTTATTTTTATATACCAATAGTGTATCCCTGACTAGTGCTCGAGAAAATAAGATTATGCATGCTTGTACATTTGATATTGCCCTTAGATAGGTTATGTTGAATCTTAAAGGTTGTTATACTAGGGATGAATTAAGGTATAAGATATGCATGTCATTGGAAAGCTAGCGAAAAATTAAGAACTTTTCATTTAGATATCGAATGGATTCGATGAACGGTTAGAAAGTTATGAATTAAACAATTAATTTCGTAATTAAGATTGCTAATGATAATTAGTGAACTAATTTTCTGGGTAATAAAAAGTGGTTATTTGGATTCTACTCGTCGAGTAGATGAATTTTCATATAAAGCACGTCTCGTTTCGTTGAACGGTTGTCAAGTTATGGATAAAAGAAGTTTTGTAAATTTTGATGAAACGTCGATACGGAAACTGAAATTCTCGTTGATCTGCGTTGTTTCAGATTAAAACAAAAATACCACTAAATTCTTTACTGTAAGGTCTAGCAAACGACTCTGGCCGTTTGTCAATTTGAGTCTCGACGATTTTTCTAAAAATCATCAAAGTTGACTGTTTGGTCACATTTTAAAATTCTGAAAAGAACTGAAACTTTTTATTAAAAATATCAGTTTTGTATCAGTTGTCATGGTCGGCCTGATGTGTGTTTACTTTTGGATATTTTTCTATAAATCTACCCCCGTTGTTTCCTTACAAGTCACACCTTCTATTCTTTCTCCTCAGTTCATACTTTAAAACATTCGTCAATATGCTCCATCCCATTCTGATCCTTGATATACTCTTAATTTTTACATTTTTCATCCTTCTCTTTCATCTACCACCGGAAGATTTTATTTACTTCTACTATTATCTTGGGGTTATAGTGTTATTAATTTTCCCGTGCCTTTACGTGGCAATACGTATTGATATGCACGGTTTGTAGCTTCTGGGTGGTTGTTGGGTTTTATATCTTCCCTTATATTTCGATGTCCCTGCTTCTGTCTTCTATAGTCATCGTCATCCCCAGTTAATGCTCTCTTCTATTTACTGCGGTTCATACTCTAAATTTCTATTTCGGAGCTTTGTCCTTTCGTTTCTTCTTCTTGCGATTAAATAGCTCTTGTAATGGTCCAGAATTCGTAGGTATGGATTTCAGAATGAACACAGTAATTGTTCTAAGAAGGATAGGGTAATGGTAAATCCTGATTTGTTAAATTACCAGAATACCCTAAAAAGGACCGAATCATCAAGAAATATTTTCTTGATATATTTAGAGATTAGATAGAATGTAAGAGTCGTGTAAATGGTACATGATGACGGTATGTCCTGTGAATCATCACATCCATTAGAAACTCAGTATGAATTACTGTAATATAATGACGTTGATCAAGTGTCATTATATTATACTAACTCATGCATCAGTTCCCAACACTACTTCAAAAACATTCATATTCGAATTTTTCAGAATTTAGAAACTAACACGGTTTCTTTTATGTTGCAGATATTACGGAGAGATAAATGATACTTGATAAGAATAGTTGTGAAAATATCTCCAAAGATATGGAGAATATGTATAATGGAAGATACGAAGATATCTTATAACATTTAAGATATGATGATGATGAAGAATATCTGTCTGTGAAGGTTTAGAATAAGAAGTAAGGTGTTTGCTAACGAGTTCAGCAGGCACTGAATCATTTGGATCCTTTGAAGGCAGATTCAGTCTCTGTGATTTGTCCACGGCTTCCTTCATACTTTGCTCAATCCGTTTTTCAGTACCAAATCCTTTCTTTTTCTGAGCTTTACCATCTCACTATCTTTTATCATCAAACTTTTGACCGTTTAAACCATCTACAATTTTTATATTTCCTCTGCATTTAATGCTAATATCTGAATCTTTGGTTAGCAATCTGAGGTGGGTTCAGAAGAATCGTGTTTTAGATGATTAAACACTGGTGGTAATAGAGTGGAATATGAAAGATTCCCCAGTAATAATGACGAAAGGGCAACGTATCTATCAAGGTTATAATAAGACTGGTCCGACTGAAAAATCGAAGTTGACTTGCTGGAGCTGTGACAAAATTGGCTACTTTGAAAAGGAATCGAAATGTTGTTTTTGCTGATAAAGAATTCGATGCGGGTACATGTTAGATTATGACTTTGGTTTCGAGAGTTTTTCAGGTACAAGACTTCGTGTAATGTATGGTTGGATCATCATCTCGATTGTTCATTATTTGAAGTGTCTTCCGGAATTTCGAAGGGTTTTAAATAAAAATTATCATAGTCAATATCCAAATGATGAAATCTTCATGAATCTCGAATGATTTTCATATACTTCTGAGTGTTACGAATAAAATTGATGTTCTATCACCGTTTTGAAGTCAAAGTATAGCTTTGAAAAATGTAAGGATCTAATAGTGATGATTTCGGTTGTATCTCGAGTTGAATTCTGAAATTCCCAAAATCAGAATATTTAATTAGATTCGAATGAGTATGGTTGTTTTGATTTCTATAGAAGAATGTATATTGATATTGTTGATGATTGTTGAATCAGAATTGAAAAACGTAACATAATAATTGTGAATTTAAATATCTCTCGGGTATTACCTACCCGTTAAAAAAATTCACGAGTAATGTTTTGTACCAGAGAATTTTATTACAACCTTTATGAAAATATAAGTATATTTTCTTTATTTGTAATATAGATTTAATGAGTTAATATCATATTAAGCTCATTTGATTTTTCGGCTTGAATTAGAAATGAATTTTCTCTAAAACATTAGAGATTTCATAATCTTTGCGGAGTATTTCACTAATGTAGTCAATACTTCAATATTTATAGGTATTTCCTTAGTGAATCTTGCTGATGCTCATAGAACTCTTGCTAACTTCGCAAGGTACGAATGTTGTTTTCCAGTAAGTTTCGAGTGCATCGAAGATGAAAGTGTAAAATCAAACATGTTATTGAATGATACACTTGACTTATTATGAGACGGAATTCATTGAATTGAAGCAGAGATTGTGGTTAACAATGATTAAATTGTTAACGAAGAATGTACATCATAGCATATTAGTAATATGAATTAACCGGATAGTTAAGTTCCATACATAATAGCTTAGTACAGAAAGATTTATTATGGTTAAATTTTTTTTTTTTTTTTTTTATATATATATATATATAGGATATACATATAAATTCTTTGGAGGAACTGAGTTAATACTTCATAACTCGTTGATACAATATACTCGTAATTAATTCGTAATGATTTCCACAGTGATTCTTGAACTGGCGAAGCTTGTGAGGTTGGAGGTGTTGACGATTCTCACGATGTTGACAGCATTTGACTGTGTTGATGAGGCTATTGGTACTACTGATGTTGTTGGTAAAACAAGTCTAGCTTGTACCTTACGCACTAGTCTTGTTAGGGTTTCGGTTCTTCTCTCTATCATCTCTGTCCACTCATCTAGTTTTTGATTAAGGCTGAGATAGATAATCTCTAAAACTTTAGAGATTACATAATCACCACAGAATGTTTCTCCGATGAAGTTATGAATCAATACTTCATCATTTGTTGTTGTTGGTACTCCTTGGTATCTTTGGTGCGTGTGACGTTGATATCCGATATATAGATTGGGATATTGAGGTGTGTGATGCGGATGTGATTGTTGGTGGTGGTAATGATCCTGTTGTTGATGGTGGTGCTGTTGATGTAGGTGATGCTGCTGGAGCTTAAGGTTTTGAGGCTTGCGATGTGGATGTTACTGGTGGTACCGGTTATGCTGCTGGTGCTGCTGATGATGTTTGTAACCTCCGCACCGTATTTTCCAAAGCCACCACCCGAGCACGAAGCTCGTTGACTTCTTCTATCACATCGGGGTGATAGTCGGTTCGGACGACCAGATAAATATAATCTAGAATTTGGTGTAGTATATAATCGTGGCGAGATACTCTGGAAATGAGAGAGAAAATAGTTTCTCGAATAGGTTCGCCGGTAAGTGCTTCAGGTTCATTGCCAAGAGGGCAATTTGGTGGATGGAAGGGATCACCTTCTTCTTGTCGCCAATGATTGAGGAGACTACGAACCCATCCCCATTTCATCCAGAATAGATGATGGCTGATTGGTTGATCCATTCCGGTCACACTGTTGTCAGAGCTCGAATGAAACTCCATATCGGAATAGCTGTCGTAATCAGAGGAGTTCGAACTGGTTGAGGGATCCATCTCGTATGATCAAGGGAATGAATTTTTTTTTTTGATATGAAATAGATTATAGGAATTAAATTTAGTATTCTTCAATACATAATTTACATATGTATATATATTACCAAAATCCCATAAATTACGGAGGAATCTTTGAAAAATGTCAGTCAAAGTTCACAGTAACAGATATGCCAGGATAAGATTTTGTCTATACGCTATTATGCAATAAATGCAAGAAAACGCGTCTAGACTTAAGAATGATAAGCAGGTAATTTCCTATAGATGATAAGTAGATGATTTTCGACACAAAATGATAAGGAAAACTTTTGACATGCAGACACGGTCGAAGTCCAGACTCACTAATGCATCCTACCGACTTATCAGTTAGACACACTAATGCAGACCTGGATTTAAAAATATTATATTACCAGTTTAATAGTTATATGGATATTACCAATTTACAAATCTCTCGGGTGTTACCATAACTCATTTCTTTAATCTCATGTGGTATCAGAGCGGTGGTCTTAGCGAACCAGGTCTGCATTAGTGTGTCTAACTGATAAGTCGGTAGGATGCATTAGTGAGTCTGGACTTCGACCGTGTCTGCATGTCAAAAGTTTTCCTTATCATTTTGTGTCGAAAATCATCTACTTATCATCTATAGGAAATTACCTGCTTATCATTCTTAAGTCTAGACGCGTTTTCTTGCATTTATTGCATAATAGCGTATAGACAAAATCTTATCCTGGCATATCTGTTACTGTGAACTTTGACTGACATTTTTCAAAGATTCCTCCGTAATTTATGGGATTTTGGTAATATATATACATATGTAAATTATGTATTGAAGAATACTAAATTTAATTCCTATAATCTATTTCATATCAAAAAAAAAAATTCATTCCCTTGATCATACGAGATGGATCCCTCAACTAGTTCGAACTCCTCTGATTACGACAGCTATTCCGATATGGAGTTTCATTCGAGCTCTGACAACAGTGTGACCGGAATGGATCAACCAATCAGCCATCATCTATTCTGGATGAAATGGGGATGGGTTCGTAGTCTCCTTAATCATTGGCGACAAGAAGAAGGTGATCCCTTCCGTCCACCAAATTGCCCTCTTGGCAATGAACCTGAAGCACTTACCGGCGAACCTATTCGAGAAACTATTTTCTCTCTCATTTCCAGAGTATCTCGCCACGATTATATACTACACCAAATTCTAGATTATATTTATCTGGTCGTCCGAACCGACTATCACCCCGATGTGATAGAAGAAGTCAACGAGCTTCGTGCTCGGGTGGTGGCTTTGGAAAATACGGTGCGGAGGTTACAAACATCATCAGCAGCACCAGCAGCATAACCGGTACCACCAGTAACATCCACATCGCAAGCCTCAAAACCATAAGCTCCAGCAGCATCACCGACATCAACAGCACCACCATCAACAACAGGATCATTACCACTACCAACAATCACATCCGCATCACACACCTCAATATCCCAATCTATATATCGGATATCAACGTCACACGCACCAAAGATACCAAGGAGTACCAACAACAACAAATGATGAAGTATTGATTCATAACTTCATCGGAGAAACATTCTGTGGTGATTATGTAATCTCTAAAGTTTTAGAGATTATCTATCTCAGCCTTAATCAAAAACTAGATGAGTGGACAGAGATGATAGAGAGAAGAACCGAAACCCTAACAAGACTAGTGCGTAAGGTACAAGCTAGACTTGTTTTACCAACAACATCAGTAGTACCAATAGCCTCATCAACACAGTCAAATGCTGTCAACATCGTGAGAATCGTCAACACCTCCAACCTCACAAGCTTCGCCAGTTCAAGAATCACTGTGGAAATCATTACGAATTAATTACGAGTATATTGTATCAACGAGTTATGAAGTATTAACTCAGTTCCTCCAAAGAATTTATATGTATATCCTATATATATATATATATAAAATAAAAAAAATAAAAAAATAAAAATTTAACCATAATAAATCTTTCTGTACTAAGCTATTATGTATGGAACTTAACTATCCGGTTAATTCATATTACTAATATGCTATGATGTACATTCTTCG
The DNA here is from genome assembly GCF_046630445.1 of Rutidosis leptorrhynchoides. NCBI lineage: Eukaryota > Viridiplantae > Streptophyta > Magnoliopsida > Asterales > Asteraceae > Rutidosis > Rutidosis leptorrhynchoides. The sequence continues at coordinate 228,732,911 of NC_092343.1, forward strand.
TTAACAATTTAATCATTGTTAACCACAATCTCTGCTTCAATTCAATGAATTCCGTCTCATAATAAGTCAAGTGTATCATTCAATAACATGTTTGATTTTACACTTTCATCTTCGATGCACTCGAAACTTACTGGAAAACAACATTCGTACCTTGCGAAGTTAGCAAGAGTTCTATGAGCATCAGCAAGATTCACTAAGGAAATACCTATAAATATTGAAGTATTGACTACATTAGTGAAATACTCCGCAAAGATTATGAAATCTCTAATGTTTTAGAGAAAATTCATTTCTAATTCAAGCCGAAAAATCAAATGAGCTTAATATGATATTAACTCATTAAATCTATATTACAAATAAAGAAAATATACTTATATTTTCATAAAGGTTGTAATAAAATTCTCTGGTACAAAACATTACTCGTGAATTTTTTTAACGGGTAGGTAATACCCGAGAGATATTTAAATTCACAATTATTATGTTACGTTTTTCAATTCTGATTCAACAATCATCAACAATATCAATATACATTCTTCTATAGAAATCAAAACAACCATACTCATTCGAATCTAATTAAATATTCTGATTTTGGGAATTTCAGAATTCAACTCGAGATACAACCGAAATCATCACTATTAGATCCTTACATTTTTCAAAGCTATACTTTGACTTCAAAACGGTGATAGAACATCACTTTTATTCGTAACACTCAGAAGTATATGAAAATCATTCGAGATTCATGAAGATTTCATCATTTGGATATTGACTATGATAATTTTTATTTAAAACCCTTCGAAATTCCGGAAGACACTTCAAATAATGAACAATCGAGATGATGATCCAACCATACATTACACGAAGTCTTGTACCTGAAAAACTCTCGAAACCAAAGTCATAATCTAACATGTACCCGCGTCGAATTCTTTATCAGCAAAAACAACATTTCGATTCCTTTTCAAAGTAGCCAATTTTGTCACAGCTCCAGCAAGTCAACTTCGATTTTTCAGTCGGACCAGTCTTATTATAACCTTGATAGATACGTTGCCCTTTCGTCATTATTACTGGGGAATCTTTCATATTCCACTCTATTACCACCAGTGTTTAATCATCTAAAACACGATTCTTCTGAACCCACCTCAGATAGCTAACCAAAGATTCAGATATTAGCATTAAATGTAGAGGAAATATAAAAATTGTAGATGGTTTAAACGGTCAAAAGTTTGATGATAAAAGATAGTGAGATGGTAAAGCTCAGAAAAAGAAAGGATTTGGTACTGAAAAACGGATTGAGCAAAGTATGAAGGAAGCCGTGGACAAATCACAGAGACTGAATCTGCCTTCAAAGGATCCAAATGATTCAGTGCCTGCTGAACTCGTTAGCAAACACCTTACTTCTTATTCTAAACCTTCACAGACAGATATTCTTCATCATCATCATATCTTAAATGTTATAAGATATCTTCGTATCTTCCATTATACATATTCTCCATATCTTTGGAGATATTTTCACAACTATTCTTATCAAGTATCATTTATCTCTCCGTAATATCTGCAACATAAAAGAAACCGTGTTAGTTTCTAAATTCTGAAAAATTCAAATATGAATGTTTTTGAAGTAGTGTTGGGAACTGATGCATGAGTTAGTATAATATAATGACACTTGATCAACGTCATTATATTACAGTAATTCATACTGAGTTTCTAATGGATGTGATGATTCACAGGACATACCGTCATCATGTACCATTTACACGGCTCTTACATTCTATCTAATCTCTAAATATATCAAGAAAATATTTACGAACCTATAACAATATATACATATATATTAAAGTATGTTCAAAATATATTTACAACACTTTTAATATATTTTGATGTTTTAAGTTTATTAAGTCAGCTGTCCTCGTTAGTAACCTATAACTAGTTGTCCACAGTTAGATGTACAGAAATAAATCGATAAATATTATCTTGAATCAATCCACGACCCAGTGTATACGTATCTCAGTATTGATCACAACTCAAACTATATATATTTTGGAATCAACCTCAACCCTGTATAGCTAACTCCAACATTCACATATAGAGTGTCTATGGTTGTTCCGAAATATATATAGATGTGTCGACATGATAGGTCGAAATATTGTATACGTGTCTATGGTATCTCAAGATTACATAATATACAATACAAGTTGATTAAGTTATGGTTGGAATAGATTTGTTACCAATTTTCACGTAGCTAAAATGAGAAAAATTATCCAATCTTGTTTTACCCATAACTTCTTCATTTTAAATCCGTTTTGAGTGAATCAAATTGCTATGATTTCATATTGAACTCTATTTTATGAATCTAAACAGAAAAAGTATAGGTTTATAGTCGGAAAAATAAGTTACAAGTCGTTTTTGTAAAGGTAGTCATTTCAGTCGAAAGAACGACGTCTAGATGACCATTTTAGAAAACATACTTCCACTTTGAGTTTAACCATAATTTTTGGATATAGTTTCATGTTCATAATAAAAATCATTTTCTCAGAATAACAACTTTTAAATCAAAGTTTATCATAGTTTTTAATTAACTAACCCAAAACAGCCCGCGGTGTTACTACGACGGCGTAAATCCGGTTTTACGGTGTTTTTCGTGTTTCCAGGTTTTAAATCATTAAGTTAGCATATCATATAGATATAGAACATGTGTTTAGTTGATTTTAAAAGTCAAGTTAGAAGGATTAACTTTTGTTTGCGAACAAGTTTAGAATTAACTAAACTATGTTCTAGTGATTACAAGTTTAAACCTTCGAATAAGATAGCTTTATATGTATGAATCGAATGATGTTATGAACATCATTACTACCTTAATTTCCTTGGATAAACCTACTGGAAAAGAGAAAAATGGATCTAGCTTCAATGGATCCTTGGATGGCTCGAAGTTCTTGAAGCAGAATCATGACACGAAAACAAGTTCAAGTAAGATCATCACTTGAAATAAGATTGTTATAGTTATAGAAATTGAACCAAAGTTTGAATATGATTATTACCTTGTATTAGAATGATAACCTACTGTAAGAAACAAAGATTTCTTGAGGTTGGATGATCACCTTACAAGATTGGAAGTGAGCTAGCAAACTTGAAAGTATTCTTGATTTTATGAAACTAGAACTTTTGGAATTTATGAAGAACACTTAGAACTTGAAGATAGAACTTGAGAGAGATCAATTAGATGAAGAAAATTGAAGAATGAAAGTGTTTGTAGGTGTTTTTGGTCGTTGGTGTATGGATTAGATATAAAGGATATGTAATTTTGTTTTCATGTAAATAAGTCATGAATGATTACTCATATTTTTGTAATTTTATGAGATATTTCATGCTAGTTGCCAAATGATGGTTCCCACATGTGTTAGGTGACTCACATGGGCTGCTAAGAGCTGATCATTGGAGTGTATATACCAATAGTACATACATCTAAAAGCTGTGTATTGTACGAGTACGAATACGGGTGCATACGAGTAGAATTGTTGATGAAACTGAACGAGGATGTAATTGTAAGCATTTTTGTTAAGTAAAAGTATTTTGATAAGTGTATTGAAGTCTTTCAAAAGTGTATAAATACATATTAAAACACTACATGTATATACATTTTAACTGAGTCGTTAAGTCATCGTTAGTCGTTACATGTAAGTGTTGTTTTGAAACCTTTAGGTTAACGATCTTGTTAAATGTTGTTAACCCAATGTTTATAATATCAAATGAGATTTTAAATTATTATATTATCATGATATTATCATGTATGAATATCTCTTAATATGATATATATACATTAAATGTCTTTACAACGATAATCGTTACATATATGTCTCGTTTAAAAATCATTAAGTTAGTAGTCTTGTTTTTACATATGTAGTTTAAAATCATGTCAATTATTATATGTACTGAAGAGGACAAAGTGAAGTACGCTACGCATACCTTCACAGGTTCTGCGTTAACATGGTGGAATACCTATCTAGAGCAGGTGGGACAAGACGATGCGTACGCACTACCGTGGTCAGCATTCAAGCACTTGATGAACGAGAAGTACCGTCCCAGAACCGAGGTCAATAAGCTCAAGACAGAACTTAGAGGGTTACGAACCCAAGTATTTGATATTACCACGTACGAAAGACGATTCACAGAATTGTGCCTATTGTGTCCGGGAGCATTCGAAGATGAGGAAGAGAAGATCGACGCGTTTGTGAAAGGATTACCGGAAAGAATCCAAGAAGATATAAGTTCACACGAGCCCGCCTCCATACAACAGGCATGTAGAATGGCTCACAAACTAGTGAACCAGATTGAAGAAAGAATTAAAGAACAGACTGCTGAAGAGGCCAATGTGAAGCAAGTCAAAAGAAAGTGGGAGGAAAACGGTGATAAGAATCACCAATACAACAACAACAGCAATTACAACAATAATCGCAACAATTATCCCAAAAATCGCAACATCAATCGCAACTACAACAAACGGCCCAACAACAACAACAACAACAACAGCAACTACAACAATCATCCCAACAACAATAATAACCGCAACAACAACAACAATCAGAAGCAGCTATGCCAAAGGTGTGAAAAGAATCACTCGGGGTTCTGCACCAAATTTTGCAACAAGTGTAAAAGAAATGGTCATAGCGCGGCGAAGTGTGAGGTCTACGGACCAGGGGTTAATAGAACGAAAGGAACAAATGGTGTCGGAACGAGTAATGGCGGAGCAAGTAGTGTCGGAGCAAGTTATGCCAATGTAGTTTGTTATAAATGTGGAAAACCGGGCCACATTATTAGAAATTGCCCGAACCAGGAGAACACGAATGGACAAGGCCGCGGAAGAGTTTTCAATATTAATGCGGCAGAGGCACAAGAAGACCCGGAGCTTGTTACGGGTACGTTTCTTATTGACAATAAATCTGCTTACGTTTTATTTGATTCGGGTGCGGATAGAAGCTATATGAGTAGAGATTTTTGTGCTAAATTAAGTTGTCCATTGACGCCTTTGGATAGTAAATTTTTACTCGAATTAGCAAATGGTAAATTAATTTCAGCAGATAATATATGTCGGAATCGAGAAATTAAACTGGTTAGCGAAACATTTAAGATTGATTTGATACCAGTAGAGTTAGGGAGTTTTGATGTGATAATCGGTATGGACTGGTTGAAAGAAGTGAAAGCAGAGATCGTTTGTTACAAAAATGCAATTCGCATTATACGAGAAAAAGGAAAACCCTTAATGGTGTACGGAGAAAAGGGCAACACGAAGCTACATCTTATTAGTAATTTGAAGGCACAAAAACTAATAAGAAAAGGTTGCTATGCTGTTCTAGCACACGTCGAGAAAGTACAAACTGAAGAAAAGAGCATCAATGATGTTCCCATTGCAAAAGAATTTCCCGATGTATTTCCGAAAGAATTACCGGGATTACCCCCACATCGATCCGTTGAATTTCAAATAGATCTTGTACCAGGAGCTGCACCAATAGCTCGTGCTCCTTACAGACTTGCACCCAGCGAGATGAAAGAACTGCAAAGCCAATTACAAGAACTTTTAGAGCGTGGTTTCATTCGACCAAGCACATCACCGTGGGGAGCTCCTGTTTTGTTTGTCAAGAAGAAAGATGGTACATTCAGGTTGTGTATCGACTACCGAGAGTTGAACAAACTTACCATCAAGAACCGCTACCCACTACCGAGAATCGACGACTTATTTGATCAACTACAAGGCTCGTCTGTTTATTCAAAGATTGACTTACGTTCCGGGTATCATCAAATGCGGGTGAAAGAAGATGATATTCCAAAGACTGCTTTCAGAACACGTTACGGTCATTACGAGTTTATGGTCATGCCGTTTGGTTTAACTAATGCACCAGCTGTGTTCATGGACCTTATGAACCGAGTGTGTGGACCATACCTTGACAAGTTTGTCATTGTTTTCATTGATGACATACTTATTTACTCAAAGAATGACCAAGAACACGGTGAACATTTGAGAAAGGTGTTAGAAGTATTGAGGAAGGAAGAATTGTACGCTAAGTTTTCAAAGTGTGCATTTTGGTTGGAAGAAGTTCAATTCCTCGGTCACATAGTGAACAAAGAAGGTATTAAGGTGGATCCGGCAAAGATAGAAACTGTTGAAAAGTGGGAAACCCCGAAAACTCCGAAACACATACGCCAGTTTTTAGGACTAGCTGGTTACTACAGAAGGTTCATCCAAGACTTTTCCAGAATAGCAAAACCCTTGACTGCATTAACGCATAAAGGGAAGAAATTTGAATGGAATGATGAACAAGAGAAAGCATTTCAGTTATTGAAGAAAAAGCTAACTACGGCACCTATATTGTCATTGCCTGAAGGGAATGATGATTTTGTGATTTATTGTGACGCATAAAAGCAAGGTCTCAGTTGTGTATTAATGCAATGAACGAAGGTGATTGCTTATGCGTCTAGACAATTGAAGATTCACGAACAAAATTATACGACGCATGATTTGGAATTAGGCGCGGTTGTTTTTGCATTAAAGACTTGGAGGCACTACTTATATGGGGTCAAAAGTATTATATATACCGACCACAAAAGTCTTCAACACATATTTAATCAGAAACAACTGAATATGAGGCAGCGTAGGTGGATTGAATTATTGAATGATTACGACTTTGAGATTCGTTACCACCCGGGGAAGGTAAATGTGGTAGCCGATGCCTTGAGCAGGAAGGACAGAGAACCCATTCGAGTAAAATCTATGAATATAATGATTCATAATAACCTTACTACTCAAATAAAGGAGGCGCAACAAGGAGTTTTAAAAGAGGGAAATTTAAAGGATGAAATACCCAAAGGATCGGAGAAGCATCTTAATATTCGGGAAGACGGAACCCGGTATAGGGCTGAAAGGATTTGGGTACCAAAATTTGGAGATATGAGAGAAATGGTACTTAGAGAAGCTCATAAAACCAGATACTCAATACATCCTGGAACGGGGAAGATGTACAAGGATCTCAAGAAACATTTTTGGTGGCCGGGCATGAAAGCCGATGTTGCTAAATACGTAGGAGAATGTTTGACGTGTTCTAAGGTCAAAGCTGAGCATCAGAAACCATCAGGTCTACTTCAACAACCCGAAATCCCGGAATGGAAATGGGAAAACATTACCATGGATTTCATCACTAAATTGTCAAGGACTGCAAGTGGTTTTGATACTATTTGGGTAATAGTTGATCGTCTCACCAAATCAGCACACTTCCTGCCAATAAGAGAAGATGACAAGATGGAGAAGTTAGCACGACTATATTTGAAGGAAGTCATCTCCAGACATGGAATACCAATCTCTATTATCTCTGATAGGGATGGCAGATTTATTTCAAGATTCTGGCAGACATTACAGCAAGCATTAGGAACTCGTCTAGACATGAGTACTGCCTATCATCCACAAACCGATGGGCAGAGCGAAAGGACGATACAAACGCTTGAAGACATGCTACGAGCATGTGTTATTGATTTCGGAAACAGTTGGGATCGACATCTACCATTAGCAGAATTTTTCTACAACAACAGCTACCATTCAAGCATTGAGATGGCGCCGTTTGAAGCACTTTATGGTAGAAAGTGCAGGTCTCCAATTTGTTGGAGTGAAGTGGGGGATAGACAGATTACGGGTCCGGAGATTATACAAGAAACTACCGAGAAGATCATTCAAATTCAACAACGGTTGAAAACCGCCCAAAGTCGACAAAAGAGCTACGCTGACATTAAAAGAAAAGATATAGAATTTGAAATTGGAGAGATGGTCATGCTTAAAGTTGCACCTTGGAAAGGCGTTGTTCGATTTGGTAAACGAGGGAAATTAAATCCAAGGTATATTGGACCATTCAAGATTATTGATCGTGTCGGACCAGTAGCTTACCGACTTGAGTTACCTCAACAACTCGCGGCTGTACATAACACTTTCCACGTCTCAAATTTGAAGAAATGTTTTGCTAAAGAAGATCTCACTATTCCGTTAGATGAAATCCAAATCAACGAAAAACTTCAATTCATCGAAGAACCCGTCAAAATAATGGATCGTGAGGTTAAAAGACTTAAGCAAAACAAGATACCAATTGTTAAGGTTCGATGGAATGCTCGTAGAGGACCCGAGTTCACCTGGGAGCGTGAAGATCAGATGAAGAAGAAATACCCGCATCTATTTCCAGAAGATTCGTCAACACCTTCAACAGCTTAAAATTTCGGGACGAAATTTATTTAACGGGTAGGTACTGTAGTGACCCGAACTTTTCCATGTTTATATATATATTAATTGAGATTGATATTTATATGATTAAATGTTTCCAACATGTTAAGCAATCAAACTTGTTAAGACTTGATTAATTGAAATATGTTTCATATAGACAATTGACCACCCAAGTTGATCGGTGATTCACGAACGTTAAAACTTGTAAAAACTATATGATGACATATATATGGATATATATATATAGTTAACATGATACTATGATAAGAAAACATATCATAAAGTATATTAACAATGAACTACATATGTAAAAACAAGACTACTAACTTAATGATTTTTAAACGAGACATATATGTAACGATTATCGTTGTAAAGACATTTAATGTATATATATCATATTAAGAGATATTCATACATGATAATATCATGATAATATAATAATTTAAAATCTCATTTGATATTATAAACATTGGGTTAACAACATTTAACAAGATCGTTAACCTAAAGGTTTCAAAACAACACTTACATGTAACGACTAACGATGACTTAACGACTCAGTTAAAATGTATATACATGTAGTGTTTTAATATGTATTTATACACTTTTGAAAGACTTCAATACACTTATCAAAATACTTCTACTTAACAAAAATGCTTACAATTACATCCTCGTTCAGTTTCATCAACAATTCTACTCGTATGTACCCGTATTCGTACTCGTACAATACACAGCTTTTAGATGTATGTACTATTGGTATATACACTCCAATGATCAGCTCTTAGCAGCCCATGTGAGTCACCTAACACATGTGGGAACCATCATTTGGCAACTAGCATGAAATATCTCATAAAATTACAAAAATATGAGTAATCATTCATGACTTATTTACATGAAAACAAAATTACATATCCTTTATATCTAATCCATACACCAACGACCAAAAACACCTACAAACACTTTCATTCTTCAATTTTATTCATCTAATTGATCTCTCTCAAGTTCTATCTTCAAGTTCTAAGTGTTCTTCATAAATTCCAAAAGTTCTAGTTTCATAAAATCAAGAATACTTTCAAGTTTGCTAGCTCACTTCCAATCTTGTAAGGTGATCATCCAACCTCAAGAAATCTTTGTTTCTTACAGTAGGTTATCATTCTAATACAAGGTAATAATCATATTCAAACTTTGGTTCAATTTCTATAACTATAACAATCTTATTTCAAGTGATGATCTTACTTGAACTTGTTTTCGTGTCATGATTCTGCTTCAAGAACTTCGAGCCATCCAAGGATCCATTGAAGCTAGATCCATTTTTCTCTTTTCCAGTAGGTTTATCCAAGGAAATTAAGGTAGTAATGATGTTCATAACATCATTCGATTCATACATATAAAGCTATCTTATTCGAAGGTTTAAACTTGTAATCACTAGAACATAGTTTAGTTAATTCTAAACTTGTTCGCAAACAAAAGTTAATCCTTCAAACTTGACTTTTAAAATCAACTAAACACATGTTCTATATCTATATGATATGCTAACTTAATGATTTAAAACCTGGAAACACGAAAAACACCGTAAAACCGGATTTACGCCGTCGTAGTAACACCGCGGGCTGTTTTGGGTTAGTTAATTAAAAACTATGATAAACTTTGATTTAAAAGTTGTTATTCTGAGAAAATTATTTTTATTATGAACATGAAACTATATCCAAAAATTATGGTTAAACTCAAAGTGGAAGTATGTTTTCTAAAATGGTCATCTAGACGTCGTTCTTTCGACTGAAATGACTACCTTTACAAAAACGACTTGTAACTTATTTTTACGACTATAAACCTATACTTTTTCTATTTAGATTCATAAAATAGAGTTCAATATGAAACCATAGCAATTTGATTCACTTAAAATGGATTTAAAATGAAGAAGTTATGGGTAAAACAAGATTGGATAATTTTTCTCATTTTAGCTACGTGAAAATTGGTAACAAATCTATTCCAACCATAACTTAATCAACTTGTATTGTATATTATGTAATCTTGAGATACCATAGACACGTATACAATGTTTCGACCTATCATGTCGACACATCTATATATATTTCGGAACAACCATAGACACTCTATATGTGAATGTTGGAGTTAGCTATACAGGGTTGAGGTTGATTCCAAAATATATATAGTTTGAGTTGTGATCAATACTGAGATACGTATACACTGGGTCGTGGATTGATTCAAGATAATATTTATTGATTTATTTCTGTACATCTAACTGTGGACAACTAGTTGTAGGTTACTAACGAGGACAGCTGACTTAATAAACTTAAAACATCAAAAGATATTAAAAGTATTGTAAATATATTTTGAACATACTTTGATATATATGTATATATTGTTATAGGTTCGTGAATCAACCAGTGGCAAAGTCTTACTTCCCGACGAAGTAAAAATCTGTGAAAGTGAGTTATAGTCCCACTTTTAAAATCTAATATTTTTGGGATGAGAATACATGCAGGTTTTATAAATGATTTACAAAATAGACACAAGTACGTGAAACTACATTCTATGGTTGAATTATCGAAATCGAATATGCCCCTTTTTATTAAGTCTGGTAATCTAAGAATTAGGGAACAGACACCCTAATTGACGCGAATCCTAAAGATAGATCTATCGGGCCCAACAAGCCCCATCCAAAGTACCGGATGCTCTAGTACTTCGAAATTTATATCATATCCGAAGGGTGTCCCGGAATGATGGGGATATTCTTATATATGCATCTTGTTAATGTCGGTTACCAGGTGTTCACCATATGAATGATTTTTATCTCTATGTATGGGATGTGTATTGAAATATGAAATCTTGTGGTCTATTATTATGATTTGATATATATAGGTTAAACCTATAACTCACCAACATTTTTGTTGACGTTTTAAGCATGTTTATTCTCAGGTGATTATTAAGAGCTTCCGCAATCGCATACTTAAATAAGGACGAGATTTGGAGTCCATGCTTGTATGATATTGTGTAAAAACTGCATTCAAGAAACTGATTTCGATGTAACATATTTGTATTGTAAACCATTATGTAATGGTCGTGTGTAAACAGGATATTTTAGATTATCATTATTTGATAATCTACGTAAAGCTTTTTAAACCTTTATTTATGAAATAAAGGTTATGGTTTGTTTTAAAAATGAATGCAGTCTTTGAAAAACGTCTCATATAGAGGTCAAAACCTCGCAACGAAATCAATTAATATGGAACGTTTTTAATCAATAAGAACGGGACATTTCAGTTGGTATCACCCATTCAAAGAAATGGTATTAATCGACAGAGCGATTAATACTCAATCCAAATAATTTTTATAGGAAATCTAATCAGAAACAACTGAATATGAGTCTGGACTTCGACCGTGTTTGCATGTCAAAAGTTTTGCTTATCATTTAGTGTCGAAAAATTATTTGCTTACCATCCTTAAAGTCTAAGACACGTCTTACTGCCTTTATTGCATAGACAGTGTATGGTTAAATTTATATCTTAGATTATCTGTTATTGTTACCTTTGCCTGACAGCTTCCGTAGATTCCTCCGTAGCTTATGGGATTTTAGTATTATATATGCATATGTAAATTATGTATTGCAGGGTACTAATCTACATCCTATAATCTATTTCTTATCGAAAATCCTTCATCTGATCGTACGAGATGAATCCCTCAACCAGTTCGAGTCCATCTGATTTCGATAGCTATTTCGATAGTTATTCCGACAGCTATTTCGATATGGATTTCCACTCGAGCTCCGAAAGCAGAGTAACCGGAATGAATCGATCAATTAGCCATCATCTATTCTGAATGAATTGGAGATGGGTTCGTATTCGACTTAATCAATGGAAACGCGAAGAAGGCGATCATTTCCACTAACCCAATTCACCTCTTGACAATGGACCTAAAACGTTTACCGGCGAACCTGTTCGAGACACCATTTTCTCTCTCATTTCCAAAGTATCTCATCACGATCATATACTATCTCAGATTCTAAACCTCATTCATCCGCTCGTCCGAACCAACAATCATCCCGGTGTAATAGAAGAAGTTAACGAACTTCGCGCATAAGTTGTAGTCTTTGAAAATATGGTGCAAAACGTACCAGCTTCATCCAAATCACCGGCACCAACGGTACCACCAACAACCCAAATTTCAATATCACATGCCTCAACATCTCAATCTATACCTCGAGTATAATCATCATTCTACATGACATTCTACATCAGTTATCTTCGTTCGACATGGTGATTATGTAATCTCTAATGTTTTAGAGATTATTTATTCTAGTTCCAACTGAAAACTAAATGAGTTTAATATCATGTTAACTCATTAAATTCATGATTACATCTGAAGAAAATATATATGTATATATGTTTTCATAAAGATTGTAATTAAAAATTCTTTTGTACAAACTGTTAATAATAAAAATATTTTAACGGGTAGGTAATACCCGAGGAATATTTAAATTTCACATTAATAAGTTACACTGTATATTCTTCGAATCTGATTCAACAGTTATTCACTATCCTATTTACAACCACTAGGATACTTATCCGTTCACCAAAGAATAACTATTTTCATTCAAATTCAATTTCATATTTGAATTTTGACCTATCAGAATCCAACAAGTGGCATAATGAAGAAATAATGGACACAATAAAAATTGATTAGAAACAGACTAATTAACAATATTAAATTTTATTAAGAAACCACGCTAACAAAATCCTAGCTAACTGTTCCTAGCTAACTGTTAATTCCGTATTACATTTTATTTATCGCAATTTATTTATCGCAATTTATTTTATCGCAATTTATATTCTCGCAATTTTATTTATTGTCATTTAATTTCTGTTATTTACTTTACGCACTTTATTTATCGTCATTTAATTTATGTTATTTATTTTACGCACTTTAAATATCGGGACACGTATACAAGGTTTTGACATATCATATCGACACATCTATATATATTATTTGGAATCACCATAGACACTCTATATGCAGTAATGATCGAGTTCTCTATACAGGGTTGAGGTTGATTCTATAATAATATATATACTTTGAGTTGTGATCGAGTCTGAGACATGTACACGGGTCACGATACGTATTAATTAATTCAAATATTATATATTAAACTATATATGAATGATTGCACTGTCAACTGTGGACTATCGACTGTGGACTAATAACATTGGACAATTAAAATGAATTAAAATATTGAATATAACATATGAAACTAAACAATTCTTCAAGTTTGCCACTTGATTTCGTCTTAAACCTCATTTGTATCTTCACGATTACATTCTGCGTTCAAACCTTTCATGATTCTTGAAAACACCTCAATCGATAGGATGAATCAACCGCACTTCATCTACGGAAGGAAAGATTTATGCATATAGTTATGCACCTGAGAAACTCTCGGCAATTGAGTAAAAGTTCAACACGTAGCCGCGTCAGATCCTTTGGCATTTATTAACAAAAACAACTTTGCGATCCCTTTTCAAAATTAGCCAATTTTGTCACAACTCCAACAAGTCAACTTCGACTTTTCGTACGAAACAACCTTATTATAACGTTTATATATACGCGTGCTCTTTTATTGTTACCAGGTAACCTTTCATATTCCATCATATTACCATCAGCGTTTAATCATCTAAAAACACAATTGTCCTGAAACCACCTCGGATTAATAACCGATGATTCAGATATCATAGCATTAAATGCAGAGGAAACAGAAAAATGGTAGATGGTCTAAACGGACAAAAGTTTGATGATAAAGAAAGGAGTGTTAGGAACGCTCGATAGAAAATTGGGTATTGAAAAACAGATTGAGTTACCCATGAAGGAGACCAAGGACAAATACAAGGACCAAATCCTATATTCAAAGGATTCAGGTAATTCTGGATCCGTTGAAATCTTTAGAGAATATCTTGCTCCGAAGTCATGTTAAAATCTTGCGGAAAATCTTTCTCCATCAACCGTCGAACTTAGAAATTCCAAAATATCATCATCAATATCTTTGATATTTCTGAGGATATTTTCATAAATATTCTCGTCCGAAATTATATACCTCTTCGTGCTTCATGTGTATCAATATATTGGAAACATTCAATAGAAAATATAGTACCGAAAAGCAGATTATGCGAAACTATGAAGAAAGCCGTGGATAAATCACAAAGAATAAGTTTTGACCTCAAAGAATCCAAATAATTCAATGTCTGCTAAAGTCTATAGTGAATAACTTGCTCCTTACTCTAAACCCTTGCAGACAATAGTTTCTATCATCCTCTGATCTTAGATATTCTGAGATATTATCGTACCTTTCATTATAAATATCCTCCATATTTTTGGAGATATTTTTATAACTATTCTTATCTGAAATCATTAATCTTTTCGTGCTATCAGTATTACATCATATAGAAACTGTTAGTTTCTATATTCTGTAAATTTTCAAGCTTAAAATATGAATGTTATTGTAGTAATGATGGGAACTGATGCATGAGTTAGTATAATATAATGACACTTGATCAACGTGATTATATTACAGTAAGTCATGCTGAGTTTCTAAATGAAACGTGATGATTCACAGATCATAACGTCATCATGTGCCATGTTACATAACTCTTTCATCCTACTTAACTCCGTAACAAATCAAGAAAATGTATTCTTGATGGTTCTATCTTCCGTGATGTTGATAAATTTGAAAATCAAATCGTGCTATCACGTTCCTTCATGCTTAGAACATTATAATCATTCGAAACTCTATATCTATAAATTCTGGACCATTATTCGCTTGACTTGAAGTCGGGAAGAGAAAACAAAAGCATAGAGCTTTGAAATATAAGGGAGAATATAAAGTCCGATAACAACACATAAATTACAAACCGTGTATATCAATGTTTATCGCAACATAAAGACACGGGAGAATTAAAAACATTATAATCCCGAGGGCGAAGTAGAAGAAAGCAGATTCCTCTGGTGGAAGTTGGAAAAGGAGAATGATTGTTGCGATAGTAAGGATGAGGACAAGGATCAGAACTGGATTAATCATTTTCAGAATCTTTTGGATGTATGAACTAAGAAAGAAAGTATAAGAATGGTGAGAATAATGGAAAGGAAGAGCTTAATTTATACTGGAAATATCAGACGTAGTAATCGGGGCAGATCACCGTATTTAATTAAAGAGATCTTAATTTCCATAAATCCCGAAGAATCAGATTTTATAGATCTTCAAGATTTTCTTTAAATCCCTTAAATTCCGGAATTCAACCAAGGCAATGTCAAAAGTTAAGACGCGCCTTATTTTCTAAATTCAAACCTGACTACGTCAAAAGTTAAAAACAAATCTTTGTTTCTCATTTCATCCTTTTGTGAATAGCTTCATTCGCACTCTTCGAATAATTGAATTATTTTTATCCATATTACTCAATGATGATAAAACTCAAGTTATCAACTCATATTCGTCAGGAAAACATATTTATTGTTAGCTATGACGACCTCACTCAAATTTCGGGACGAAATTTCTTTAACGGGTAGGTACTGTGATGACCCGGGAATTTCCGACCAAATTTAAACATAATCTTATATGATTCGACTCGATAAGCAAAGTCTATTAAACCGAGTCTCATTATGTTTGAACTATTTCATGATAACATTTGACCTTTAACTATTTCCGACGATTCACGAACCTTTAATTGTAACTAAGAATGTAAATATAAATAATTATATATAAAACTAATTATATTAGTATTAATGAACTATTAAGTAATTTTGTTATTATAAAAGATAACATTTAATAACTAAAGATTTTCATTTTGAATATATATAGTATATTGTATATAAATGATTCAAACATATTTTACCAACGTTATCAAAATATTAAATGTACAATGTTATACTTTGTAGTTAATTGTTTAATATACATAATTAATCATCTACTCAACATTTAAAACATGATTTTATATATATGGTAGTATACATATATACATAAATATAACTATATATATATGATTTTATACATAATTATTATATTATGTATATGTAGAAATTTATAATATATCTATGATGAAATAATGTACTATTTTAATAAATATATATAATACTTACATATATAAAACATTTATATTTTTCATAATTAGATACATAAGTATAATATAATTAGTATGTAAATAAATATTATAATATATTTATATTAAAATGCATAAATATATAATATTCAGTATATGTTACAATACATATTACATAATTATTAAATATTACATAATAATAGATGATATTAATAAATTAAATTTAAATACAAATATAGTTGTTGTAGTAATGTTATTTGTATCGTCAAATATCAATATTTGTATTCATAATATCACTTTATATCATATAAAGATGAAATTGGATGTATAAATTAGATTATTATTACTAATATTATTATTATCGATAAAATATTAATATTATCATAATTAGTATGGTATTATTATTATTATTATTATTATTATTATTATTATTATTATTATTATTATCATTTTTACAATTATTATTATCATTAATATTATATTTATCATTATTATTAATTTTATTAATATTATTAGATATTAATAGTATTGTTATTATATATTATTATTATTAATTAAAAAAAACAGTAGGGATCTATATTATACGCTTGACCTCTGTATCCTTTATCTCTATTATTATTATTATTATTTTTGTTTCTTTCCTGCTCCAAACTCGTGAACCTGTGTTGACATTTTCTCCATTTTTTATCAACCGATCTCTATTATTACAAAATGATTATGTATAATTGCAAATCAAATAAAAAGGAAATCCAATGGGATTAAAGAGCACAGCGATATTTTTTTTTTCTTCTTCTCTGCACGCTCCAATTTTTTTTTCTCTTAATTCAATTTCGAATAAAGTTTCAAAATCTAAAAATGCAGAAAGGTTAGAAATCTTTCTTTGAATCTATCTGCAAAATCTCAACTCTCAAATCTTTATATCGATCTTGAATTTTGAAGTCAAAGTTTAGTTTAAAAAAAGTCAACAATTGTTCTTGAGACAAATTCGCGTTCGTGTATATGTTTCTGATCAAATTGACGATTCCAGTAGTTTTTATACATGTTTAGAAAACTATTTCGTGTTATAAACATTATCTATAATGTTATCTATTACGAAATCAATTTTTTTTGTTTTGTTCCAAGAACCGACGCTGCAGTAGGCCTTTAGTGTTTTTTTTTTATTTTAGAACCCAAATTATTTTTTTTCTGTAATGTTTTGAAGCTTTAAAAGGAACCCTGATTTTTTTTTTTTTTTTTTTTTTTGGTTATTGATGTTTTGTTGAATCCGTGAGACTTGTGGAGAAGAAGAGGAATAGAAGAAAAACAGTTTATATATAAAATTTAAATTCGATATTAGTACAGAGAATCAGAATTGGTGGGATGGTCGAGAGTGTTTGCGTGTGAGCATGTGGTCACGAGATCGAGTCCAGAGGACGGTAGTTTCTTTTTTTTTTTTTTGAAACTCTTTTCATGTGAGGTAGTTTTATTTTCTAATTTTATTATTGTTATTATATATTAATTATTATTAGTATTATTATTATTATTGTGATTGTTTTGATTGTTATTGTTATTGTTATTATTAGTATCATACTTGTTATCATATTTGAAAGTATTATAGACATTACTATTATTATTATGATAGGTATTAATAATATTATTATTAGTAATAAACTTATCATTTTAGTATTTTATCATCATTAGGATTATGATTATCATTATTATTATTATGAAGGAAATAAAAATATATTATTATCATCAATATTAGAATTTGTACCGGTTTATAAATAATAGTATCATCAGTACATTTACAATTAATAATATCATATTTATCAGTATCATCATTAATATTTACTAGTATTATTATGATTATCATTTATCATTTTATAAATATTAGAACCCTTATTATTAACATAAGTATGGTATTAGTATTAATATTATTTTAGAGTTATTATTATTAGTATCATTAACAGTTATCATTTTCATTTTTTTTGCTATTAGTATTATCATTATTAATAAAATTATTATTATTATTAGTAAATCATTATTATCTAAATTATTATTTTAACAAATAAATCTTTTGTACACTATATATATACTTATGGTATATACTAGGATTGTATTAATAATTCACATAACAAACTAATAAAATTTCATAAATACAATACTAACCACAAATATATGTATATAAATATATTAATGTCACTATTTATATAAACGTAAATCATTATAGATATATATACATAAAATCGATATATATATATATATATAAAATATAACTTAAAATATAATATAAGTATACGTTTTAAAATAAAGGTTAGAATAAATTCTACAAAACTATAATATATAAATAATACATATTAATAAATGAAATTTTGTAACTTACATTATACGTATTAATATATACACAATTGATATAGGTTCGTGAATCCGAGGCCAACCCTGCATTGTTCAATGACGTCATATGTATTTTTACTACAAAATACAGTATCGTGAGTTTCATTTGCCTTTTTACCCTTTATATTTTTGGGCTGAGAATACATGCGCAACTTTTATAACTGTTTTACGAAATTGACACAAGTACGTGAAACTACATTCTATGGTTGGATTATCGAAGTCGAATATGCCCCTTTTTATTAAGTCTGGTAATCTAAGAATTAGGGAACAGACACCCTAATTGACGCGAATCCTAAAGATAGATCTATCGGGCCCAACAAGCCCCATCCAAAGTACCGGATGTTTTAGTACTTCGAAATTTATATCATGTCCGAAGGAGGATCCCGGAATGATGGGGATATTCTTATATATGAATATTGTTAATGTCGGTTACCAAGTGTTCAATCCATATGAATGATATTTTTGTCTCTATGCATGGGACGTATGTTTATGAGAAATGGAAATCTGAAATCTTGTGGTCTATTAAAATGATGGAAACGATTGTTTAAGTTAAACTAATGAACTCACCAACCTTTTGGTTGACACTTTAAAGCATGTTTATTCTCAGGTACGAAAGAAATCTTCCGCTGTGTATTTGCTCATTTTATAGATATTACTTGGAGTCATTCATGGCATATTTCAAAAGACGTTGCATTCGAGTCGTCGAGTTCATCAAGATTATTATCAAGTCAATTATAGTTGGATATATTATGAAATGGTATGCATGCCTGTCAACTTTCGATGTAATGAAAGTTTGTCTTTTCAAAAACGAATGCAATGTTTGTAAAATGTATCATATAGAGGTCAAGTATCTCGCGATGTAATCAACGATTACCAGACTTAATAAACGATTACATCGCGAGGTACTTGACCTCTATATGATACATTTTACAAACATTGCATTCGTTTTTTAAAAGACAAACTTTCATTACATCGAAAGTTGACAGGCATGCATACCATTTCATAATATATCCAACTATAATTGACTTGATAATAATCTTGATGAACTCGACGACTCGAATGCAACGTCTTTTGAAATATGCCATGAATGACTCCAAGTAATATCTATAAAATGAGCAAATACACAGCGGAAGATTTCTTTCGTACCTGAGAATAAACATGCTTTAAAGTGTCAACCAAAAGGTTGGTGAGTTCATTAGTTTAACTTAAACAATCGTTTCCATCATTTTAATAGACCACAAGATTTCAGATTTTCATTTCTCATAAACATACGTCCCATGCATAGAGACAAAAATATCATTCATATGGATTGAACACCTGGTAACCGACATTAACAATATGCATATATAAGAATATCCCCATCATTCCGGGATCCTCCTTCGGACATGATATAAATTTCGAAGTACTAAAACATCCGGTACTTTGGATGGGGCTTGTTGGGCCCGATAGATCTATCTTTAGGATTCGCGTCAATTAGGGTGTCTGTTCCCTAATTCTTAGATTACCAGACTTAATAAAAAGGGGCATATTCGACTTCGATAATCCAACCATAGAATGTAGTTTCACGTACTTGTGTCAATTTCGTAAAACAGTTATAAAAGTTGCGCATGTATTCTCAGCCCAAAAATATAAAGGGTAAAAAGGCAAATGAAACTCACGATACTGTATTTTGTAGTAAAAATACATATGACGTCATTGAACAATGCAGGGTTGGCCTCGGATTCACGAACCTATATCAATTGTGTATATATTAATACGTATAATGTAAGTTACAAAATTTCATTTATTAATATGTATTATTTATATATTATAGTTTTGTAGAATTTATTCTAACCTTTATTTTAAAACGTATACTTATATTATATTTTAAGTTATATTTTATATATATATATCGATTTTATGTATATATCTATAATGATTTACGTTTATATAAATAGTGACATTAATATATTTATATACATATATTTGTGGTTAGTATTGTATTTATGAAATTTTATTAGTTTGTTATGTGAATTATTAATACAATCCTAGTATATACCATAAGTATATATATAGTGTACAAAAGATTTATTTGTTAAAATAATAATTTAGATAATAATGATTTACTAATAATAATAATAATTTTATTAATAATGATAATACTAATAGCAAAAAAAATGAAAATGATAACTGTTAATGATACTAATAATAATAACTCTAAAATAATATTAATACTAATACCATACTTATGTTAATAATAAGGGTTCTAATATTTATAAAATGATAAATGATAATCATAATAATACTAGTAAATATTAATGATGATACTGATAAATATGATATTATTAATTGTAAATGTACTGATGATACTATTATTTATAAACCGGTACAAATTCTAATATTGATGATAATAATATATTTTTATTTCCTTCATAATAATAATAATGATAATCATAATCATAATCCTAATGATGATAAAATACTAAAATGATAAGTTTATTACTAATAATAATATTATTAATACCTATCATAATAATAATAGTAATGTCTATAATACTTTCAAATATGATAACAAGTATGATACTAATAATAACAATAACAATAACAATCAAAACAATCACAATAATAATAATAATACTAATAATAATTAATATATAATAACAATAAAAAAATTAGAAAAGAAAACTACCTCACATGAAAAGAGTTTCAAAAAAAAAAAAGAAACTACCGTCCTCTGGACTCGATCTCGTGACCACATGCTCACACGCAAACACTCTCGACCATCCCACCAATTCTGATTCTCTGTACAAATATCGAATTTAAATTTTATATATAAACTGTTTTTCTTCTATTCCTCTTCTTCTCCACAAGTCTCATGGATTCAACAAAACATCAATAACCAAAAAAAAATAAAAAATCGGGGTTCCCTTTAAAGCTTCAAAACATTACAGAAAAAATAATAATTTGGGTTCTAAAATAAAAAAAAAAAACACTAAGGCCTACTGCAGCGTCGGTTCTTGGAACAAAACAAAAAAAATTGATTTCGTAATAGATAACATTATAGATAATGTTTATAACACGAAATAGTTTTCTAAACATGTATAAAAACTATTGGAATCGTCAATTTGATCAGAAACATATACACGAACGCGAATTTGTCTCAAGAACAATTGTTGACTTTTTTTAAACTAAACTTTGACTTCAAAATTCAAGATCGATATAAAGATTTGAGAGTTGAGATTTTGCAGATAGATTCAAAGAAAGATTTCTAACCTTTCTGCATTTTTAGATTTTGAAACTTTATTCGAAATTGAATTAAGAGAAAAAAAAATTGGAGCGTGCAGAGAAGAAGAAAACAAAAATATCGCTGTGCTCTTTAATCCCATTGGATTTCCTTTTTATTTGATTTGAAATTATACATAATCATGTTGTAATAATAGAGATCGGTTGATAAAAAATGGAGAAAATGTCAACACAGGTTCACGAGTTGGGAGCAGGAAAGAAACAAAAAAAATAATAATAATAGAGATAAAGGATACAGAGGTCAAGCGTATAATATAGATCCCTACTGCTTTTTTTTAATTAATAATAATAATATATAATAACAATACTATTAATATCTAATAATATTAATAAAATTAATAATAATGATAAATATAATATTAATGATAATAATAATTGTATAAATGATAATAATAATAATAATAATAATACCATACTAATTATGATAATATTAATATTTTATCGATAATAATAATATTAGTAATAATAATCTAATTTATACATCCAATTTCATCTTTATATGATATAAAGTGATATTATGAATACAAATATTGATATTTGACGATACAAATAACATTACTACAACAACTATATTTGTATTTAAATTTAATTTATTAATATCATCTATTATTATGTAATATTTAATAATTATGTAATATGTATTGTAACATATACTGAATATTATATATTTATGCATTTTAATATAAATATATTATAATATTTATTTACATACTAATTATATTATACTTATGTATGTAATTATGAAAAATATAAATGTTTTATATATGTAAGTATTATATATATTTATTAAAATAGTACATTATTTCATCATAGATATATTATAAATTTCTACATATACATAATATAATAATTATGTATAAAATCATATATATATATATATATATATATATATATATATAGTTATATTTATGTATATATGTATACTACCATATATATAAAATCATGTTTTAAATGTTGAGTAGATGATTAATTATGTATATTAAACAATTAACTACAAAGTATAACATTGTACATTTAATATTTTGATAACGTTGGTAAAATATGTTTGAATCATTTATATACAATATACTATATATATTCAAAATGAAAATCTTTAGTTATTAAATGTTATCTTTTATAATAACAAAATTACTTAATAGTTCATTAATACTAATATAATTAGTTTTATATATAATTATTTATATTTACATTCTTAGTTACAATTAAAGGTTCGTGAATCGTCGGAAATAGTTAAAGGTCAAATGTTATCATGAAATAGTTCAAACATAATGAGACTCGGTTTAATAGACTTTGCTTATCGAGTCGAATCATATAAGATTATGTTTAAATTTGGTCGGAAATTCCAGGGTCATCACAGTACCTACCCGTTAAAGAAATTTCGTCCCGAAATTTGAGTGAGGTCGTCATAGCTAACAATAAATATGTTTTCCTGACGAATATGAGTTGATAACTTGAGTTTTATCATCATTGAGTAATATGGATAAAAATAATTCGATTATTCGAAGAGTGCGAATGAAGCTATTCACAAAAGGATGAAATGAGAAACAAAGATTTGTTTTTAACTTTTGACGTAGTCAGGTTTGAATTTAGAAAATAAGGCGCGTCTTAACTTTTGACATTGCCTTGGTTGAATTCCGGAATTTAAGGGATTTAAAGAAAATCTTGAAGATCTATAAAATCTGATTCTTCGGGATTTATGGAAATTAAGATCTCTTTAATTAAATACGGTGATTTGCCCCGATTACTACGTCTGATATTTCCAGTATAAATTAAGCTCTTCCTTTCCATTATTCTCACCATTCTTATACTTTCTTTCTTAGTTCATACATCCAAAAGATTCTGAAAATGATTAATCCAGTTCTGATCCTTGTCCTCATCCTTACTATCGCAACAATCATTCTCCTTTTCCAACTTCCACCAGAGGAATCTGCTTTCTTCTACTTCGCCCTCAGGATTATAATGTTTTTAATTCTCCCGTGTCTTTATGTTGCGATAAACATTGATATACACGGTTTGTAATTTATGTGTTGTTATCGGACTTTATATTCTCCCTTATATTTCAAAGCTCTATGCTTTTGTTTTCTCTTCCGGACTTCAAGTCAAGCGAATAATGGTCCAGAATTTATAGATATAGAGTTTCGAATGATTATAATGTTCTAAGCATGAAGGAACGTGATAGCACGATTTGATTTTCAAATTTATCAACATCACGGAAGATAAAACCATCAAGAATACATTTTCTTGATTTGTTACGGAGTTAAGTAGGATGAAAGAGTTATGTAACATGGCACATGATGACGTTATGATCTGTGAATCATCACGTTTCATTTAGAAACTCAGCATGACTTACTGTAATATAATCACGTTGATCAAGTGTCATTATATTATACTAACTCATGCATTAGTTCCCATCATTACTACAATAACATTCATATTTTAAGCTTGAAAATTTACAGAATATAGTTTCTATATGATGTAATACTGATAGCACGAAAAGATTAATGATTTCAGATAAGAATAGTTATAAAAATATCTCCAGAAATATGGAGGATATTTATAATGAAAGGTACGATAATATCTCAGAATATCTAAGATCATAGGATGATAGAAACTATTATCTGCAAGGGTTTAGAGTAAGGAGCAAGTTATTCACTATAGACTTTAGCAGACATTGAATTATTTGGATTCTTTGAAGTCAAACTTATTCTTTGTGATTTATCCACGGCTTTCTTCATAGTTTCGCATAATCTGCTTTTCGGTACTATATTTTCTATTGAATGTTTCCAATATATTGATACACAGGAAGCACGAAGAGGTATATAATTTCGGACGAGAATATTTATGAAAATATCCTCAGAAATATCAAAGATATTGATGATGATATTTTGGAATTTCTAAGTTCGACGGTTGATGGAGAAAGATTTTCCGCAAGATTTTAACATGACTTCGGAGCAAGATATTCTCTAAAGATTTCAACGGATCCAGAATTACCTGAATCCTTTGAATATAGGATTTGGTCCTTGTATTTGTCCTTGGTCTCCTTCATGGGTAACTCAATCTGTTTTTCAATACCCAATTTTCTATCGAGCGTTCCTAACACTCCTTTCTTTATCATCAAACTTTTGTCCGTTTAGACCATCTACCATTTTTCTGTTTCCTCTGCATTTAATGCTATGATATCTGAATCATCGGTTATTAATCCGAGGTGGTTTCAGGAGAATTGTGTTTTTAGATGATTAAACGCTGATGGTAATATGATGGAATATGAAAGGTTACCTGGTAATAATAAAAGAGCACGCGTATATATAAACGTTATAATAAGGTTGTTTCGTACGAAAAGTCGAAGTTGACTTGTTGGAGCTGTGACAAAATTGGCTAATTTTGAAAAGGGATCGCAAAGTTGTTTTTGTTAATAAATGCCAAAGGATCTGACGCGGCTACGTGTTGAACTTTTACACAATTGCCGAGAGTTTCTCAGGTGCATAACTATATGCATAAATCTTTCCTTCCGTAGATAAAGTGCGGTTGATTCATCCTATCGATTGAGGTGTTTTCAAGAATCATGAAAGGTTTGAACGCAGAATGTAATCGTGAAGATACAAATGAGGTTTAAGACGAAATCAAGTGGCAAACTTGAAGAATTGTTTAGTTTCATATGTTATATTCAATATTTTAATTCATTTTAATTGTCCAATGTTATTAGTCCACAGTCGATAGTCCACAGTTGACAGTGCAATCATTCATATATAGTTTAATATATAATATTTGAATTAATTAATACGTATCGTGACCCGTGTACATGTCTCAGACTCGATCACAACTCAAAGTATATATATTATTATAGAATCAACCTCAACCCTGTATAGAGAACTCGATCATTACTGCATATAGAGTGTCTATGGTGATTCCAAATAATATATATAGATGTGTCGATATGATATGTCAAAACCTTGTATACGTGTCCCGATATTTAAAGTGCGTAAAATAAATAACAGAAATTAAATGACGATAAATAAAGTGCGTAAAGTAAATAACAGAAATTAAATGACAATAAATAAAATTGCGAGAATATAAATTGCGATAAAATAAATTGCGATAAATAAATTGCGATAAATAAATTGCGATAAATAAAATGTAATACGGAATTAACAGTTAGCTAGGAACAGTTAGCTAGGATTTTGTTAGCGTGGTTTCTTAATAAAATTTAATATTGTTAATTAGTCTGTTTCTAATCAATTTTTATTGTGTCCATTATTTCTTCATTATGCCACTTGTTGGATTCTGATAGGTCAAAATTCAAATATGAAATTGAATTTGAATAAAAATAGTTATTCTTTGGTGAACGGATAAGTATCCCGGTGGTTGTAAATAGGATAGTGAATAACTGTTGAATCAGATTCGAAGAATATACAGTGTAACTTATTAATGTGAAATTTAAATATTCCTCGGGTATTACCTACCCGTTAAAATATTTTTATTATTAACAGTTTGTACAAAAGAATTTTTAATTACAATCTTTATGAAAACATATATACATATATATTTTCTTCAGATGTAATCATGAATTTAATGAGTTAACATGATATTAAACTCATTTAGTTTTCAGTTGGAACTAGAATAAATAATCTCTAAAACATTAGAGATTACATAATCACCATGTAGAACGAAGATAACTGATGTAGAATGTCATGTAGAATGATGATTATACTCGAGGTATAGATTGAGATGTTGAGGCATGTGATATTGAAATTTGGGTTGTTGGTGGTACTGTTGGTGCCGGTGATTTGGATGAAGCTGGTACGTTTTGCACCATATTTTCCAAGACTACAACTTATGCGCGAAGTTCGTTAACTTCTTCTATTACACCGGGATGATTGTCGGTTCGGACGAGCGGATGAATGAGGTTTAGAATCTGAGATAGTATATGATCGTGATGAGATACTTTGGAAATGAGAGAGAAAATGGTGTCTCGAACAGGTTCGCCGGTAAACGTTTTAGGTTCATTGTCAAGAGGTGAATTTGGTTAGTGGAAATGATCGCCTTCTTCGCGTTTCCATTGATTAAGTCGACTACGAACCCATCTCCAATTCATTCAGAATAGATGATGGCTAATTGATCGATTCATTCCGGTTACTCTGCTTTCGGAGCTCGAGTGGAAATCCATATCGAAATAGCTGTCGGAATAACTATCGAAATAGCTATCGAAATCTGATGGACTCGAACTGGTTGAGGGATTCATCTCGTACGATCAGATGAGGGATTTTCGATAAGAAATAGATTATAGGATGTAGATTAGTACCCTGCAATACATAATTTACATATGCATATATAATACTAAAATCCCATAAGCTATGGAGGAATCTACGGAAGCTGTCAGGCAAAGGTAACAATAACAGATACGCTAAGATATGAATTTAACTATACACTGTCTATGCAATAAAGGCAGTAAGACGTGTCTTAGACTTTAAGGATGATAAGCAAATAATTTTTCGACACTAAATGATAAGCAAAACTTTTGACATGCAAACACGGTCGAAGTCCAGACTCATTAATGCATTCTAACGACTATCAGTTAGACTCACTAATGCAAGACCTGGTTCGCTAAGACCACCGCTCTGATACCAACTGTGAAGACCCGTCCTAATCCATCCGGACGAAGTCCATATCGATTATAAACGATTCACAACAGTTGATTACATCGCGAGGTACTTGACCTCTATATGATACATTTTACAAACATTGCATTCGTTTTTGAAAAGACAAACTTTCATTACATCGAAAGTTGACAGGCATGCATACCATTTCATAATATATCCAAAGGCCGTTTAGGCATGTTTGACCGAAAAATCATTTTTTGTATAAGTTATTGTATTTTTGCATGCGACCTCGTTTTTACATTAACCTTTGACTTTTGACCTTAAATTTTGACTTTTCCGTTAACTTTTCAGTTAATATTTTTGTATTGACTTTCTATAAAAACTAAAATACTATTTTATGATTATGAAACCAATTGTGATACGTTGTTTCACACGTCACCTTTTACTAGAATTTTAACTGAGCATGGGTAATATAACATGTTACTATACTGTTGAGTCAGACTCGAGCATTAGAATTGTGGTACACTATGACTTGGCCTAAATTGTTAGACAAATATTGACCGTCATATAAATATATATAATTAATATAGGTTCGTGAATCCAAGGCCAACCCTACACTTGTTCAATGATGTTATATGTATTTTTACTACAAAATACAGTATGGTGAGTTTCATTTGCCTTTTTACCCTTTATATTTTTGGGCTGAGAATACATGCGCAACTTTTATAACTGTTTTACGAAATTGACACAAGTACGTGAAACTACATTCTATGGTTGGATTATCGAAGTCGAATATGCCCCTTTTTATTAAGTCTGGTAATCTAAGAATTAGGGAACAGACACCCTAATTGACGCGAATCCTAAAGATAGATCTATCGGGCCCAACAAGCCCCATCCAAAGTACCGGATGTTTTAGTACTTCGAAATTTATATCATGTCCGAAGGAGGATCCCGGAATGATGGGGATATTCTTATATATGCATATTGTTAATGTCGGTTACCAGGTGTTCAATCCATATGAATGATATTTTTGTCTCTATGCATGGGACGTATGTTTATGAGAAATGGAAATCTGAAATCTTGTGGTCTATTAAAATGATGGAAACGATTGTTTAAGTTAAACTAATGAACTCACCAACCTTTTGGTTGACACTTGAAAGCATGTTTATTCTCAGGTTTGAAAGAAATCTTCCGCTGTGCATTAGCTCATTTTAAGGACATTACTTGGAGTCATTCATGACATATTTTCAAAGACGTTGCATTCGAGTCGTTGAAGTTCATTAGAGATTATTATTAAATAAATGACAGATTAGGTCATTTATAGTTTGGATATTATGAAATGGTATGCATGCCTGTTAATTTTCGATGTAAATGAAAGTTTGTCACCCAATCCATAGGGACGAATACAATAACATATGAATACATCGCGAGGTACTTGACCTCTAAATGATACATTTTACAAACATTGCATTCGTTTTTAAAAGGCAAACTTTCGTTACATCGACAGTTGACAGGCATGTAAAGCATTTCATAATATATCCAAATATAATTGACTTAATAATAATCTTGATGAACTCAACGACTCGAATGCAACATCTTTTGAAATATGTCATGAATGACTCCAAGTAATATCTCTAATATGAGCAAATGCACAGCGGAAGATTTCTTTCGTACCTGAGAATGAACATGCTTTAAAGTGTCAACCAAAAGGTTGGTGAGTTCATTAGTTTATCATAAAGAATCATTTCATAATTTTAATAGACCACAAGATTTCATACATCCATTTCTCATAATCATACGTCCCATGCATAGAGACAAAAATATCATTCATATGGATTGAACACCTGGTAACCGACATTCACAATATACATATAAGAATATCCCCATCATTCCGGGATCCTCCTTCGGACATGATATAAATTTCGAAATACTAAAGCATCCGGTACTTTGGATGGGGCTTGTTGGGCCCGATAGATCTATCTTTAGAGTTCGCGTCAATTAGGGTGTCTGTTCCCTAATTCTTAGATTACCAGACTTAATAAAAAGGGGCATATTCGATTTCGATAATTCAACCATATAATGTAATTTCGATTACTTGTGTCTATTTCGTAAAACAGTTATAAAAGTTGCGCATGTATTCTCAGCCCAAAAATATAAAGGGTAAAAAGGCAAATGAAACTCACCATACTGTATTTTGTAGTAAAAATACATATAACATCATTGAACAAGTGTAGGGTTGGCCTCGGATTCACGAACCTATATTAATTATATATATTTATATGACGGTCAATATTTGTCTAACAATTTAGGCCAAGTCATAGTGTACCACAATCCTAATGCTCGAGTCTGACTCAACAGTATAGTAACATGTTATATTACCCATGCTCAGTTAGGTCAAAAGTCAAAGGTTAAAGTAAAAACGAGGTCGCATGCACAAGTACAATAACTTATACAAAAATGATTTTTCGGTCAAACATGACTAAACGGCCTTTAGAAAAATTATCGGAGCTCTGATTGATAAACGGCCAAAGATAAAAGTTACACATTACCAAAAAGATTAAGCATAAATTTTACAGAAGTAAACTAAACCTAGACAACTCGTAGTTGCCAACGCGGTTTCGGCGTTTCAAAGTTAATTTTTCAGCTTTAATAAATTTACAAAAGTGACCGAGTAGCCTACTTTGGAGATTTTTAGAAAATTCCTCGAAACTCGGATTGACAAACGGTCAAAGCCTGCAAATTCTAGTTACCACAAAGATATAACATGATTTTTAGCAAAAGTAAACACACATCAGGCCGACCATGACAACTGATACAAAACTGACATTTTTAATAAAAAGTTTCAGCTCTTTTCAGAATTTTAAAATGTGACCAAACAGTCAACTTTGACGATTTTTAGAAAAATCGTCGAGACTCAAATTGACAAACGGCCAGAGTCGTTTGCTAGACCTTACAGTAAATAATTTAGTGGTATTTTTGTTTTAATCTGAAACAACGCAGATCAACGAGAATTTCAGTTTCCGTATCGACGTTTCATCAAAATTTACAAAACTTCTTTTATCCATAACTTGACAACCGTTCAACGAAACGAGACGTGCTTTATATGAAAATTCATCTACTCGACGAGTAGAATCCAAATAACCACTTTTTATTACCCAGAAAATTAGTTCACTAATTATCATTAGCAATCTTAATTAC
Source organism: Rutidosis leptorrhynchoides (assembly GCF_046630445.1). NCBI lineage: Eukaryota > Viridiplantae > Streptophyta > Magnoliopsida > Asterales > Asteraceae > Rutidosis > Rutidosis leptorrhynchoides. The sequence continues at coordinate 228,763,699 of NC_092343.1, forward strand.
GAAATTAATTGTTTAATTCATAACTTTCTAACCGTTCATCGAATCCATTCGATATCTAAATGAAAAGTTCTTAATTTTTCGCTAGCTTTCCAATGACATGCATATCTTATACCTTAATTCATCCCTAGTATAACAACCTTTAAGATTCAACATAACCTATCTAAGGGCAATATCAAATGTACAAGCATGCATAATCTTATTTTCTCGAGCACTAGTCAGGGATACACTATTGGTATATAAAAATAAAATTATGAGTACTCACGTATCAATATTGAGATTCAATATTGCAGGAACGGTACGTAAACGCAACGGAGATGATAAATACTAGATTGACCTCACGAGCATACCCTCGAACATTACCCATCACCTCCATAGCTATAACCCATAATTTCCTTAGCTCTATCCCACTCATAATACCCGTTTTGAAAACACTTAGACAGCACTCCGTCGTAATATTTTATGTATACTACTAATAATAATAACTCCTAATAATAATATGATTAATAATAATAATAATAATAATAATATAAATAATAATAAAATAGATGGAGTACTCGTGTATGTATGTGTTAGTGTTTGATGAAAAAAAATATATTAGACAACAGATTACGTTGGCTTTATAGCCATTTTCTGATTTTGACTATTCTGCGACTCGTTCTCTGAACACATTATAATCTTCGTAACTCGCGAGGATTAAATAAATCCAGCTGTCCCATTATTTAAGGCTGCCGACAGCCAATTCTCTTCATTACGTATGACATATTGAAGTTTATTTATAATTTATTTAATATATATATTATTTAATCTTTAGGATTAATTAAATATTATATTATATTTACGTTCATGGTAAAAATATAATTTTTACAAAAATGACACGGTCGTGGTCTCGCGACTCATGTACCACTTTCGGTTTTTCGGACGCACTTTCGTACGTTTAGAAAACTAGCCTTTTACGTTACGCGACGTATACCTTTATCAAAAATTTGACTTACTCATCAATAAATTACCTTATAAAAAATGTAACTTATAAAATTGAGCGTTGTAGTCATTTACTTTTATAAATCAGTGACTCGTTGTTTATCAAAATATTTTATTTTAAATTAAACGTTTTGTGACATGTACCTTTATTATTAGCTAGACTTAAATTAATTAAAAACTAACCCACTCAAAGTGTAACTTAATCTTTTGAGTGTTTTGGTCATTTCCTTTTATAAATCGACGTCTCGTTATATAACAAAATATATATTTAATCTTATTAGTTTGAATCAAAACGTTTTATGACTAAAATAAAATATATGTACATTTAAAATTTATAAATTTATACATAATACCTATGTTTGAAATATTTATCTAATAATATAATATTTCACTTTTCAAAATTAATTATATTTCAAAGACCAATATATATATAACATTAAAGTCGTGTGAATACTAGATATTGTTATATCACCTAACGCTTATGCTCAAAAACTTAATCTGATATAACTTATTTATGCGCCAACATTTACTTTAATTTCTCAAACACTCTAGTTAATATATCTAATTATAAATCGAATCAATGAACAAGGGTTACTATCTTTTACCTAACTAATATATCTAATATACATAAACACGTTCTATATACGTTGCAAGTTATCAACCAAGTGTTATGAAATTCAATCCTCCACTAACTTTTGTCTAACTCCCAATAAGTGACACTTTGTTCTTACTTGTAAATCACTTTACCATTTATTCCGAATACCGTTAAAAGTAAGGGTTTCCTAATTCAAAGTGGACCTCATAACAGAGACTCATAATCATAGTTCAATGTATCCGATAATTCAATCATTTGATATTATCTTTTAATCTCGTCGATAAACTTACATCGAACAAATACGTTCATGTAAATTATTATCTATTCAATACCTTGATAGCATTTCCAAGTTCATAAAATAGATCTCATAGCTTATGTTCATATCAACTAATCCGTTCAATGTTTTATAATATATATCAATCTAATAAGCACACATGTATATATACATATATATTTATTTACACGTAATTGTTCGTGAATCGCTTGGCATGGTCAAAGGGTATTTAATTAAATGAATATAATTTCAAAACTTTCGAGACTTAATCATTACATATTTGCTTATCGTGTCGGATATATATAAAGGTTAAAGTTTAAATTTGTTCGGAAATCTCCGGGTCATCACAGTACCTACCCGTTAAAAGAAATTTCGTCCCGAAATTTGATAGAGGTCGTCATAGCTAACAGTAAGAGTGTTTTCATGACGTATATGAACTGATAATTAGGATTTTATCATCATTGATTAATATAGATAAAATGATTTGTTTTGTGAAGAGCACGAATGAAGCTATCACTTAAGAGTGAAAATGAATAAAAGTGAGTTTGACTTAACCGGTGTCGTAGACAAGATTGATTTCCGGAATTTAAGGAATTTAGAAGAAATCTTCATATTAAGATTTGATTCTTCGGTAATTAAGGAGATTCAGATCTTCTTTGATTAAAAGCGATAATCTGCTTCGATTGCTCTGTCGAAAATTTTTCCTATAAATCCACCCTCTCCATTTCCTTACAACTCACACCTTCTGTTCTTTCTTCCTCAATTCCTACTTTAAAGTATTCGTTAATATGCTCCATCCCATCCTGATCCTTGATATCCTCTTAACTTGCATATCTGTCATTCTTCTTTTTAATCTGCCACCAGAAGAATCTATTTACTTCTACTATACTCTTGGGTTTATAGTGTTTCTAGTTCTCCCGTTTCTTTATATTTCTATATGCATTGACATCTACGGTTTATAATTTGCGGGTGGTTATTGGGTTTTATATCTTCCCTTATACTTCGATGTCCTTGTTTCTGTCTTCTATAATCATTGTCATCCATAATTAATGTTCCCTTCTATTTGCTGCGGTTTATACCCCAATTTCTATGTCGGAGCTTTGTCCTTTCATTTCTTCTTCTTACGTTTATATAACTCTTGTAATGGTCCAGAATTCGTTGGTATGGATTTTAGAATAAACATAGTAATTGTTCTAAGAAGGAATTTGAAAGGGCACTATCTTGATTTGTCAAATTACCAGAATACCCTGAAAAAGACCGAATCATCAAGAAATATTTTCTTGATATGTTTAGAGATTAGATAAAATGTCAGAGTCGTGTAAATGACACATGATGACGGTATGTTTTGTGAATCATCACATCCCATTAGAAACTCAACATGAATTACTGTAATATAATGACGTTGATCAAGTGTCATTATATTATACTAACCCATGTATCAGTTCCCAACACTACTTCAAAACATTCATATTTGAATTTTTCAGAATTTAGAAACTAACACAGTTTCTTTTATGTTGCAGATATTACGGAGAGATAAATGATCTCAGATAAAAATAGTTGTGATAATATCTCCAGAAATATAGAGAGTATATATAGTGGAAGATACAAAGGTATCTTTTAATATTTAAGATAAGATGATGATGAAGAATATCTATCTGTGAAGGTTTAGAATAAGAAGTAAGGTGTTTGCTAACGAGTTCAGCAGGCACTGAATCATTTGGATCCTTTGAAGGCAGATTCAGTCTCTGTGATTTGTCCACGGCTTCCTTCATACTTTGCTCAATCCGTTTTTCAGTACCAAATCCTTTCTTTTTCTAAGCTTCACCAACTCACTATCTTTTCTCATCAAACTTTTGGCCGTTTAAACCATCTACCATTTTTATGTTTCCACTGCATTTAATGCTAATATCTGAATCTTTGGTTAGCAATCCGAGGTGGGTTCAGAAGAATCATGTTTTAGATGATTAAACGCTGGTGGTAATAGGGTGGAATATGAAAGATTCTCCAGTAATAATGACGAAAGGGCAACGTATCTATCAGGGTTATAATAAGACTGGTCCGACTGAAAAATAGAAGTTGACTTGCTGGAGCTGTGACAAAATTGGCTACTTTGAAAAGGAATCGAAATGTTGTTTCTAATAAATGATAAAGAATTTGACGCAGGTACATGTTAGATTATGATTTTGGTTTCGAGAGTTTTTCAGGTACAAAACTTCGGGTAACGTGTGGTTGGATCATTATCTCAATTGTTTATTATTTGAAGTGTCTTCTAGAATTTCGAAGGGTTTTAATTGCAGATTGTCATAGTCAATATCCAAATGATGAAATCGTCCTAAATCCCGAATGATTTTTCATATCCATCTTGTGTGTTACGATTAAAAGTGATGTTCTATCACAGTTTTGAAGTCAAAGTATAGCTTTGAAAAATGTAAAGATCTAAGAGTGATGATTTTGGTTGTATCTCGAGTTGAATTCTGAAATTCCCAAAATCAGAATATGTAATTAGATTCGAATGAGTATGGTTGTTTTGATTTCTATAGAAGAATGTATATTGGTTTAGTTGATGATTATTGAATCAGAATTGAAGAATGTAACATATTAATTGTGATTTTATATATCTCTCGAGTATTACCTACCCGTTAAAAAAAATTGCACAAATAATATTTTGAACAAGAATTCTCATTACAATCTTTATGAAAATATATGTGGGTATATTTTCTTCAGATGTAATACAGATTCAATGAGTTAATATCATACTAAGCTCATTTGATTTTCGGATTGAATTATAAATGAATTTTCTCTAAAACATTAGAGATTACATATCTTTGCGGAGTATTTCACTAATGTAATCAATGCTTCAATATTTATAGGTATTTCCTTAGTGAATCATGCTGATGCTCATAGAACTCTTGCTAACTTCGCAAGATACGAATGTTGTTTTTCCCAGTAAGTTTCGAATATACCAAGAATGAAAGTGTAAAAACAAACATGTTATTGAATGATACACTTGATTTATTATGAACCGGAGTTCATTAAATTGAAACAGAGATTGTGGTTAACGATGATTAAGTTGTTAATGAAGGATGTACATCATAAGATATTAGTAATATAAATTTAAACGAGTAGTATCTACTCTTTTTCAATTCATACTTAATAGCTTAGTACAAAAAGATTTATTATAATTCCAGAATTCATATATATAAAATATATAATAATTCTTCAGAAGGAATGAGTTAATACTATATAACTCGTCGATTCAACATATTCGTTGTTGATTGGTAATGATTTCCACAGTGATTCTTGAACTGATGGGATTTGTGATGTCATAGGTGTTGCTGATTCTGACGATGCTGACGTTACTGACTATACTGGTGATGCTAACGGTACTGTTGCTGCTTATGATACTTCCGGTAACTGCTAGTGATGCTTGTATAACAAGTAAATCGCGCACCATCCTTGTTAGGGTTTCGATTCTTCCTTGACTCATTTTGGTTCACTCATCTGATTTAGGGTTAGGGTGGAAATAGATAATCTCTAAGACTTTAGAGATTACATAATCGCCGTAGAATATTCCTCTGATGAAGTTATGAATCAATACTTCATCGTTTGTTGTTATTGGTACTCCTTGGTATCTATGATGCTTGTGATGTTGATATCCGAGGTATAGATTATGATGTTGAGGCGTGTGATGCGAATGTGATTGTTGATGGTGGTAATGGTACTGTTGGTGTTAATGATGATGATATTGTTGATGCCGATGATGCTGCTGATGTCTAGAGTATTGAGGTTTGCGATGTTGATGTTACTGGCGGTACTGATTATGCTGCTGGTGCTACTGATGGTGTTTGTAATCCTTGCACCATAAGCTCCAAAGCCGTCACGCGTGTGCGAAGTTCGTTAACTTCTGCTAGTACACCGGGATGATTGTCGGTTGGGACGAGCGGATAAATAAAATCTAGGATTTAATGTAGGATATAATCGTGACGAGATACTCTGGAAATGAGAGAGAAAATGGTTTCACGAACAGGTTCGCCAGTAAGTGCTTCAGGTTCATCGCCAATAGGGCAATTTGGTGGATGGAAAGGATCACCTTCTTCTTGTCTCCAATAATTGAGGAGGCTACGAACTCATCCCCATTTCATCCAGAATAGATGATGGCTGATTGGTTGATCCATTCCGGTAACACTGTTTTCGGAGCTTGAGTGGAATTCCATATCGGCATAACTGTCGGAATCTGAGGAGTTCGAACTAGTTGAGGGATCCATCTCGTATGATCAGAGAAAGAATTTTGGTATGAAATAGACTGTAGAATTTAGATTTGGTATTCCTCAATACATAATTTACATATGTATATATAATACCAAAATCCCATAGATTTCGGATAATCTTTGAAAGATGTTAGTCAAAGTTCACAGTGATAGATATGCTAAGACACGAATTCGTCTATACACTATTATGTAATAAATGCAGGAAAACGCGTCTAGACTTAAGGATGATAAGTAGGTAATTTCCTAAGGATGCTAAGTAAATGATTTCCGACTAAAAATGATAAGCAAAACTTTTGACATACAGACACGGTCGAAGTCCAGACTCACTAATGTATCCTAACGACTTATCAGTTAGACACACTAATGCAGACCTGGTTCGCTAATACCACCGCTCTGATACCACATGAGACGACCCGACCCAATCCATAGGGACGAATACAATAACATATGAATACATCGCGAGGTACTTGACCTCTAAATGATACATTTTACAAACATTGCATTCGTTTTTAAAAGGCAAACTTTCGTTACATCGACAGTTGACAGGCATGTAAAGCATTTCATAATATATCCAAATATAATTGACTTAATAATAATCTTGATGAACTCAATGACTCGATACCAACTGAAATGTCCCGTTCTTATTGATTAAAAACGTTCCATATTAATTGATTTCGTTGCGAGGTTTTGACCTCTATATGAGACGTTTTTCAAAGACTGCATTCATTTTAAAACAAACCATAACCTTTATTTCATCAATAGAGGTTTAAAAAGCTTTACGTAGATTATCAAATAATGATAATCTAAAATATCCTGTTTACACACGACCATTACATAATGGTTTACAATACAAATATGTTACAAAAAATAAGTTTCTTGAATGCAGTTTTTACACAATATCATACAAGCATGGACTCCAAATCTCGTCCTTATTTAAGTATGCGACAGCGGAAGCTCTTAATAATCACCTGAGAATAAACATGCTTAAAACGTCAACAAAAATGTTGGTGAGTTATAGGTTTAACCTATATATATCAAATCATAATAATAGACCACAAGATTTCATATTTCAATACACATCCCATACATAGAGATAAAAATCATTCATATGGTGAACACCTGGTAACCGACATTAACAAGATGCATATATAAGAATATCCCCATCATTCCGGGACACCCTTCGGATATGATATAAATTTCGAAGTACTAAAGCATCCGGTACTTTGGATGGGGCTTGTTGGGCCCGATAGATCTATCTTTAGGATTCGCGTCAATTAGGGTGTCTGTTCCCTAATTCTTAGATTACCAGACTTAATAAAAAGGGGCATATTCGATTTCGATAATTCAACCATAGAATGTAGTTTCACGTACTTGTGTCTATTTTGTAAATCATTTATAAAACCTGCATGTATTCTCATCCCAAAAATATTAGATTTTAAAAGTGGGACTATAACTCACTTTCACAGATTTTTACTTCGTCGGGAAGTAAGACTTGGCCACTGGTTGATTCACGAACCTATAACAATATATACATATATATCAAAGTATGTTCAAAATATATTTACAACACTTTTAATATCTTTTGATGTTTTAAGTTTATTAAGTCAGCTGTCCTCGTTAGTAACCTACAACTAGTTGTCCACAGTTAGATGTACAGAAATAAATCGATAAATATTATCTTGAATCAATCCACGACCCAGTGTATACGTATCTCAGTATTGATCACAACTCAAACTATATATATTTTGGAATCAACCTCAACCCTGTATAGCTAACTCCAACATTCACATATAGAGTGTCTATGGTTGTTCCGAAATATATATAGATGTGTCGACATGATAGGTCGAAACATTGTATACGTGTCTATGGTATCTCAAGATTACATAATATACAATACAAGTTGATTAAGTTATGGTTGGAATAGATTTATTACCAATTTTCACGTAGCTAAAATGAGAAAAATTATCCAATCTTGTTTTACCCATAACTTCTTCATTTTAAATCCGTTTTAAGTGAATCAAATTGCTATGGTTTCATATTGAACTCTATTTTATGAATCTAAATAGAAAACGTATAGGTTTATAGTCGGAAAAATAAGTTACAAGTCGTTTTTGTAAAGGTAGTCATTTCAGTCGAAAGAACGACGTCTAGATGACCATTTTAGAAAACATACTTCCACTTTGAGTTTAACCATAATTTTTGGATATAGTTTCATGTTCATAATAAAAATAATTTTCTCAGAATAACAACTTTTAAATCAAAGTTTATCATAGTTTTTAATTAACTAACCCAAAACAGCCCGCGGTGTTACTACGACGGCGTAAATCCGGTTTTACGGTGTTTTTCGTGTTTCCAGGTTTTAAATCATTAAGTTAGCATATCATATAGATATAGAACATGTGTGTAGTTGATTTTAAAAGTCAAGTTAGAAGGATTAACTTTTGTTTGCGAACAAGTTTAGAATTAACTAAACTATGTTCTAGTGATTACAAGTTTAAACCTTCGAATAAGATAGCTTTATATGTATGAGTCGAATGATGTTATGAACATCATTACTACCTTAATTTCCTTGGATAAACCTACTGGAAAAGAGAAAAATGGATCTAGCTTCAATGGATCCTTGGATGGCTCGAAGTTCTTGAAGCAGAATCATGACACGAAAACAAGTTCAAGTAAGATCATCACTTGAAATAAGATTGTTATAGTTATAGAAATTGAACCAAAGCTTGAATATGATTATTACCTTGTATTAGAATGATAACCTACTGTAAGAACCAAAGATTTCTTGAGGTTGGATGATCACCTTACAAGATTGGAAGTGAGCTAGCAAACTTGGAAGTATTCTTGATTTTATGAAACTAGAACTTTTGGAATTTATGAAGAACACTTAGAACTTGAAGATAGAACTTGAGAGAGATCAATTAGATGAAGAAAATTGAAGAATGAAAGTGTTTGTAGGTGTTTTTGGTCGTTGGTGTATGGATTAGATATAAAGGATATGTAATTTTGTTTTCATGTAAATAAGTCATGAATGATTACTCATATTTTTGTAATTTTATGAGATATTTCATGCTAGTTGCCAAATGATGGTTCCCACATGTGTTAGGTGACTCACATGGGCTGCTAAGAGCTGATCATTGGAGTGTATATACCAATAGTACATACATCTAAAAGCTGTGTATTGTACGAGTACGAATACGGGTGCATACGAGTAGAATTGTTGATGAAACTGAACGAGGATGTAATTGTAAGCATTTTTGTTAAGTAGAAGTATTTTGATAAGTGTCTTTAAGTCTTTCAAAAGTGTATAAATACATATTAAAACACTACATGTATATACATTTTAACTGAGTCGTTAAGTCATCGTTAGTCGTTACATGTAAATGTTGTTTTGAAACCTTTAGGTTAACGATCTTGTTAAATGTTGTTAACCCAATGTTTATAATATCAAATGAGATTTTAAATTATTATATTATCATGATATTATCATGTATGAATATCTCTTAATATGATATATATACATTAAATGTCTTTACAACGATAATCGTTACATATATGTCTCGTTTAAAAATCATTAAGTTAGTAGTCTTGTTTTTACATATGTAGTTGATTGTTAATATACTTAATGATATGTTACTTATCATATTATCATGTTAACTATATATATATATCCATATATATGTTATCATATAGTTTTTACAAGTTTTAACGTTCGTGAATCACCGGTCAACTTGGGTGGTCAATTGTCTATATGAAACATATTTCAATTAATCAAGTCTTAACAAGTTTGATTGATTAACATGTTGGAAACATTTAATCATGTAAATATCAATCTCAATTAATATATATAAACATGGAAAAGTTCGGGTCACTACAGTACCTACCCGTTAAATAAATTTCGTCCCGAAATTTTAAGCTGTTGAAGGTGTTGACGAATCTTCTGGAAATAGATGCGGGTATTTCTTCTTCATCTGATCTTCACGCTCCCAGGTGAACTCGGGTCCTCTACGAGCATTCCATCGAACCTTAACAATTGGTATCTTGTTTTGCTTAAGTCTTTTAACCTCACGATCCATTATTTCGACGGGTTCTTCGATGAATTGAAGTTTTTCGTTGATTTGGATTTCATCTAACGGAATAGTGAGATCTTCTTTAGCAAAATATTTCTTCAAATTCGAGACGTGGAAAGTGTTATGTACAGCCGCGAGTTGTTGAGGTAACTCAAGTCGGTAATCTACTGGTCCGACACGATCAATAATCTTGAATGGTCCAATATACCTTGGATTTAAAATCTATTTGCTCATTTTATCAGTAAAGAATACATTAGTGTGTAACGAGACATATATGTAACGATTATTTTTAAAAGACATTTAATCAACTATTTATTAGTAATATCATATCAGTTAGAATAATTGTATTTGCTTATCATCCTTAAAGTCTAAGACACGTCTTACTGCCTTTATTGCATAGACAGTGTATAGTTAAATTCATATCTTAGCGTATCTGTTATTGTTACCTTTGCCTGACAGCTTCCGTAGATTCCTCCGTAGCTTATGGGATTTTAGTATTATATATGCATATGTAAATTATGTATTGCAGGGTACTAATCTACATCCTATAATCTATTTCTTATCGAAAATCCCTCATCTGATCGTACGAGATGAATCCCTCAACCAGTTCGAGTCCATCAGATTTCGATAGCTATTTCGATAGTTATTCCGACAGCTATTTCGATATGGATTTCCACTCGAGCTCCGAAAGCAGAGTAACCGGAATGAATCGATCAATTAGCCATCATCTATTCTGAATGAATTGGAGATGGGTTCGTATTCGACTTAATCAATGGAAACGCGAAGAAGGCGATCATTTCCACTAACCAAATTCACCTCTTGACAATGAACCTAAAACGTTTACCGGCGAACCTGTTCGAGACACCATTTTCTCTCTCATTTCCAAAGTATCTCATCACGATCATATACTATCTCAGATTCTAAACCTCATTCATCCGCTCGTCCGAACCGACAATCATCCCGGTGTAATAGAAGAAGTTAACGAACTTCGCGCATAAGTTGTAGTCTTGGAAAATATGGTGCAAAACGTACCAGCTTCATCCAAATCACCGGCACCAACAGTACCACCAACAACCCAAATTTCAATATCACATGCCTCAACATCTCAATCTATACCTCGAGTATAATCATCATTCTACATGACATTCTACATCAGTTTTCTTCGTTCGACATGGTGATTATGTAATCTCTAATGTTTTAGAGATTATTTATTCTAGTTCCAACTGAAAACTAAATGAGTTTAATATCATGTTAACTCATTAAATTCATGATTACATCTGAAGAAAATATATATGTATATATGTTTTCATAAAGATTGTAATTAAAAATTCTTTTGTACAAACTGTTAATAATAAAAATATTTTAACGGGTAGGTAATACCCGAGGAATATTTAAATTTCACATTAATAAGTTACACTGTATATTCTTCGAATCTGATTCAACAGTTATTCACTATCCTATTTACAACCACCGGGATACTTATCCGTTCACCAAAGAATAACTATTTTCATTCAAATTCAATTTCATATTTGAATTTTGACCTATCAGAATCCAACAAGTGGCATAATGAAGAAATAATGGACACAATAAAAATTGATTAGAAACAGACTAATTAACAATATTAAATTTTATTAGGAAACCACGCTAACAAAATCCTAGCTAACTGTTCCTAGCTAACTGTTAATTCCGTATTACATTTTATTTATCGCAATTTATTTTATCGCAATTTATATTCTCGCAATTTTATTTATTGTCATTTAATTTCTGTTATTTACTTTACGCACTTTATTTATCGTCATTTAATTTCTGTTATTTATTTTACGCATTTTAAATATCGGGACACGTATACAAGGTTTTGACATATCATATCGACACATCTATATATATTATTTGGAATCACCATAGACACTCTATATGCAGTAATGATCGAGTTCTCTATACAGGGTTGAGGTTGATTCTATAATAATATATATACTTTGAGTTGTGATCGAGTCTGAGACATGTACACGGGTCACGATACGTATTAATTAATTCAAATATTATATATTAAACTATATATGAATGATTGCACTGTCAACTGTGGACTATCGACTGTGGACTAATAACATTGGACAATTAAAATGAATTAAAATATTGAATATAACATATGAAACTAAACAATTCTTCAAGTTTGCCACTTGATTTCGTCTTAAACCTCATTTGTATCTTCACGATTACATTCTGCGTTCAAACCTTTCATGATTCTTGAAAACACCTCAATCGATAGGATGAATCAACCGCACTTCATCTACGGAAGGAAAGATTTATGCATATAGTTATGCACCTGAGAAACTCTCGGCAATTGAGTAAAAGTTCAACACGTAGCCGCGTCAGATCCTTTGGCATTTATTAACAAAAACAACTTTGCGATCCCTTTTCAAAATTAGCCAATTTTGTCACAGCTCCAACAAGTCAACTTCGACTTTTCGTACGAAACAACCTTATTATAACGTTTATATATACGCGTGCTCTTTTATTGTTACCAGGTAACCTTTCATATTCCATCATATTACCATCAACGTTTAATCATCTAAAAACACAATTCTCCTGAAACCACCTCGGATTAATAACCGATGATTCAGATATCATAGCATTAAATGCAGAGGAAACAGAAAAATGGTTGATGGTCTAAACGGACAAAAGTTTGATGATAAAGAAAGGAGTGTTAGGAACGCTCGATAGAAAATTGGGTATTGAAAAACATATTGAGTTACCCATGAAGGAGACCAAGGACAAATACAAGGACCAAATCCTATATTCAAAGGATTCAGGTAATTCTGGATCCGTTGAAATCTTTAGAGAATATCTTGCTCCGAAGTCATGTTAAAATCTTGCGGAAAATCTTTCTCCATCAACCGTCGAACTTAGAAATTCCAAAATATCATCATCAATATCTTTGATATTTCTGAGGATATTTTCATAAATATTCTCGTCCGAAATTATATACCTCTTCGTGCTTCTTGTGTATCAATTACATCCTCGTTCAGTTTCATCAACAATTCTACTCGTATGCACCCGTATTCGTACTCGTACAATACACAGCTTTTAGATGTATGTACTATTGGTATATACACTCCAATGATCAGCTCTTAGCAGCCCATGTGAGTCACCTAACACATGTGGGAACCATCATTTGGCAACTAGCATGAAATATCTCATAAAATTACAAAAATATGAGTAATCATTCATGACTTATTTAAATGAAAACAAAATTACATATCCTTTATATCTAATCCATACACCAACGACCAAAAACACCTACAAACACTTTCATTCTTCAATTTTCTTCATCTAATTGATCTCTCTCAAGTTCTATCTTCAAGTTCTAAGTGTTCTTCATAAATTCCAAAAGTTCTAGTTTCATAAAATCAAGAATACTTCCAAGTTTGCTAGCTCACTTCCAATCTTGTAAGGTGATCATCCAACCTCAAGAAATCTTTGGTTCTTACAGTAGGTTATCATTCTAATACAAGGTAATAATCATATTCAAGCTTTGGTTCAATTTCTATAACTATAACAATCTTATTTCAAGTGATGATCTTACTTGAACTTGTTTTCGTGTCATGATTCTGCTTCAAGAACTTCGAGCCATCCAAGGATCCATTGAAGCTAGATCCATTTTTCTCTTTTTCAGTAGGTTTATCCAAGGAAATTAAGGTAGTAATGATGTTCATAACATCATTCGACTCATACATATAAAGCTATCTTATTCGAAGGTTTAAACTTGTAATCACTAGAACATAGTTTAGTTAATTCTAAACTTGTTCGCAAACAAAAGTTAATCCTTCTAACTTGACTTTTAAAATCAACTACACACATGTTCTATATCTATATGATATGCTAACTTAATGATTTAAAACCTGGAAACACGAAAAACACCGTAAAACCGGATTTACGCCGTCGTAGTAACACAGCGGGCTGTTTTGGGTTAGTTAATTAAAAACTATGATAAACTTTGATTTAAAAGTTGTTATTCTGAGAAAATTATTTTTATTATGAACATGAAACTATATCCAAAAATTATGGTTAAACTCAAAGTGGAAGTATGTTTTCTAAAATGGTCATCTAGACGTCGTTCTTTCGACTGAAATGACTACCTTTACAAAAATGACTTGTAACTTATTTTTCCGACTATAAACCTATACTTTTTCTATTTAGATTCATAAAATAGAGTTCAATATGAAACCATAGCAATTTGATTCACTTAAAACGGATTTAAAATGAAGAAGTTATGGGTAAAACAAGATTGGATAATTTTTCTCATTTTAGCTACGTGAAAATTGGTAACAAATCTATTCCAACCATAACTTAATCAACTTGTATTGTATATTATGTAATCTTGAGATACCATAGACACGTATACAATGTTTCGACCTATCATGTCGACACATCTATATATATTTCGGAACAACCATAGACACTCTATATGTGAATGTTGGAGTTAGCTATACAGGGTTGAGGTTGATTCCAAAATATATATAGTTTGAGTTGTGATCAATACTGAGATACGTATACACTGGGTCGTGGATTGATTCAAGATAATATTTATCGATTTATTTCTGTACATCTAACTGTGGACAACTAGTTGTAGGTTACTAACGAGGACAGCTGACTTAATAAACTTAAAACATCAAAAGATATTAAAAGTGTTGTAAATATATTTTGAACATACTTTGATATATATGTATATATTGTTATAGGTTCGTGAATCAACCAGTGGCCAAGTCTTACTTCCCGACGAAGTAAAAATCTGTGAAAGTGAGTTATAGTCCCACTTTTAAAATCTAATATTTTTGGGATGAGAATACATGCAGGTTTTATAAATGATTTACAAAATAGACACAAGTACGTGAAACCACATTCTATGGTTGAATTATCGAAATCGAATATGCCCCTTTTTATTAAGTCTGGTAATCTAAGAATTAGGGAACAGACACCCTAATTGACGCGAATCCTAAAGATAGATCTATTGGGCCTAACAAACCCCATCCAAAGTACCGGATGCTTTAGTACTTCGAAATTTATATCATATCCGAAGGGTGTCCCGGAATGATGGGGATATTCTTATATATGCATCTTGTTATTGTCGGTTACCATGTGTTCACCATATGAATGATTTTTATCTCTATGTATGGGATGTGTATTGAAATATGAAATCTTGTGGTCTATTATTATGATTTGATATATATAGGTTAAACCTATAACTCACCAACATTTTTGTTGACGTTTTAAGCATGTTTATTCTCAGGTGATTATTAAGAGCTTCCGCTGTCGCATACTTAAATAAGGACGAGATTTGGAATCCATGCTTGTATGATATTGTGTAAAAACTGCATTCAAGAAACTTATTTTTTGTAACATATTTGTATTGTAAACCATTATGTAATGGTCGTGTGAAAACAGGATATTTTAGATTATCATTATTTGATAATCTACGTAAAGCTTTTTAAACCTCTATTGATGAAATAAAGGTTATGGTTTGTTTTAAAATGAATGCAGTCTTTGAAAAACGTCTCATATAGAGGTCAAAACCTCGCAACGAAATCAATTAATATGGAACGTTTTTAATCAATAAGAACGTGAGTTATAGGTTTAACCTATATATATCAAATCGTAACAATAGACCACAAGATTTCATATTTCAATACACATCCCATACATAGAGATAAAAATCATTCATATGGTGAACACCTGGTAACCGACAATAACAAGATGCATATATAAGAATATCCCCATCATTCCGGGACACCCTTCGGATATGATATAAATTTCGAAGTACTAAAGCATCCGGTACTTTGGATGGGGTTTGTTAGGCCCAATAGATCTATCTTTAGGATTCGCATCAATTAGGGTGTCTGTTCCCTAATTGACGCGAACTCTAAAGATAGATCTATCGGGCCCAACAAGCCCCATCCAAAGTACCGGATGCTTTAGTATTTCGAAATTTATATCATGTCCGAAGGAGGATCCCGGAATGATGGGGATATTCTTATATGTATATTGTGAATGTCGGTTACCAGGTGTTCAATCCATATGAATGATATTTTTGTCTCTATGCATGGGACGTATCAAATAATGATAATCTAAAATATCCTGTTTACACACGACCATTACATAATGGTTTACAATACAAATATGTTACAAAAAATAAGTTTCTTGAATGCAGTTTTTACACAATATCATACAAGCATGGACTCCAAATCTCGTCCTTATTTAAGTATGCGACAGCGGAAGCTCTTAATAATCACCTGAGAATAAACATGCTTAAAACGTCAACAAAAATGTTGGTGAGTTATAGGTTTAACCTATATATATCAAATCATAATAATAGACCACAAGATTTCATATTTCAATACACATCCCATACATAGAGATAAAAATCATTCATATGGTGAACACCTGGTAACCGACATTAACAAGATGCATATATAAGAATATCCCCATCATTCCGGGACACCCTTCGGATATGATATAAATTTCGAAGTACTAAAGCATCCGGTACTTTGGATGGGGCTTGTTGGGCCCGATAGATCTATCTTTAGGATTCGCGTCAATTAGGGTGTCTGTTCCCTAATTCTTAGATTACCAGACTATAAAAGGGCATATTCGGTTTAATAATCCAGCCATAGAATGTAGTTTTAAGTACTTATGTCTATTTCGTCAAACATTTATAAAGCAGCGCATGTATTCTCAGTCCCAAAAATATATATTGCAAAAGCATTTAAAAAGGGAGCAAATGAAACTAGAACTTTTGGAATTTATGAAGAACACTTAGAACTTGAAGATAGAACTTGAGAGAGATCAATTAGATGAAGAAAATTGAAGAATGAAAGTATTTGTAGGTGTTTTTGGTCGTTGGTGTATGGATTAGATATAAAGGATATGTAATTTTGTTTTCATGTAAATAAGTCATGAATGATTACTCATATTTTTGTAATTTTATGAGATATTTCATGCTAGTTGCCAAATGATGGTTCCCACATGTGTTAGGTGACTCACATGGGCTGCTAAGAGCTGATCATTGGAGTGTATATACCAATAGTACATACATCTAAAAGCTGTGTATTGTACGAGTACGAATACGGGTGCATACGAGTAGAATTGTTGATGAAACTGAACGAGGATGTAATTGTAAGCATTTTTGTTAAGTAGAAGTATTTTGATAAGTGTCTTTAAGTCTTTCAAAAGTGTATAAATACATATTAAAACACTACATGTATATACATTTTAACTGAGTCGTTAAGTCATCGTTAGTCGTTACATGTAAATGTTGTTTTGAAACCTTTAGGTTAACGATCTTGTTAAATGTTGTTAACCCAATGTTTATAATATCAAATGAGATTTTAAATTATTATATTATCATGATATTATCATGTATGAATATCTCTTAATATGATATATATACATTAAATGTCTTTACAACGATAATCGTTACATATATGTCTCGTTTAAAAATCATTAAGTTAGTAGTCTTGTTTTTACATATGTAGTTGATTGTTAATATACTTAATGATATGTTTACTTATCATATTATCATGTTAACTATATATATATATCCATATATATGTTATCATATAGTTTTTACAAGTTTTAACGTTCGTGAATCACCGGTCAACTTGGGTGGTCAATTGTCTATATGAAACATATTTCAATTAATCAAGTCTTAACAAGTTTGATTGCTTAACATGTTGGAAACATTTAATCATGTAAATATCAATCTCAATTAATATATATAAACATGGAAAAGTTCGGGTCACTACAGTACCTACCCGTTAAATAAATTTCGTCCCGAAATTTTAAGCTGTTGAAGGTGTTGACGAATCTTCTGGAAATAGATGCGGGTATTTCTTCTTCATCTGATCTTCACGCTCCCAGGTGAACTCGGGTCCTCTACGAGCATTCCATCGAACCTTAACAATTGGTATCTTGTTTTGCTTAAGTCTTTTAACCTCACGATCCATTATTTCGACGGGTTCTTCGATGAATTGAAGTTTTTCGTTGATTTGGATTTCATCTAACGGAATAGTGAGATCTTCTTTAGCAAAACATTTCTTCAAATTCGAGACGTGGAAAGTGTTATGTACAGCCGCGAGTTGTTGAGGTAACTCAAGTCGGTAAGCTACTGGTCCGACACGATCAATAATCTTGAATGGTCCAATATACCTTGGATTTAATTTCCCTCGTTTACCAAATCGAACAACGCCTTTCCAAGGTGCAACTTTAAGCATGACCATCTCTCCAATTTCAAATTCTATATCTTTTCTTTTAATATCAGCGTAGCTCTTTTGTCGACTTTGGGCGGTTTTCAACCGTTGTTGAATTTGAATGATCTTCTCGGTAGTTTCTTGTATAATCTCCGGACCCGTAATCTGTCTATCCCCCACTTCACTCCAACAAATTGGAGACCTGCACTTTCTACCATAAAGTGCTTCAAACGGCGCCATCTCAATGCTTGAATGGTAGCTGTTGTTGTAGAAAAATTCTGCTAATGGTAGATGTCGATCCCAACTGTTTCCGAAATCAATAACACATGCTCGTAGCATGTCTTCAAGCGTTTGTATCGTCCTTTCACTCTGCCCATTGGTTTGTGGATGATAGGCAGTACTCATGTCTAGACGAGTTCCTAATGCTTGCTGTAATGTCTGCCAGAATCTTGAAATAAATCTGCCATCCCTATCAGAGATAATAGAGATTGGTATTCCATGTCTGGAGACGACTTCCTTCAAATATAGTCGTGCTAACTTCTCCATCTTGTCATCTTCTCTTATTGGCAGGAAGTGTGCTGATTTGGTGAGACGATCAACTATTACCCAAATAGTATCATAAATGGTAATTGGAGATATGAGAGAAATGGTACTTAGAGAAGCTCATAAAACCAGATACTCAATACATCCTAGAACGGGGAAGATGTACAAGGATCTCAAGAAACCTTTTTGGTGGCCGGGTATGAAAGCCGATGTTGCTAAATACGTAGGAGAATGTTTGACGTGTTCTAAGGTCAAAGCTGAGCATCAGAAACCATCAGGTCTACTTCAACAACCCGAAATCCCGGAATGGAAATGGGAAAACATTACCATGGATTTCATCACTAAATTGCCAAGGACTGCAATTGGTTTTGATACTATTTGGGTAATAGTTGATCGTCTCACCAAATCAGCACACTTCCTACCAATAAGAGAAGATGACAAGATGGAGAAGTTAGCACGACTGTATTTGAAGGAAGTCGTCTCCAGACATGGAATACCAATCTCTATTATCTCTGATAGGGATGGCAGATTTATTTCAAGATTCTGGCAGACATTACAGCAAGCATTAGGAACTCGTCTAGACATGAGTACTGCCTATCATCCACAAACTGATGGGCAGAGCGAAAGGACGATACAAACGCTTGAAGACATGCTACGAGCATGTGTTATTGATTTCGGAAACAGTTGGGATCGACATCTACCGTTAGCAGAATTTTCCTACAACAACAACTACCATTCAAGCATTGAGATGGCGCCGTTTGAAGCACTTTATGGTAGAAAGTGCAGGTCTCCGATTTGTTGGAGTGAAGTGGGGGATAGACAGATTACGGGTCCGGAGATTATACAAGAAACTACCGAGAAGATCATCCAAATTCAACAACGGTTGAAAACCGCCCAAAGTCGACAAAAGAGCTACGCTGACATTAAAAGAAAAGATATAGAATTTGAAATTGGAGAGATGGTCATGCTTAAAGTTGCACCTTGGAAAGGCGTTGTTCGATTTGGTAAACGAGGGAAATTAAATCCAAGGTATATTGGACCATTCAATATTATTGATCGTGTCGGACCAGTAGCTTACCGACTAGAGTTACCTCAACAACTCGCGGCTATACATAACACTTTCCACGTCTCGAATTTAAAGAAATGTTTTGCTAAAGAAGATCTCACTATTCCGTTAGATGAAATCCAAATCAACGAAAAACTTCAATTCATCGAAGAACCCGTCGAAATAATGGATCGTGAGGTTAAAAGACTTAATCAAAACAAGATACCAATTGTTAAGGTTCGATGGAATGCTCGTAGAGGACCCGAGTTCACCTGGGAGCGTGAAGATCAGATGAAGAAGAAATACCCGCATCTATTTCCAGAAGATTCGTCAACACCTTCAACAGCTTAAAATTTCGGGACGAAATTTATTTAACGGGTAGGTACTGTAGTGACCCGAACTTTTCCATGTTTATATATATTAATTGAGATTGATATTTATATGATTAAATGTTTCCAACATGTTAAGCAATCAAACTTGTTAAGACTTGATTAATTGAAATATGTTTCATATAGACAATTGACCACCCAAGTTGATCGGTGATTCACGAACGTTAAAACTTGTAAAAACTATATGATGACATATATATGGATATATATATATAGTTAACATGATACTATGATAAGAAAACATATCATAAAGTATATTAACAATGAACTACATATGTAAAAACAAGACTACTAACTTAATGATTTTTAAACGAGACATATATGTAACGATTATCGTTGTAAAGACATTTAATGTATATATATCATATTAAGAGATATTCATACATGATAATATCATGATAATATAATAATTTAAAATCTCATTTGATATTATAAACATTGGGTTAACAACATTTAACAAGATCGTTAACCTAAAGGTTTCAAAACAACACTTACATGTAACGACTAACGATGACTTAACGACTCAGTTAAAATGTATATACATGTAGTGTTTTAATATGTATTTATACACTTTTGAAAGACTTCAATACACTTATCAAAATACTTCTACTTAACAAAAATGCTTACAATTACATCCTCGTTCAGTTTCATCAACAATTCTACTCGTATGCACCCGTATTCGTACTCGTACAATACACAGCTTTTAGATGTATGTACTATTGGTATATACACTCCAATGATCAGCTCTTAGCAGCCCATGTGAGTCACCTAACACATGTGGGAACCATCATTTGGCAACTAGCATGAAATATCTCATAAAATTACAAAAATATGAGTAATCATTCATGACTTATTTACATGAAAACAAAATTACATATCCTTTATATCTAATCCATACACCAACGACCAAAAACACCTACAAACACTTTCATTCTTCAATTTTCTTCATCTAATTGATCTCTCTCAAGTTCTATCTTCAAGTTCTAAGTGTTCTTCATAAATTCCAAAAGTTCTAGTTTCAAAAAATCAAGAATACTTTCAAGTTTGCTAGCTCACTTCCAATCTTGTAAGGTGATCATCCAACCTCAAGAAATCTTTGTTTCTTACAGTAGGTTATCATTCTAATACAAGGTAATAATCATATTCAAACTTTGGTTCAATTTCTATAACTATAACAATCTTATTTCAAGTGATGATCTTACTTGAACTTGTTTTCGTGTCATGATTCTGCTTCAAGAACTTCGAGCCATCCAAGGATCCATTGAAGCTAGATCCATTTTTCTCTTTTCCAGTAGGTTTATCCAAGGAAATTAAGGTAGTAATGATGTTCATAACATCATTCGATTCATACATATAAAGCTATCTTATTCGAAGGTTTAAACTTGTAATCACTAGAACATAGTTTAGTTAATTCTAAACTTGTTCGCAAACAAAAGTTAATCCTTCTAACTTGACTTTTAAAATCAACTAAACACATGTTCTATATCTATATGATATGCTAACTTAATGATTTAAAATCTGGAAACACGAAAAACACCGTAAAACCGGATTTACGCCGTCGTAGTAACACCGCGGGCTGTTTTGGGTTAGTTAATTAAAAACTATGATAAACTTTGATTTAAAAGTTGTTATTCTGAGAAAATGATTTTTATTATGAACATGAAACTATATCCAAAAATTATGGTTAAACTCAAAGTGGAAGTATGTTTTCTAAAATGGTCATCTAGACGTCGTTCTTTCGACTGAAATGACTACCTTTACAAAAACGACTTGTAACTTATTTTTCCGACTATAAACCTATACTTTTTCTGTTTAGATTCATAAAATAGAGTTCAATATGAAATCATAGCAATTTGATTCACTCAAAACGGATTTAAAATGAAGAAGTTATGGGTAAAACAAGATTGGATAATTTTTCTCATTTTAGCTACGTGAAAATTGGTAACAAATCTATTCCAACCATAACTTAATCAACTTGTATTGTATATTATGTAATCTTGAGATACCATAGACACGTATACAATATTTCGACCTATCATGTCGACACATCTATATATATTTCAGAACAACCATAGACACTCTATATGTGAATGTTGGAGTTAGCTATACAGGGTTGAGGTTGATTCCAAAATATATATAGTTTGAGTTGTGATCAATACTGAGATACGTATACACTGGGTCGTGGATTGATTCAAGATAATATTTATCGATTTATTTCTGTACATCTAACTGTGGACAACTAGTTATAGGTTACTAACGAGGACAGCTGACTTAATAAACTTAAAACATCAAAATATATTAAAAGTGTTGTAAATATATTTTGAACATACTTTAATATATATGTATATATTGTTATAGGTTCGTAAATCAACAGTGGCCAAGTCTTACTTCCCGACGAAGTAAAAATCTGTGAAAGTGAGTTATAGTCCCACTTTTAAAATCTAATATTTTTGGGATGAGAATACATGCAGGTTTTATAAATGATTTACAAAATAGACACAAGTACGTGAAACTACATTCTATGGTTGAATTATCGAAATCGAATATGCCCCTTTTTATTAAGTCTGGTAATCTAAGAATTAGGGAACAGACACCCTAATTGATGAGAATCCTAAAGATAGATCTATTGGGCCTAACAAACCCCATCCAAAGTACCGGATGCTTTAGTACTTCGAAATTTATATCATATCCGAAGGGTGTCCCGGAATGATGGGGATATTCTTATATATGCATCTTGTTATTGTCGGTTACCAGGTGTTCACCATATGAATGATTTTTATCTCTATGTATGGGATGTGTATTGAAATATGAAATCTTGTGGTCTATTGTTACGATTTGATATATATAGGTTAAACCTATAACTCACCAACATTTTTGTTGACGTTTAAAGCATGTTTATTCTCAGGTGAATATTAAGAGCTTCCGCTGTTGCATACTAAAATAAGGACAAGATTTGAAGTCCATGTTTGTATGATATTGTGTAAAAACTGCATTCAAGAAACTGATTTCGATGTAACATATTTGTATTGTAAACCATTATGTAATGGTCGTGTGTAAACAGGATATTTTAGATTATCATTATTTGATAATCTACGTAAAGCTTTTTAAACCTTTATTTATGAAATAAAGGTTATGGTTTGTTTTAAAAATGAATGCAGTCTTTGAAAAACGTCTCATATAGAGGTCAAAACCTCGCAACGAAATCAATTAATATGGAACGTTTTTAATCAATAAGAACGGGACATTTCAGTTGAAGACCCGTCCTAATCCATCCGGACGAAGTCCATATCGATTATAAACGATTCACAACAGTTGATTACATCGCGAGGTACTTGACCTCTATATGATACATTTTACAAACATTGCATTCGTTTTTGAAAAGACAAACTTTCATTACATCGAAAGTTGACAGGCATGCATACCATTTCATAATATATCCAACTATAATTGACTTGATAATAATCTTGATGAACTCGACGACTCGAATGCAACGTCTTTTGAAATATGCCATGAATGACTCCAAGTAATATCTATAAAATGAGCAAATACACAGCGGAAGATTTCTTTCGTACCTGAGAATAAACATGCTTTAAAGTGTCAACCAAAAGGTTGGTGAGTTCATTAGTTTAACTTAAACAATCGTTTCCATCATTTTAATAGACCACAAGATTTCAGATTTCCATTTCTCATAAACATACGTCCCATGCATAGAGACAAAAATATCATTCATATGGATTGAACACCTGGTAACCGACATTAACAATATGCATATATAAGAATATCCCCATCATTCCGGGATCCTCCTTCGGACATGATATAAATTTCGAAGTACTAAAACATCCGGTACTTTGGATGGGGCTTGTTGGGCCCGATAGATCTATCTTTAGAGTTCGCGTCAATTAGGGTGTCTGTTCCCTAATTCTTAGATTACCAGACTTAATAAAAAGGGGCATATTCGACTTCGATAATTCAACCATAGAATGTAGTTTCGATTACTTGTGTCTATATCGTAAAACATTTATAAAAGCAGCGCATGTACTCTCAGTCCCAAAAATATATATATAAAGGGAGTAATGAAAACTCACCTAATGTATTTTGTAGTAAAAATACATATAACGACATTGAATAAGTATAGAGTTAGCCTCGGATTCACGAACCTATATTAATTATACATATTTATATATCGGTCAAAATTTGTCTAACAATTTAGGCCAAGTCATAGTGTACCACAATCCTAATGCTCGAGTCAGACTCAACAGTATAGTAACATGTTATATTACTCATGTTTAGTTAAAATTCTAGTAAAAGGTGACGTGTGAAACAATGTATCACAACTGGTTTCATAATCATAAAATATAGTATTTTAGTTTTTAGAGAAAGTCAATACAAAAATATTAACTGAAAAGTTAACGGAAAAGTCAAAGTTCAAGGTCAAAAGTCAAAGATTAAAGTCAAAAGTCAAAGGTTAAAGTAAAAACGAGGTCGCATGCAAAAATACAATAACTTATACAAAAATGATTTTTCGGTCAAACATGACTAAACGACCACTTCAGCGATTTTTAGAAAAATTATCGGAACTCCGATTGATAAACGGCCAAAGATAAAAGTTACATATTACCAAAAAGATTAAGCATAAATTTTTACAGAAGTAAACTAAACCTAGACAACTCGTAGTTGCCAACGCGGTTTCGGCGTTTCAAAGTTAATTTTTCAGCTTTAATAAATTTACAAAAGTGACCGAGTAGCCTACTTTGGAGATTTTTAGAAAATTCCTCGAAACTCGAATTGGCAAACGGTCAAAGCCTTCAAATTCTCGTTACCACAAAGATATAACATGATTTTTGGCAAAAGTAAACACACATCAGGCCGACCATGACAACTGATACAAAACTGACATTTTTAATCAAAAGTTTCAGCTCTTTTTAGAATTTTAAAATGTGACCATACAGTCAACTTTGACGATTTTTAGAAAAATCGTCGAGACTCGAATTGACAAACGGCCAGAGTCGTTTATTAGACCTTACAGCAAAGAACTCAGTGGTATTTTTGTTTTAATCTGAAACAACGCAGATCAGCTAGAATTTCAGTTTCCGTTTCGACGTTTCAACAAAATTTACAAAACTTCTTTTATCCATAACTTGACAACCGTTCAACGAAACGAGACGTGCTTTATATGAAAATTCATCTACTCAACGAGTAGAATCTAAATAACCACTTTTTATTACCCAGAAAATTAGTTCACTAATTATCATTAGCAATCTTAATTACGAAATTAATTGTTTAATTCATAACTTTCTAACCGTTCATCGAATTCATTCGATATCTAAATGAAAAGTTCTTAATTTTTCACTAGCTTTCCAATGACATGCATATCTTATACCTTATTTCATCCCTAGTATAACAACCTTTAAGATTCAACATAACCTATCTAAGGGCAATATCAAATGTACAAATATGCATAATCCTATTTTCTCGAGCACTAGTCAGGGATACACTATTAGTATGTAAAAATTAAATTATGAGTACTCACGTATCAATATTGAGATTCAATATTGCAGGAAAGTACGTAGACGCAACGGAGATGATAAACACTAAATTGACCCCATGAGTATACCCATGAACCATACCCATCACCTCCATAGCTATAACCCATAATTTCCTTAGCCCTATCCTACTAAAAAAAAATTCATTTCTGAGAGCACGCGGGCAGAACCTCGTCGTAGTATTTTATGTAATACAAATAATACTACTAGTAATAAAAATAAGATTAATAATAATAATAGTTTTAATCTCTATAATAATAATAATTATTATTATAATTATTATAAATATAATATGTATATAGAGAGAGTTTTGAGAGACCGAAGAGTAAAATGAATTCGGGAGCAAATATATCGAACTTATAGCATTTTAGCCAACACTCGCATGATCATGTTTCCAGCTGTTATGCATTGAAATTCCTGGCCGACACTCCATCCTTATATTACATATGTTATATAGATTTATAATTTATTTAATATATATTATATTTAATCTTTAGAATTAATTAAATATTATATTATATTTACGCTCATGGAAAAATTATAATTTTTACAAAAATGACACGGGCGTGATCTCACAACTCATGTACCACTTTCAGTTTTTCGGGCGCACTTTCGTACGATTAGGAAATTAGTCTTTTACGTTACGCGACGTGTACCTTTATCAATAATTTGACTTACTCATCAATAAATTACCTTATAAAAAAATGTAACTTATAAAATTGAGCGTTGTGGTCATTTACTTTTATAAATCAGTGACTCGTTGTTTATCAAAATATTTTATTTTAAATTAAACGTTTTGTGACATGTACCTTTATTATTAACTAGACTTAAATTAATTAAAAACTAACCCACTCAAAGTGTAACTTAATCTTTTGAGTGTTTTGGTCATTTCCTTTTATAAATCGACGTCTCGTTATATAACAAAATATATATTTAATCTTATTAGTTTGAATCAAAACGTTTTATGACTAAAATAAAATATATGTACATTTAAAATTTATAAACTTATACATAATGCATTTGTTTGAACTATTTATCTAATAATATAATATTTCAGTTTTCAAAATTAATTAAATTTCAAAGACCAATATATATATATATATATATATATATAACATTAAAATCGTGTGAATACAAGATATTGTTATATCACCTAACGGTTATGCTCGAAAACTTAATCTGATATAACTTATTTATGCGCCAACCTTTACTTTAATTTCTCAAAGGCTCTAGTTAAAATATCTAATTATAGATCGAATCAATGAACAAGGGTTACTATCTTTTACCTAACTAATATATCTAACATACATAATCACGTTCTATATACATTGCAAGTTATCAACCAAGTGTTATAAAATTCAACCCTCCACCAACCTTTGACTAATCCTCGATAAGAACACTGTCGTTCTTGCATGCGTATCATTTCACTAAATTTCCGAATACCGTTAAAAAAGTAAGGGTTTCCTAATTCAAAGTGGACCTCATAACAGAGACTCATAATCATAGTTCAATGTATCCGATAATTTAATCATTTGATATTATCTTTTAATCTCGTCGATAAACTTACATCGAACAAATACGTTCGTATAAAGTATTATTCAATCAATACCTTGATAACATTTCCAACCTCATTAGATAGATCTCATAGCTTATATTCATATTAACTAATCCGTTCAATGTTTCATTAATATATTTCAATTTCATAATCACACCTATGAATACGTATATATCTTTATTTACACATAATTGTTCGTGAATCATCGGCCATGGTCAACGAGTATTTGATTACATGAATATAGTTTCAAAACTTTCGAGACTCAACATTACACATTTTTGCTTATCGTGTCGGATACATATAAAGATTAAAGTTTAAATTTGATCGGAAATTTCCGGGTCATCACATTACCTACCCGTTAAAAGAAATTTCATCCCGAAATTTGATCGAGGTCGTCATGGCTAACAATAAATATGTTTTCCTGACGAATATGAGTTGATAACTTGAGTTTTATCATCATTGAGTAATATGGATAAAAATAATTCGATTATTCGAAGAGTGCGAATGAAGCTATTCACAAAAGGATGAAATGAGAAACAAAGATTTGTTTTTAACTTTTGACGTAGTCAGGTTTGAATTTAGAAAATAAGGCGCGTCTTAACTTTTGACATTGCCTTGGTTGAATTCCGGAATTTAAGGGATTTAAAGAAAATCTTGAAGATCTATAAAATCCGATTCTTCGGGATTTATGGAAATTAAGATCTCTTTAATTAAATACGGTGATCTGCCCCGATTACTACGTCTGATATTTCCAGTATAAATTAAGCTCTTCCTTTCCATTATTCTCACCATTCTTATACTTTCTTTCTTAGTTCATACATCCAAAAGATTCTGAAAATGATTAATCCAGTTCTGATCCTTGTCCTCATCCTTACTATCGCAACAATCATTCTCCTTTTCCAACTTCCACCAGAGGAATCTGCTTTCTTCTACTTCGCCCTCGGGATTATAATGTTTTTAATTCTCCCGTGTCTTTATGTTGCGATAAACATTGATATACACGGTTTGTAATTTATGTGTTGTTATCGGACTTTATATTCTCCCTTATATTTCAAAGCTCTATGCTTTTGTTTTCTCTTCCCGACTTCAAGTCAAGCGAATAATGGTCCAGAATTTATAGATATAGAGTTTCGAATGATTATAATGTTCTAAGCATGAAGGAACGTGATAGCACGATTTGATTTTCAAATTTATCAACATCACGGAAGATAGAACCATCAAGAATACATTTTCTTGATTTGTTACGGAGTTAAGTAGGATGAAAGAGTTATGTAACATGGCACATGATGACGTTATGATCTGTGAATCATCACGTTTCATTTAGAAACTCAGCATGACTTACTGTAATATAATCACGTTGATCAAGTGTCATTATATTATACTAACTCATGCATCAGTTCCCATCATTACTACAATAACATTCATATTTTAAGCTTGAAAATTTACAGAATATAGAAACTAACAGTTTCTATATGATGTAATACTGATAGCACGAAAAGATTAATGATTTCAGATAAGAATAGTTATAAAAATATCTCCAGAAATATGGAGGATATTTATAATGAAAGGTACGATAATATCTCAGAATATCTAAGATCAGAGGATGATAGAAACTATTGTCTGCAAGGGTTTAGAGTAAGGAGCAAGTTATTCACTATAGACTTTAGCAGACATTGAATTATTTGGATTCTTTGAAGTCAAACTTATTCTTTGTGATTTATCCACGGCTTTCTTCATAGTTTCGCATAATCTGCTTTTCGGTACTATATTTTCTATTGAATGTTTCCAATATATTGATACACAAGAAGCACGAAGAGGTATATAATTTCGGACGAGAATATTTATGAAAATATCCTCAGAAATATCAAAGATATTGATGATGATATTTTGGAATTTCTAAGTTCGACGGTTGATGGAGAAAGATTTTCCGCAAGATTTTAACATGACTTCGGAGCAAGATATTCTCTAAAGATTTCAACGGATCCAGAATTACCTGAATCCTTTGAATATAGGATTTGGTCCTTGTATTTGTCCTTGGTCTCCTTCATGGGTAACTCAATATGTTTTTCAATACCCAATTTTCTATCGAGCGTTCCTAACACTCCTTTCTTTATCATCAAACTTTTGTCCGTTTAGACCATCTACGATTTTTCTGTTTCCTCTGCATTTAATGCTATGATATCTGAATCATCGGTTATTAATCCGAGGTGGTTTCAGGAGAATTGTGTTTTTAGATGATTAAACGCTGATGGTAATATGATGGAATATGAAAGGTTACCTGGTAACAATAAAAGAGCACGCGTATATATAAACGTTATAATAAGGTTGTTTCGTACGAAAAGTCGAAGTTGACTTGTTGGAGCTGTGACAAAATTGGCTAATTTTGAAAAGGGATCGCAAAGTTGTTTTTGTTAATAAATGCCAAAGGATCTGACGCGGCTACGTGTTGAACTTTTACTCAATTGCCGAGAGTTTCTCAGGTGCATAACTATATGCATAAATCTTTCCTTCCGTAGATGAAGTGCGGTTGATTCATCCTATCGATTGAGGTGTTTTCAAGAATCATGAAAGGTTTGAACGCAGAATGTAATCGTGAAGATACAAATGAGGTTTAAGACGAAATCAAGTGGCAAACTTGAAGAATTGTTTAGTTTCATATGTTATATTCAATATTTTAATTCATTTTAATTGTCCAATGTTATTAGTCCACAGTCGATAGTCCACAGTTGACAGTGCAATCATTCATATATAGTTTAATATATAATATTTGAATTAATTAATACGTATCGTGACCCGTGTACATGTCTCAGACTCGATCACAACTCAAAGTATATATATTATTATAGAATCAACCTCAACCCTGTATAGAGAACTCGATCATTACTGCATATAGAGTGTCTATGGTGATTCCAAATAATATATATAGATGTGTCGATATGATATGTCAAAACCTTGTATACGTGTCCCGATATTTAAAATGCGTAAAATAAATAACAGAAATTAAATGACGATAAATAAAGTGCGTAAAGTAAATAACAGAAATTAAATGACAATAAATAAAATTGCGAGAATATAAATTGCGATAAAATAAATTGCGATAAATAAATTGCGATAAATAAATTGTAATACGGAATTAACAGTTAGCTAGGAACAGTTAGCTAGGATTTTGTTAGCGTGGTTTCCTAATAAAATTTAATATTGTTAATTAGTCTGTTTCTAATCAATTTTTATTGTGTCCATTATTTCTTCATTATGCCACTTGTTGGATTCTGATAGGTCAAAATTCAAATATGAAATTGAATTTGAATGAAAATAGTTATTCTTTGGTGAACGGATAAGTATCCCGGTGGTTGTAAATAGGATAGTGAATAACTGTTGAATCAGATTCGAAGAATATACAGTGTAACTTATTAATGTGAAATTTAAATATTCCTCGGGTATTACCTACCCGTTAAAATATTTTTATTATTAACAGTTTGTACAAAAGAATTTTTAATTACAATCTTTATGAAAACATATATACATATATATTTTCTTCAGATGTAATCATGAATTTAATGAGTTAACATGATATTAAACTCATTTAGTTTTCAGTTGGAACTAGAATAAATAATCTCTAAAACATTAGAGATTACATAATCACCATGTCAAACGAAGATAACTGATGTAGAATGTCATGTAGAATGATGATTATACTCGAGGTATAGATTGAGATGTTGAGGCATGTGATATTGAAATTTGGGTTGTTGGTGGTACTGTTGGTGCCGGTGATTTGGATGAAGCTGGTACGTTTTGCACCATATTTTCCAAGACTACAACTTATGCGCGAAGTTCGTTAACTTCTTCTATTACACCGGGATGATTGTCGGTTCGGACGAGCGGATGAATGAGGTTTAGAATCTGAGATAGTATATGATCGTGATGAGAAACTTTGGAAATGAGAGAGAAAATGGTGTCTCGAACAGGTTCGCCGGTAAACGTTTTAGGTTCATTGTCAAGAGGTGAATTTGGTTAGTGGAAATGATCGCCTTCTTCGCGTTTCCATTGATTAAGTCGAATACGAACCCATCTCCAATTCATTCAGAATAGATGATGGCTAATTGATCGATTCATTCCGGTTACTCTGCTTTCGGAGCTCGAGTGGAAATCCATATCGAAATAGCTGTCGGAATAACTATCGAAATAGCTATCGAAATCTGATAGACTCGAACTGGTTGAGGGATTCATCTCGTACGATCAGATGAGGGATTTTCGATAAGAAATAGATTATAGGATGTAGATTAGTACCCTGCAATACAAAATTTACATATGCATATATAATACTAAATCCCATAAGCTACGGAGGAATCTACGGAAGCTGTCAGGCAAAGGTAACAATAACAGATACGCTAAGATATGAATTTAACTATACACTGTCTATGCAATAAAGGCAGTAAGACGTGTCTTATACTTTAAGGATGATAAGCAAATAATTTTTCGACACTAAATGATAAGCAAAACTTTTGACATGCAGACACGGTCGAAGTCCAGACTCATTAATGCATTCTAACGACTATCAGTTAGACTCACTAATGCAAGACCTGGTTCGCTAAGACCACCGCTCTGATACCAACTGTGAAGACCCGTCCTAATCCATCCGGACGAAGTCCATATCGATTATAAACTATTCACAACAGTTGATTACATCGCGAGATACTTGACCTCTATATGATACATTTTACAAACATTGCATTCGTTTTTGAAAAGACAAACTTTCATTACATCGAAAGTTGACAGGCATGCATACCATTTCATAATATATCCAACTATAATTGACTTGATAATAATCTTGATGAACTCGACGACTCGAATGCAACGTCTTTTGAAATATGCCATGAATGACTCCAAGTAATATCTATAAAATGAGCAAATACACAGCGGAAGATTTCTTTCGTACCTGAGAATAAACATGCTTTAAAGTGTCAACCAAAAGGTTGGTGAGTTCATTAGTTTAACTTAAACAATCGTTTTCATCATTTTAATAGACCACAAGATTTCAGATTTCCATTTCTCATAAACATACGTCCCATGCATAGAGACAAAAATATCATTCATATGGATTGAACACCTGGTAACCGACATTAACAATATTCATATATAAGAATATCCCCATCATTCCGGGATCCTCCTTCGGACATGATATAAATTTCGAAGTACTAAAACATCTGGTACTTTGGATGGGGCTTGTTGGGCCCGATAGATCTATCTTTAGGATTCGCGTCAATTAGGGTGTCTGTTCCCTAATTCTTAGATTACCAGACTTAATAAAAAGGGGCATATTCGACTTCGATAATCCAACCATAGAATGTAGTTTCACGTACTTGTGTCAATTTCGTAAAACAGTTATAAAAGTTGCGCATGTATTCTCAGCCCAAAAATATAAAGGGTAAAAAGGCAAATGAAACTCACGATACTGTATTTTGTAGTAAAAATACATATGACGTCATTGAACAATGCAGGGTTGGCCTCGGATTCACGAACCTATATCAATTGTGTATATATTAATACGTATAATGTAAGTTACAAAATTTCATTTATTAATATGTATTATTTATATATTATAGTTTTGTAGAATTTATTCTAACCTTTATTTTAAAACGTATACTTATATTATATTTTAAGTTATATTTTATATATATATATCGATTTTATGTATATATATCTATAACGATTTACGTTTATATAAATAGTGACATTAATATATTTATATACATATATTTGTGGTTAGTATTGTATTTATGAAATTTTATTAGTTTGTTATGTGAATTATTAATACAATCCTAGTATATACCATAAGTATATATATAGTGTACAAAAGATTTATTTGTTAAAATAATAATTTAGATAATAATGATTTACTAATAATAATAATAATTTTATTAATAATGATAATACTAATAGCAAAAAAAATGAAAATGATAACTGTTAATGATACTAATAATAATAACTCTAAAATAATATTAATACTAATATCATACTTATGTTAATAATAAGGGTTCTAATATTTATAAAATGATAAATGATAATCATAATAATACTAGTAAATATTAATGATGATACTGATAAATATGATATTATTAATTGTAAATGTACTGATGATACTATTATTTATAAACCGGTACAAATTCTAATATTGATGATAATAATATATTTTTATTTCCTTCATAATAATAATAATGATAATCATAATCCTAATGATGATAAAATACTAAAATGATAAGTTTATTACTAATAATAATATTATTAATACCTATCATAATAATAATAGTAATGTCTATAATACTTTCAAATATGATAACAAGTATGATACTAATAATAACAATAACAATAACAATCAAAACAATCACAATAATAATAATAATACTAATAATAATTAATATATAATAACAATAATAAAATTAGAAAAGAAAACTACCTCACATGAAAAGAGTTTCAAAAAAAAAAAAGAAACTACCGTCCTCTGGACTCGATCTCGTGACCACATGCTCACACGCAAACACTCTCGACCATCCCACCAATTCTGATTCTCTGTACTAATATCGAATTTAAATTTTATATATAAACTGTTTTTCTTCTATTCCTCTTCTTCTCCACAAGTCTCACGGATTCAACAAAACATCAATAACCAAAAAAAAAAAAAAAAAAAAAAAAAATTATTTTTAAAAGAAACACATTAAAATGCAACGACTCTTATTACCGATTTCTGATAAAATGAGCAAATGTCAGTAACAAGGATGCATTAGTGAACAGCGATATATTAAATTTAGTAACCAGATACTATTTTAAGTCATTCGATTTCTAGTACCATTGTATCAATTCTCAATCTCTCTTTCTCTATTGTTACTTCGTATTATATATTATTATTATTATTATTATTATTATTATTATTATTATTATTATTATTATTAATCATATTATTATTAGGAGTTATTATTATTAGTAGTATACATAAAATATTACGACGGAGTGCTGTCTAAGTGTTTTCAAAACGGGTTTTATGAGTGGGATAGAGCTAAGGAAATTATGGGTTATAGCTATGGAGGTGATGGGTAATGTTCGAGGGTATGCTCGTGAGGTCAATCTAGTGTTTATCATCTCCGTTGCGTTTACATACCGTTCCTGCAATATTGAATCTCAATATTGATACGTGAGTACTCATAATTTTATTTTTATATACCAATAGTGTATCCCTGACTAGTGCTCGAGAAAATAAGATTATGCATGCTTGTACATTTGATATTGCCCTTAGATAGGTTATGTTGAATCTTAAAGGTTGTTATACTAGGGATGAATTAAGGTATAAGATATGCATGTCATTGGAAAGCTAGCGAAAAATTAAGAACTTTTCATTTAGATATCGAATGGATTCGATGAACGGTTAGAAAGTTATGAATTAAACAATTAATTTCGTAATTAAGATTGCTAATGATAATTAGTGAACTAATTTTCTGGGTAATAAAAAGTGGTTATTTGGATTCTACTCGTCGAGTAGATGAATTTTCATATAAAGCACGTCTCGTTTCGTTGAACGGTTGTCAAGTTATGGATAAAAGAAGTTTTGTAAATTTTGATGAAACGTCGATACGGAAACTGAAATTCTCGTTGATCTGCGTTGTTTCAGATTAAAACAAAAATACCACTAAATTCTTTACTGTAAGGTCTAGCAAACGACTCTGGCCGTTTGTCAATTTGAGTCTCGACGATTTTTCTAAAAATCGTCAAAGTTGACTGTTTGGTCACATTTTAAAATTCTGAAAAGAACTGAAACTTTTTATTAAAAATGTCAGTTTTGTATCAGTTGTCATGGTCGGCCTGATGTGTGTTTACTTTTGCTAAAAATCATGTTATATCTTTGTGGTAACTAGAATTTGCAGGCTTTGACCGTTTGTCAATCCGAGTTTCGAGGAATTTTCTAAAAATCTCCAAAGTAGGCTACTCGGTCACTTTTGTAAATTTATTAAAGCTGAAAAATTAACTTTGAAACGCCGAAACCGCGTTGGCAACTACGAGTTGTCTAGGTTTAGTTTACTTCTGTAAAATTTATGCTTAATCTTTTTGGTAATGTGTAACTTTTATCTTTGGCCGTTTATCAATCAGAGCTCCGATAATTTTTCTAAAGGCCGTTTAGTCATGTTTGACCGAAAAATCATTTTTGTATAAGTTATTGTACTTGTGCATGCGACCTCGTTTTTACTTTACCCTTTGACTTTTGACCTAACTGAGCATGGGTAATATAACATGTTACTATACTGTTGATTCAGACTCGAGCATTAGGATTGTGGTACACTATGACTTGGCCTAAATTGTTAGACAAATATTGACCGTCATATAAATATATATAATTAATATAGGTTCGTGAATCCGAGGCCAACCCTACACTTGTTCAATGATGTTATATGTATTTTTACTACAAAATACAGTATGGTGAGTTATAGTCCCACTTTTAAAATCTAATATTTTTGGGATGAGAATACATGCAGGTTTTATAAATTATTTACAAAATAGACACAAGTACGTGAAACTACATTCTATGGTTGAATTATCGAAATCGAATATGCCCCTTTTTATTAAGTCTGGTAATCTAAGAATTAGGGAACAGACACCCTAATTGACGTGAATCCTAAAGATAGATCTATCGGGCCCAACAAGCCCCATCCAAAGTACCGGATGCTTTAGTATTTCGAAATTTATATCATGTCTGAGTTCATTAGTTTAACTTAAACAATCGTTTTCATCATTTTAATAGACCACAAGATTTCAGATTTCCATTTCTCATAAACATACGTCCCATGCATAGAGACAAAAATATCATTCATATGGATTGAACACCTGGTAACCGACATTAACAATATTCATATATAAGAATATCCCCATCATTCCGGGATCCTCCTTCGGACATGATATAAATTTCGAAGTACTAAAACATCCGGTACTTTGGATGGGGCTTGTTGGGCCCGATAGATCTATCTTTAGGATTCGCGTCAATTAGGGTGTCTGTTCCCTAATTCTTAGATTACCAGACTTAATAAAAAGGGGCATATTCGATTTCGATAATTCAACCATAGAATGTAGTTTCACGTACTTGTGTCTATTTTGTAAATCATTTATAAAACCTGCATGTATTCTCATCCCAAAAATATTAGATTTTAAAAGTGGGACTATAACTCACATATTTCAATATCACATGCCTCAACATCTCAATCTATACCTCGAGTATAATCATCATTCTACATGACATTCTACATCAGTTATCTTCGTTCGACATGGTGATTATGTAATCTCTAATGTTTTAGAGATTATTTATTCTAGTTCCAACTGAAAACTAAATGAGTTTAATATCATGTTAACTCATTAAATTCATGATTACATCTGAAGAAAATATATATGTATATATGTTTTCATAAAGATTGTAATTAAAAATTCTTTTGTACAAACTGTTAATAATAAAAATATTTTAACGGGTAGGTAATACCCGAGGAATATTTAAATTTCACATTAATAAGTTACACTGTATATTCTTCGAATCTGATTCAACAGTTATTCACTATCCTATTTACAACCACCGGGATACTTATCCGTTCACCAAAGAATAACTATTTTCATTCAAATTCAATTTCATATTTGAATTTTGACCTATCAGAATCCAACAAGTGGCATAATGAAGAAATAATGGACACAATAAAAATTGATTAGAAACAGACTAATTAACAATATTAAATTTTATTAAGAAACCACGCTAACAAAATCCTAGCTAACTGTTCCTAGCTAACTGTTAATTCCGTATTACATTTTATTTATCGCAATTTATTTATCGCAATTTATTTTATCGCAATTTATATTCTCGCAATTTTATTTATTGTCATTTAATTTCTGTTATTTACTTTACGCACTTTATTTATCGTCATTTAATTTCTGTTATTTATTTTACGCACTTTAAATATCGGGACACGTATACAAGGTTTTGACATATCATATCGACACATCTATATATATTATTTGGAATCACCATAGACACTCTATATGCAGTAATGATCGAGTTCTCTATACAGGGTTGAGGTTGATTCTATAATAATATATATACTTTGAGTTGTGATCGAGTCTGAGACATGTACACGGGTCACGATACGTATTAATTAATTCAAATATTATATATTAAACTATATATGAATGATTGCACTGTCAACTGTGGACTATCGACTGTGGACTAATAACATTGGACAATTAAAATGAATTAAAATATTGAATATAACATATGAAACTAAACAATTCTTCAAGTTTGCCACTTGATTTCGTCTTAAACCTCATTTGTATCTTCACGATTACATTCTGCGTTCAAACCTTTCATGATTCTTGAAAACACCTCAATCAATAGGATGAATCAACCGCACTTCATCTACGGAAGGAAAGATTTATGCATATAGTTATGCACCTGAGAAACTCTCGGCAATTAAGTAAAAGTTCAACACGTAGCCGCGTCAGATCCTTTGGCATTTATTAACAAAAACAACTTTGCGATCCCTTTTCAAAATTAGCCAATTTTGTCACAACTCCAACAAGTCAACTTCGACTTTTCGTACGAAACAACCTTATTATAACGTTTATATATACGCGTGCTCTTTTATTGTTACCAGGTAACCTTTCATATTCCATCATATTACCATCAGCGTTTAATCATCTAAAAACACAATTCTCCTGAAACCACCTCGGATTAATAACCGATGATTCAGATATCATAGCATTAAATGCAGAGGAAACAGAAAAATGGTAGATGGTCTAAACGGACAAAAGTTTGATGATAAAGAAAGGAGTGTTAGGAACGCTCGATAGAAAATTGGGTATTGAAAAACAGATTGAGTTACCCATGAAGGAGACCAAGGACAAATACAAGGACCAAATCCTATATTCAAAGGATTCAGGTAATTCTGGATCCGTTGAAATCTTTAGAGAATATCTTGCTCCGAAGTCATGTTAAAATCTTGCGGAAAATCTTTCTCCATCAACCGTCGAACTTAGAAATTCCAAAATATCATCATCAATATCTTTGATATTTCTGAGGATATTTTCATAAATATTCTCGTCCGAAATTATATACCTCTTCGTGCTTCCTGTGTATCAATATATTGGAAACATTCAATAGAAAATATAGTACCGAAAAGCAGATTATGCGAAACTATGAAGAAAGCCGTGGATAAATCACAAAGAATAAGTTTGACTTCAAAGAATCCAAATAATTCAATGTCTGCTAAAGTCTATAGTGAATAACTTGCTCCTTACTCTAAACCCTTGCAGACAATAGTTTCTATCATCCTCTGATCTTAGATATTCTGAGATATTATCGTACCTTTCATTATAAATATCCTCCATATTTCTGGAGATATTTTTATAACTATTCTTATCTGAAATCATTAATCTTTTCGTGCTATCAGTATTACATCATATAGAAACTGTTAGTTTCTATATTCTGTAAATTTTCAAGCTTAAAATATGAATGTTATTGTAGTAATGATGGGAACTGATGCATAAGTTAGTATAATATAATGACACTTGATCAACGTGATTATATTACAGTAAGTCATGCTGAGTTTCTAAATGAAACGTGATGATTCACAGATCATAACGTCATCATGTGCCATGTTACATAACTCTTTCATCCTACTTAACTCCGTAACAAATCAAGAAAATGTATTCTTGATGGTTCTATCTTCCGTGATGTTGATAAATTTGAAAATCAAATCGTGCTATCACGTTCCTTCATGCTTAGAACATTATAATCATTCGAAACTCTATATCTATAAATTCTGGACCATTATTCGCTTGACTTGAAGTCGGGAAGAGAAAACAAAAGCATAGAGCTTTGAAATATAAGGGAGAATATAAAGTCCGATAACAACACATAAATTACAAACCGTGTATATCAATGTTTATCGCAACATAAAGACACGGGAGAATTAAAAACATTATAATCCCGAGGGCGAAGTAGAAGAAAGCAGATTCCTCTGGTGGAAGTTGGAAAAGGAGAATGATTGTTGCGATAGTAAGGATGAGGACAAGGATCAGAACTGGATTAATCATTTTCAGAATCTTTTGGATGTATGAACTAAGAAAGAAAGTATAAGAATGGTGAGAATAATGGAAAGGAAGAGCTTAATTTATACTGGAAATATCAGACGTAGTAATCGGGGCAGATCACCGTATTTAATTAAAGAGATCTTAATTTCCATAAATCCCGAAGAATCAGATTTTATAGATCTTCAAGATTTTCTTTAAATCCCTTAAATTCCGGAATTCAACCAAGGCAATGTCAAAAGTTAAGACGCGCCTTATTTTCTAAATTCAAACCTGACTACGTCAAAAGTTAAAAACAAATCTTTGTTTCTCATTTCATCCTTTTGTGAATAGCTTCATTCGCACTCTTCGAATAATCGAATTATTTTTATCCATATTACTCAATGATGATAAAACTCAAGTTATCAACTCATATTCGTCAGGAAAACATATTTATTGTTAGCCATGACGACCTCGATCAAATTTCGGGACGAAATTTCTTTTAACGGGTAGGTAATGTGATGACCCGGAAATTTCCGATCAAATTTAAACTTTAATCTTTATATGTATCCGACACGATAAGCAAAAATGTGTAATGTTGAGTCTCGAAAGTTTTGAAACTATATTCAGGTAATCAAATACTCTTTGACCATGCCCGATGATTCACGAACAATTATGTGTAAATAAAGATATATACGTATTCATAGGTGTGATTATGAAATTGAAATATATTAATGAAACATTGAACGGATTAGTTAATATGAATATAAGCTATGAGATCTATCTAATGAGGTTGGAAATGTTATCAAGGTATTGATTGAATAATACTTTATACGAACGTATTTGTTCGATGTAAGTTTATCGACGAGATTAAAAGATAATATCAAATGATTAAATTATCGGATACATTGAACTATGATTATGAGTCTCTGTTATGAGGTCCACTTTGAATTAGGAAACCCTCACTTTTTTAACGGTATTCGGAAATTTAGTGAAATGATACGCATGCAAGAACGACAGTGTTCTTATCGAGGATTAGTCAAAGGTTGGTGGAGGGTTGAATTTTATAACACTTGGTTGATAACTTGCAATGTATATAGAACGTGATTATGTATGTTAGATATATTAGTTAGGTAAAAGATAGTAACCCTTGTTCATTGATTCGATCTATAATTAGATATTTTAACTAGAGCCTTTGAGAAATTAAAGTAAAGGTTGGCGCATAAATAAGTTATATCAGATTAAGTTTTCGAGCATAACCGTTAGGTGATATAACAATATCTTGTATTCACACGATTTTAATGTTATATATATATATATATATATTGGTCTTTGAAATTTAATTAATTTTGAAAACTGAAATATTATATTATTAGATAAATAGTTCAAACAAATGCATTATGTATAAGTTTATAAATTTTAAATGTACATATATTTTATTTTAGTCATAAAACGTTTTGATTCAAACTAATAAGATTAAATATATATTTTGTTATATAACGAGACGTCGATTTATAAAAGGAAATGACCAAAACACTCAAAAGATTAAGTTACACTTTGAGTGGGTTAGTTTTTAATTAATTTAAGTCTAGTTAATAATAAAGGTACATGTCACAAAACGTTTAATTTAAAATAAAATATTTTGATAAACAACGAGTCACTGATTTATAAAAGTAAATGACCACAACGCTCAATTTTATAAGTTACATTTTTTTATAAGGTAATTTATTGATGAGTAAGTCAAATTATTGATAAAGGTACACGTCGCGTAACGTAAAAGACTAATTTCCTAATCGTACGAAAGTGCGCCCGAAAAACTGAAAGTGGTACATGAGTTGTGAGATCACGCCCGTGTCATTTTTGTAAAAATTATAATTTTTCCATGAGCGTAAATATAATATAATATTTAATTAATTCTAAAGATTAAATATAATATATATTAAATAAATTATAAATCTATATAACATATGTAATATAAGGATGGAGTGTCGGCCAGGAATTTCAATGCATAACAGCTGGAAACATGATCATGCGAGTGTTGGCTAAAATGCTATAAGTTCGATATATTTGCTCCCGAATTCATTTTACTCTTCGGTCTCTCAAAACTCTCTCTATATACATATTATATTTATAATAATTATAATAATAATTATTATTATTATAGAGATTAAAACTATTATTATTAAATATATATTACATAAAATACTACGACGAGGTTCTGCCCGCGTGCTCTCAGAAATGAATTTTTTTTTAGTAGGATAGGGCTAAGGAAATTATGGGTTATAGCTATGGAGGTGATGGGTATGGTTCATGGGTATACTCATGGGGTCAATTTAGTGTTTATCATCTCCGTTGCGTCTACGTACTTTCCTGCAATATTGAATCTCAATATTGATACGTGAGTACTCATAATTTAATTTTTACATACTAATAGTGTATCCCTGACTAGTGCTCGAGAAAATAGGATTATGCATATTTGTACATTTGATATTGCCCTTAGATAGGTTATGTTGAATCTTAAAGGTTGTTATACTAGGGATGAAATAAGGTATAAGATATGCATGTCATTGGAAAGCTAGTGAAAAATTAAGAACTTTTCATTTAGATATCGAATGAATTCGATGAACGGTTAGAAAGTTATGAATTAAACAATTAATTTCGTAATTAAGATTGCTAATGATAATTAGTGAACTAATTTTCTGGGTAATAAAAAGTGGTTATTTAGATTCTACTCGTTGAGTAGATGAATTTTCATATAAAGCACGTCTCGTTTCGTTGAACGGTTGTCAAGTTATGGATAAAAGAAGTTTTGTAAATTTTGTTGAAACGTCGAAACGGAAACTGAAATTCTCGCTGATCTGCGTTGTTTCAGATTAAAACAAAAATACCACTGAGTTCTTTGCTGTAAGGTCTAATAAACGACTCTGTCCGTTTGTCAATTCGAGTCTCGACGATTTTTCTAAAAATCGTCAAAGTTGACTGTATGGTCACATTTTAAAATTCTAAAAAGAGCTGAAACTTTTGATTAAAAATGTCAGTTTTGTATCAGTTGTCATGGTCGGCCTGATGTGTGTTTACTTTTGCCAAAAATCATGTTATATCTTTGTGGTAACGTGAATTTGAAGGCTTTGACCGTTTGCCAATTCGAGTTTCGAGGAATTTTCTAAAAATCTCCAAAGTAGGCTACTCGGTCACTTTTGTAAATTTATTAAAGCTGAAAAATTAACTTTGAAACGCCGAAACCGCGTTGGCAACTACGAGTTGTCTAGGTTTAGTTTACTTCTGTAAAAATTTATACTTAATCTTTTTGGTAATATGTAACTTTTATCTTTGGCCGTTTATCAATCGGAGTTCCGATAATTTTTCTAAAAATCGCTGAAGTGGTCGTTTAGTCATGTTTGACCGAAAAATCATTTTTGTATAAGTTATTGTATTTTTGCATGCGACCTCGTTTTTACTTTAACCTTTGACTTTTGACTTTAATCTTTGACTTTTGACCTTGAACTTTGACTTTTCCGTTAACTTTTCAGTTAATATTTTTGTATTGACTTTCTCTAAAAACTAAAATACTATATTTTATGATTATGAAACCAGTTGTGATACATTGTTTCACACGTCACCTTTTACTAGAATTTTAACTAAACATGAGTAATATAACATGTTACTATACTGTTGAGTCTGACTCGAGCATTAGGATTGTGGTACACTATGACTTGGCCTAAATTGTTAGACAAATTTTGACCGATATATAAATATGTATAATTAATATAGGTTCGTGAATCCGAGGCCAACTCTATACTTATTCAATGTCGTTATATGTATTTTTACTACAAAATACATTAGGTGAGTTTTCATTACTCCCTTTTTATATATATTTTTGGGACTGAGAATACATGCGCTGCTTTTATAAATGTTTTACGATATAGACACAAGTAATCGAAACTACATTCTATGGTTGAATTATCGAAGTCGAATATGCCCCTTTTTATTAAGTCTGGTAATCTAAGAATTAGGGAACAGACAC
This sequence comes from Rutidosis leptorrhynchoides, assembly GCF_046630445.1. Taxonomy (NCBI): domain Eukaryota; kingdom Viridiplantae; phylum Streptophyta; class Magnoliopsida; order Asterales; family Asteraceae; genus Rutidosis; species Rutidosis leptorrhynchoides. Next base: position 228,807,310 of record NC_092343.1, read on the forward strand.
CCTAATTGACGCGAACTCTAAAGATAGATCTATCGGGCCCAACAAGCCCCATCCAAAGTACCGGATGTTTTAGTACTTCGAAATTTATATCATGTCCGAAGGAGGATCCCGGAATGATGGGGATATTCTTATATATGCATATTGTTAATGTCGGTTACCAGGTGTTCAATCCATATGAATGATATTTTTGTCTCTATGCATGGGACGTATGTTTATGAGAAATGGAAATCTGAAATCTTGTGGTCTATTAAAATGATGGAAACGATTGTTTAAGTTAAACTAATGAACTCACCAACCTTTTGGTTGACACTTTAAAGCATGTTTATTCTCAGGTACGAAAGAAATCTTCCGCTGTGTATTTGCTCATTTTATAGATATTACTTGGAGTCATTCATGGCATATTTCAAAAGACGTTGCATTCGAGTCGTCGAGTTCATCAAGATTATTATCAAGTCAATTATAGTTGGATATATTATGAAATGGTATGCATGCCTGTCAACTTTCGATGTAATGAAAGTTTGTCTTTTCAAAAACGAATGCAATGTTTGTAAAATGTATCATATAGAGGTCAAGTACCTCGCGATGTAATCAACTGTTGTGAATCGTTTATAATCGATATGGACTTCGTCCGGATGGATTAGGACGGGTCTTCACAGTTGGCGGAATAAATGGTAAAGTGATTTACAAGTAAGAACAAAGTGTCACTTATTGGGAGTTAGACAAAAGTTAGTGGAGGATTGAATTTCATAACACTTGGTTGATAACTTGCAACGTATATAGAACGTGTTTATGTATATTAGATATATTAGTTAGGTAAAAGATAGTAACCCTTGTTCATTGATTCGATTTATAATTAGATATATTAACTAGAGTGTTTGAGAAATTAAAGTAAATGTTGGCGCATAAATAAGTTATATCAGATTAAGTTTTTGAGCATAAGCGTTAGGTGATATAACAATATCTAGTATTCACACGACTTTAATGTTATATATATATTGGTCTTTGAAATATAATTAATTTTGAAAAGTGAAATATTATATTATTAGATAAATATTTCAAACATAGGTATTATGTATAAATTTATAAATTTTAAATGTACATATATTTTATTTTAGTCATAAAACGTTTTGATTCAAACTAATAAGATTAAATATATATTTTGTTATATAACGAGACGTCGATTTATAAAAGGAAATGACCAAAACACTCAAAAGATTAAGTTACACTTTGAGTGGGTTAGTTTTTAATTAATTTAAGTCTAGTTAATAATAAAGGTACATGTCACAAAACGTTTAATTTAAAATAAAATATTTTGATAAACAAAGAGTCACTGATTTATAAAAGTAAATGACTACAACGCTCAATTTTATAAGTTACATTTTTTATAAGGTAATTTATTGATGAGTAAGTCAAATTTTTGATAAAGGTATACGTCGCGTAACGTAAAAGGCTAGTTTTCTAAACGTACGAAAGTGCGTCCGAAAAACCGAAAGTGGTACATGAGTCGCGAGACCACGACCGTGTCATTTTTGTAAAAATTATATTTTTACCATGAACGTAAATATAATATAATATTTAATTAATCCTAAAGATTAAATAATATATATATTAAATAAATTATAAATAAACTTCAATATGTCATACGTAATGAAGAGAATTGGCTGTCGGCAGCCTTAAATAATGGGACAGCTGGATTTATTTAATCCTCGCGAGTTACGAAGATTATAATGTGTTCAGAGAACGAGTCGCAGAATAGTCAAAATCAGAAAATGGCTATAAAGCCAACGTAATCTGTTGTCTAATATATTTTTTTTCATCAAACACTAACACATACATACACGAGTACTCCATCTATTTTATTATTATTTATATTATTATTATTATTATTATTATTAATCATATTATTATTAGGAGTTATTATTATTAGTAGTATACATAAAATATTACGACGGAGTGATGTCTAAGTGTTTTCAAAACGGGTTTTATGAGTGGGATAGAGCTAAGGAAATTATGGGTTATAGCTATGGAGGTGATGGGTAATGTTCGAGGGTATGCTCGTGAGGTCAATCTAGTATTTATCATCTCCGTTGCGTTTACGTACCGTTCCTGCAATATTGAATCTCAATATTGATACGTGAGTACTCATAATTTTATTTTTATATACCAATAGTGTATCCCTGACTAGTGCTCGAGAAAATAAGATTATGCATGCTTGTACATTTGATATTGCCCTTAGATAGGTTATGTTGAATCTTAAAGGTTGTTATACTAGGGATGAATTAAGGTATAAGATATGCATGTCATTGGAAAGCTAGCGAAAAATTAAGAACTTTTCATTTAGATATCGAATGGATTCGATGAACGGTTAGAAAGTTATGAATTAAACAATTAATTTCGTAATTAAGATTGCTAATGATAATTAGTGAACTAATTTTCTGGGTAATAAAAAGTGGTTATTTGGATTCTACTCGTCGAGTAGATGAATTTTCATATAAAGCACGTCTCGTTTCGTTGAACGGTTGTCAAGTTATGGATAAAAGAAGTTTTGTAAATTTTGATGAAACGTCGATACGGAAACTGAAATTCTCGTTGATCTGCGTTGTTTCAGATTAAAACAAAAATACCACTAAATTCTTTACTGTAAGGTCTAGCAAACGACTCTGGCCGTTTGTCAATTTGAGTCTCGACGATTTTTCTAAAAATCGTCAAAGTTGACTGTTTGGTCACATTTTAAAATTCTGAAAAGAGCTGAAACTTTTTATTGAAAATGTCAGTTTTGTATCAGTTGTCATGGTCGGCCTGATGTGTGTTTACTTTTGCTAAAAATCATGTTATATCTTTGTGGTAACTAGAATTTGCAGGCTTTGACCGTTTGTCAATCCGAGTTTCGAGGAATTTTCTAAAAATCTCCAAAGTAGGCTACTCGGTCACTTTTGTAAATTTATTAAAGCTGAAAAATTAACTTTGAAACGCCGAAACCGCGTTGGCAACTACGAGTTGTCTAGGTTTAGTTTACTTCTGTAAAATTTATGCTTAATCTTTTTGGTAATGTGTAACTTTTATCTTTGGCCGTTTATCAATCAGAGCTCCGATAATTTTTCTAAAGGCCGTTTAGTCATGTTTGACCGAAAAATCATTTTTGTATAAGTTATTGTACTTGTGCATGCGACCTCGTTTTTACTTTAACCTTTGACTTTTGACCTAACTGAGCATGGGTAATATAACATGTTACTATACTGTTGAGTCAGACTCGAGCATTAGGATTGTGGTACACTATGACTTGGCCTAAATTGTTAGACAAATATTGACCGTCATATAAATATATATAATTAATATAGGTTCGTGAATCCGAGGCCAACCCTACACTTGTTCAATGATGTTATATGTATTTTTACTACAAAATACAGTATGGTGAGTTTCATTTGCCTTTTTACCCTTTATATTTTTGGGCTGAGAATACATGCGCAACTTTTATAACTGTTTTACGAAATAGACACAAGTAATCGAAATTACATTATATGGTTGAATTATCGAAATCGAATATGCCCCTTTTTATTAAGTCTGGTAATCTAAGAATTAGGGAACAGACACCCTAATTGACGCGAACTCTAAAGATAGATCTATCGGGCCCAACAAGCCCCATCCAAAGTACCGGATGCTTTAGTATTTCGAAATTTATATCATGTCCGAAGGAGGATCCCGGAATGATGGGGATATTCTTATATGTATATTGTGAATGTCGGTTACCAGGTGTTCAATCCATATGAATGATATTTTTGTCTCTATGCATGGGACGTATGATTATGAGAAATGGATGTATGAAATCTTGTGGTCTATTAAAATTATGAAATGATTCTTTATGATAAACTAATGAACTCACCAACCTTTTGGTTGACACTTTAAAGCATGTTCATTCTCAGGTACGAAAGAAATCTTCCGCTGTGCATTTGCTCATATTAGAGATATTACTTGGAGTCATTCATGACATATTTCAAAAGATGTTGCATTCGAGTCGTTGAGTTCATCAAGATTATTATTAAGTCAATTATATTTGGATATATTATGAAATGCTTTACATGCCTGTCAACTGTCGATGTAACGAAAGTTTAATTGTTTAAGATTCTTTAGTCTCATTATTATTACTATTATTATTATTATTATTATGTTTATTATTATTTTTACATTTACTACATGATAAGTATTATTTTCTTTTTACTAATTCATGACTTGTATTTATTTTTATTTAGTTCCCAATTGTTTTATTATTTATATAAATGTCACTTTTTATTTATTACTTATAGATTAATAGTTATAAATAATATTATTGAAATGCATAAATTTTAATTAGCAGTGAGTGTCGAATAAAAGTTTATTATTTGGTCAACGTTAAATTGATTGTATATATAACAACCCTTAAATAATTAATACGTATAGTCAGACAGTAAACCCTAAGGTCATTTCAGTAATTTCAGAAGTCAAAAAGTGAGGGTTGTTATAGAACCCATTCGAGTAAAATCTATGAATATAATGATTCACACTAACCTTACTACTCAAATAAAGGAGGCGCAACAAGGAGTTTTAAAAAGAAGGAAATTTAAAGGATGAAATACCCAAAGGATCGGAGAAGCATCTTAATATTCGGGAAGACGAAACCCGGTATAGGGCTGAAAGAATTTGGGTACCAAAATTTGGAGATATGAGAGAAATGGTACTTAGAGAAGCTCATAAAACCAGATACTCAATACATCCTGGAACGGGAAAGATGTACAAGGATCTTAAGAAACATTTTTGGAGGCCAGGTATGAAAGCCGATATTGCTAAATATGTAGGAGAATGTTTGACGTGTTCTAAGGTCAAAGCTGAACATCAGAAACCATCAGGTCTACTACAACAACCTGAAATCCCGGAATGGAAATGGGAAAACATTACCATGGATTTCATTACTAAATTGCCAAGGACTGCAAGTGGTTATGATACTATTTGGGTAATAGTTGATCGTCTCACCAAGTCAGCACACTTCCTGCCAATAAGAGAGGATGACAAGATGGAGAAGTTAGCACGACTGTATTTGAAGGAAGTCATCTCCAGACATGGAATACCAATCTCTATTATCTCTGATAGGGATGGCAGATTTATTTCAAGATTCTGGCAGACATTACAGCAAGCATTGGGAACTCATCTAGACATGAGTACTGCCAATCATCCACAAACTGATGGGCAGAGTGAAAGGACGATACAAATGCTTGAAGACATGCTACAAGCTTGTGTTATTGATTTCGGAAACAGTTGGGATCGACATCTACCGTTAGCAGAATTTTCCTACAACAACAGCTACCATTCAAGCATTGAGATGGCACCGTTTGAAGCACTTTATGGTAGAAAGTGCAGGTGTCCGATTTGTTGGAGTGAAGTGGGGGATAGACAGATTACGGGTCCGGAGATAATACAAGAAACTACCGAGAAAATCATCCAAATTCAACAAAGATTGAAAACCGCCCAGAGTAGACAAAAGAGCTACGCGGACAGTAAAAGAAAAGATATAGATTTTGAAATTGGAGAAATGGTCATGCTTAAGGTTTCACCTTGGAAAGGCGTTGTTCGATTTGGTAAACGGGGGAAACTAAATCCAAGGTACATTGGACCATTCAAGATTATAGATCGTGTCGGACCAGTAGCTTACCAACTGGAGCTACCTCAACAACTCGCAGCTGTACATAACACTTTCCACTCTCAAATTTGAAGAAATGTTTTGCTAAAGAAGATCTCACTATTCCGTTGGACGAAATCCAAATCAATGAAAAACTTCAATTCATTGAAGAACCCGTCGAAATAATGGATCGTGAAGTTAAGAGACTTAAACAAAACAAGATACCGATTGTTAAGGTTTGATGGAATGCTCGTAGAGGACCCGAGTTCACCTAGGAGCGTGAAGATCTGATGAAGAAGAAATACCCGCATTTATCTCCAGAAGATACGTCAACACCTCCAACTGCTTAAAATTTCGGGACGAAATTTATTTAACGGGTAGGTACTGTAGTGACCCGAACTTTTCCATGTTTATATATATATATATTAAATGAAATTGTTATTTACATGATTAAGTGTTTCCAACATGTTAAGCAATCAAACTTGTTAAGACTTGATTAATTGAAATAGGTTTCATATAGACAATTGACCACCCAAGTTGACAGGTGATTCACGAACGTTAAAACTTGTAAAAACTATACGATGACATATATATGGTTATATATATAGTTAACATGATTTTATTATAAGTATGTATCTCATTAGGTATTTTAACAATGAGTTATATACATAAAAATGAGACTATTAATTTAAGAAACTCGAAAACGATATATATAACGATTATCGTTATAACAACGTCTTACTAGGTACATATGAATCATATTAAGATATTGATACACTTGGTTAATTATGTTAAATGATAAGTAAATATATTATTAAGTGTATTAACAATGAAATACATATGTAAAAATAAGACTACTAACTTAATGATTTCGAAACGAGACATATATGTAACGATTATCGTTGTAACGACATTTAACTGTATATATATCATACTAAGATATATTATATATCATAATATCATGATAATATAACAATTTAACATCTCATTTGTTATAATAAACAATGGATTAACAACATTCAACAAGATCGTTAACCTAAAGGTTTCAAAACAACATTTACATGTAACGACTAACGATGACTTAACGACTCAGTTAAAATGTATATACATGTAGTGTTTTAATATGTATTCATTCACTTTTAAAAGACTTCAAGACACTTATCAAAATACTTCTACTTAACAAAAATGCTTACAATTATATCCTCATTCAGTTTCATCAACAATTCTACTCGTATGCACCCGTATTCGTACTCGTACAATACACAGCTTTTAGATGTATGTACTATTGGTATATACACTCCAATGATCAGCTCTTAGCAGCCCATGTGAGTCACCTAACACATGTGGGAACCATCATTTGGTAACTAGCATGAAATATCTCATAAAATTACAAAAATATGAGTAATCATTCATGACTTATTTACATGAAAACAAAATTACATATCCTTTATATCTAATCCATACACCAACGACCAAAAATACCTACAAACACTTTCATTCTTCAATTTTCTTCATCTAACTGATCTCTCTCAAGTTCTATCTTCAAGTTCTAAGTGTTCTTCATAAATTCCAAAAGTTCTAGTTTCATAAAATCAAGAATACTTCCAAGATTGCAAGTTTACTTCCAAGTTTTCTAAATCCATTCCAAGTAATCATCCAAGATCAAGAAACCTTTGTTACTTACAGTAGGTTATCTTTTTAATACAAGGTAATAATCATATTCAAACTTTAATTCAATTTCTATAACTATAACAATCTTATTTCGAGTGGAAATCTTACTTGAAATTGTTTTCGTGTCATGATTCTGCTTCAAGAACTTTCAAGCCATCCAAGGATCCTTTGAAGCTAGATCTATTTTTCTCATTTCCAGTAGGTTTATCCAAGGAACTTGAGATAGTAATGATGTTCATAACATCATTCGATTCATACATATAAAGTTATCTTATTCGAAGGTTTAAACTTGTAATCACTAGAACATAGTTTAATTAATTCTAAACTTGTTCGCAAATAAAAGTTAATCTTTCTAACTTGACTTTTAAAATCAACTAAACACATGTTCTATATCTATATTATATGCTAACTTAATGATTTAAAACCTGGAAACACGAAAAACACCGTAAAATCGGATTTACGCCGTCGTAGTAACACCGCGGGCTGTTTTGGGTTAGTTAATTAAAAACTATGATAAACTTTGATTTAAAAGTTGTTATTCTGGGAAAATGATTTTTATTATGAACATGAAACTATATCCAAAAATTATGGTTAAACTCAAAGTGGAAGTATGTTTTCTAAAATGGTCATCTAGACGTCGTTCTTTCGACTGAAATGACTACCTTTACAAAAATGCCTTGTAACTTATTTTTCCGACTATAAACCTATACTTTTTCTGTTTAGATTCATAAAACATAGTTCAATATGAAACCATAGCAATTTGATTCACTCAAAACGGATTTAAAATGAAGAAGTTATGGGTAAAACAAAATTGTATAATTTTTCTCATTTTAGCTACGTGAAAATTGGTAACAAATCTATTCCAACCATAACTTAATCAACTTGTATTGTATATTACGTAATCTTGAGATACCATAGACACGTATACAATGTTTCGACCTATCATGTCGACACATCTATATATATTTCGGAACAACCATAGACACTCTATATGTGAATGTTGGAGTTAGCTATACAGGGTTGAGGTTGATTCCAAAATATATATAGTTTGAGTTGTGATCAATACTGAGATACGTATACACTGGGTCTTGGATTGATTCAAGATAATATTTATCGATTTATTTCTGTACATCTAACTGTGGACAACTAGTTGTAGGTTTCTAACGAGGACAACTGACTTAATAAACTTAAAACATCAAAATATATTAAAAGTGTTGTAAATATATTTTGAACATACTTTGATATATATGTATATATTGTTATAGGTTCGTGAATCAACCAGTGGCCAAGTCTTACTTCCCGACGAAGTAAAAATCTGTAAAAGTGAGTTATAGTCCCACTTTTAAAATCTAATATTTTTGGGATGAGAATACATGCAGGTTTTATAAATGATTTACAAAATACACACAAGTACGTAAAACTACATTCTATGGTTGAATTATCGAAATCGAATATGCCCCTTTTTATTAAGTCTGGTAATCTAAGAATTAGGGAACATACACCCTAATTGACGCGAATCCTAAAAATAGATCTATTGGGCCTAACAAACCCCATCCAAAGTACCGGATGCTTTAGTACTTCGAAATTTATATCATATCCGAAGGGTGTCCCGGAATGATGGGGATATTCTTATATATGCATCTTGTTAATGTCGGTTACCAGGTGTTCACCATATGAATGATTTTTATCTCTATGTATGGGATGTGTATTGAAATATGAAATCTTGTGGTCTATTGTTACGATTTGATATATATAGGTTAAACCTATAACTCACCAACATTTTTGTTGACGTTTAAAGCATGTTTATTCTCAGGTGAATACTAAGAGCTTCCGCTGTTGCATACTAAAATAAGGACAAGATTTGGAGTCCATGTTTGTATGATATTATGTAAAAACTGCATTCAAGAAACTGATTTCGATGTAACATATTTGTATTGTAAACCATTATGAAATGGTCGTGTGTAAACAGGATATTTTAGATTATCATTATTTGATAATCTACGTAAAGCTTTTTAAACCTTTATTTATGAAATAAAGGTGATGGTTTGTTTTAAAAATGAATGCAGTCTTTGAAAAACGTCTCATATAGAGGTCAAAACCTCGCAACGAAATCAATTAATATGGAACGTTTTTAATCAATAAGAACGGGACATTTCAGAGGAATGGATAAGAAATTTGACATCAAAGAGGACGGAACACGGTACTTTGCTAACCGAATTTGGGTACCAAAGTTTGGTGGATTGAGAGAATTAGTGTTGGAGGAAGCACACAAGTCGAGATACTCAATTCATCCGGGATCAGATAAAATGTACCAAGATTTGAAGGCGTTTTATTGGTGGACAAATTCGAAAGCTGACATTGCTACCTATGTTGGGAAGTGCTTGACTTGCGCTAAAGTCAAGGCTGAACATCAGAAGCCATCAGGATTATTAACTCAACCAGAGATTCCCTAGTGGAAGTGGGAAGGTATTTCCATGGACTTCATTACGAAACTACCAAGAACGACGGGAGGTCACGATACTATTTAGGTTACCGTGGATCGTCTCACTAAGTTTGCACACTTCTTACCGATAAGGGAAACTGATAAAATGGAGAAGTTGGCTCAGATCTACATTAAGGAAGTTGTCTCTAGGCATGGAGTGCCTATATCTATTATATCCGACCGCGACAGCAGATTTACTTCCAGATTTTGGCAATCATTACAGAAAGCAATGGGAACCCGTCTAGATATGAGTACAGCATATCACCCACAGACGGATGGCCAGAGCGAATGAACTATTCAGACTTTTGAGGACATGTTGAGAGCGTGTGTTATTGATTTCGGAAACGGATGGGATAAGTATTTACCACTGGCTGAGTTCTCATACAATAACAGCTACCATGCGAGCATTAAGGCTGCACCTTTCGAAGCGTTGTATGGAAGGAAGTGTAGATCTCCCGTTTATTGGAGCGAATTGAGAGATAGTCAATTGACAGGTCCTGAGATTATTCAGGAGACAACTGAGAAAGTCCTACAGATTCAAGAAGGATTGAGAATAGCTCGAAGTCATCAAAAGAGTTACGTCGATATTAGACGGAAGGACATAGAGTTCCAAGTTGGTGACAAGGTTATGCTTAAGGTATCATGTTGGAAGGGTGTTGTACGATTTGGGAAAGGAGGTAAACTGAGTCCTAGATATGTTGGACCGTTTGAGATAACTAAAAGAGTTGGACCGGTAGTTTACAGATTGGAACTGCCACAAGCACTCAGCGGTATTCATGACGTTTTCCATGTATCCAATCTAAAGAAGTGCCTAGCCGATGATAATTTGATTATTCCTTTAGAGGAACTACGTATCGACGACAAACTTCATTTCATTGAGGAACCTGTTGAAATCTTGGGCCGAGAGGTCAAACAGTTGAAGCAAAGCAGAATTCCTATCGTTAAAGTTCGGTGGAACGCAAGAAGAGGACCAGAGTTCACGTGGGAGCGTGAAGACCAGATGAGGCTGAAGTATCCGCAATTGTTTCCCGAGGAAACTACTTCAGCGGACGATCATTAAAATTTCGGGACGAAATTTTCAATAACAGGTGGGTAATGTAACAACCCTGATTTTTCCGTTAACCTTCCGTTAGTTTATTTAACGACGATTATTTAACCTTTATGTGTTTATGTATAATAAATGCGTACTTGATCTTTGGAGGGTTACAATAATTAATATGGGTTGATATTAATTCAAATAAATATTTCGGATAATGAAATACGATAAAAACGATACGATTTTGATAATAGCTTTTTGAGCAACGAAACGCTCGGGTTTATTTTAATAATTAATTTTATTAATTATTAACTTTTTAAAATATTTAATTTATTGGGTTTTTAATAAATTAAGTGATTGGTTGCGTTTAACGATCGGGTTAGCGTTCCGGGCCTTCGGTACGACTAAACGACACTTAAAACGGACCACGATTACAAGGAATTGGACAACACGAGCCCGGGGATATCCCATGGGGCCCATTCGGCCGAACCACCCCCTCCCCACCCTTTTATGTCTAATTTTTGCAACTAGAGGGACCTAAGTGCTAATTTATTGAATTAGGGCTAGATATAAATTGTTGTGTTTAACCTAAATTAGTAAAACCCTCAAAAAAAGTTGCCAGTCGATCCCTCCCTTCTCCCTCCCATCGACGATCACACACACACAATCACCTTCAATTTTTATTTTTTGATTGAACCTCAAGAACAAACGTTGCAATTCTCGATCTCCTCTACGCGTTGGTATAATTCTTTTAGCGATCTAAGGTATAATTACATGAACTCTAATTTGTAAAATCTGATTTTTATGAGAGTTTCATAGTTATGTTGTCAATTGCTCAAGTCTATACGCGTACGTGTTAATCGTTATCGTTATTTTGATTGTTTGATGCGCTAGGGTTTAAAAACGAATTTGTTTTTGCTTGATCAGAAAAATTAAGTTTTTCAAATGTAAATTATTATGTTATAATCAGATTCCTTGCGAAAAACTATTGAGTTTAGGCTTTGTATTCGTTTGATTTCGTTTCCGTATGATTAAGTTATGTCAATTTGAATTATCGTTGTGTTTTTGTTGCTTGATAAGAAATCTGGTATTGATAGACAATGAATTGGCATGTGAAACTTATACAAATGGAAAGATAATTTAAAAACACTCAATTTATACTAGGATATCATGTCGTTTGCTTATGTATAACCCGAGATATGCTCGAATTAGTGTAAAAGTAGTTTTATACGGCACTTGCATGAAAATAACCTTGTATGATAAAATATGTTAACTTCTGTGATTAAATCTTTACGTATATGAAATGTAGACAAAAAGTACTTCACTTTTAATGTGGATATCATAGGCTAATTGTATCTAGATCTTCGGATAATCGCGTGCGAATGTGACTAGCTAAATGAGAATCGAATCTGCAAATTGCTCACTGTTTTATACTCTGTGAATTGTGTTTATTGATTGAGCATGTATGCTTCTGGAAAATGAAACTTAACATTATATGTGACTTCTTGTTAGTTTATGTCAATCTCTGAAACCTTATCCACTGGGCACAATAGAGCCATACTTTATGTGAATTCTGATTTGAGCTGAAAACTGAATGTTCAACTTGCGCGAATAAACTGTACAAATTGGCTAAACAAAAGTTGCTAGATTTTTTATATGTGTTACTTTGATTTGTCTTTGAACTATGGCCACTGGTCTTGTATCAATTTCATGTTCCTAACTCCGGTTATAGCCAAAATGAAATCAGTGCGCTGTCAGAAACTGACTTGGCAAACCCCAAATGTATCCCTTCTGATTCCTGACTTTTAATTGTCATATGAGTCCCTGGCCGGACTTTTTGGAATCAATTTTAAGTATATTTATGATCTAGAGTTTGTCATGTTTACTTGAATTTTGTACTATGAGATAATGTGCTAAGTATGCTACGTGTTCATGAACTTTGTGCATAACGATAAACTGAAATTGTGAAAATGATCATTCATGACCAAAAACGTATTGTTTGACTTAGGTTTGACATGTTGACCAATATTTGACATGAACCTACTGATTTTTACTTTAGTTGACCACATTGACCAAGTTTGACTTTCGGTTTGACTTCGGTTGACTTTGTTTGACCTGCATGATATAGTTGACTTTTACTTTGAAACGCATCGAGTCGAGCAATAAGACAACGTACACTATGAAACCAAACTTATTTAAGATATATATTGACCAACCTAAATACGTATACTTAGGTTGCATTACTCGGCTATAAACCGTACAAGTTAATTGTTCACTTTTCAATCCGAGCTTTATTCAAAGGTGAATCTACAGTCCTGCTTTTTACATGTTTTCAGGGATGAGAATACACGCTGTTATACTTACATTTTCAAATGCTTTTGTATTAACATGAGTACTATATATGCATATTGAGTTTGTTCAAAAAGCCTCTAGCTTGAATACTTTTAATACCATCGGTGTAAGCACAATTTAGATGGACGGATCCATTAGGTTGACAACCTCACCTACTATAAAAGCTGTGGTGCATTTACTTTGAATATTAAATACATTTGAACAAGTGTATAACATTTTAGGAGGTAAAGGCGGGTATAGTGGCTTCTATACTCGGGTTATTACTAGTATTCAGGTGCTCAAATTATGCAAACGTTTTACGACTTTGTGTTGTACTTGTAAAATCTCGTGGTCAAGGAAATTAAACTATTTTTCTGATAACTGCTTTTCAGATACTGTTATACTTTTATGCCTGTAGATTCACCAACATTATTTGTTGACCTGTTTTTGCGTGTTGTTATTCTCAGGTCCTTAAGAGGTATGCTTCCGCTGTGTCTGCTGCATGACTGGCCGTGGAGTCAGCGTTTGATTTTAAAGAACATTATTTACTTTCGCATTTAAAACTTTTATACTGTTTAAATAATGTTGGCTTGTGGTTACGATCACAACAGTGTTTCAATTTTGGGATTATTGACTTATGCTTTTGAAAGTTAATTTTTATTTTTTTTTAATAAAATTAAATGCGATTGCTTTAAACGTCTCATATAGAGGGCGTAACTGTTAACTGTGGGACCTGGATTAACACGCCGTCAGATGGTAATTTGGCGGGGTGTTATAATATATATTTATATATATGAGTTGTAATCCCTTGAATGTAGCAATTTGCTTGAAATCCAACGGACCAATCAGAGCTCGACATGTGGTGCGACAATCACATGTAGGGGTGTTCAAAACCAGATATCCGAAAATTTGGATATTCGAATTTCGAATATTCGAAAATTCGGATAGTGAGTTTGACCAATCGATATCTGAATGTTATTATGCAGAGAAGTAATTCACGGGCTAAAGAACACAAAGATTAATTTTAACTCATATGAACTGCTTGGTATGTTTATTTTAGCCATGTTGAAGCTGATGCGGAGGTCATGGTTCGAGACAGAGTCGTATGGGATGGGGAAAATTGGGCTGGTCGATGGCACTGGATTCACGAAGTGGGGGGCAGAACACATGATGAACTACAAGACCTTAATAGGCTGATGCAACAGGCCTCGCTTCTGCCTGATTTACCTGATTCATGGGCTTGGGCTCCTGGTCCAAACGAGCGGTTCACAACAAAACGCCTAACCGAATTAATTGACTCCATATTGCTTCAAGGGAACAATGCTGCGTTAGGTACTCTCCGTAATAGTTTAATCCCTAAAAAGGTGGAATTATTTGTATGGAGAGCAAGGAAAGGTAGACTTCCAATTTTGTCGGAACTCGACAAGAGAGGAATTGATCTAAATTCGATACGTTGCCCACTTTGTGATGATGATATCGAAAGTTTAGACCATTCCTTAGTTTCATGCAAGATTGCGAAGGATAAATGGGTTAAAATTTTCAAGTGGTGGAAGTTGGGACCAATTCCAAGTTGTGACATTCACAATCTTTTAAATGGGGACACGGGTCAAAATTTCTCGGGTCTAGGCAAGTCTATTTGGGAAGGGGTAATTTGGACGACTTCTTTTCTAATTTGGAAGGATCGTAACAACAAAGTCTTCAAGAACAAATGTTGGAACGTGATAGTGCTCTAAATGAACATATATTTAGTATCAATATCCTTCTAATATGTAAAGCTTTTAGTTACTACTGTTCTATTTTTATGTAATAATCGTTTAAATAAATAAGTGCGAAGACATAAGAAGAAAACGACGATTTAAAGACGCAAATGACCAAAAAGCTCAAATGTACAAGATACAATCCAAGTGGTTCAATTTATTGATGAATAATGTCTAAAAATGACAAAAGTACAAGCAGCGAAACGCAAAGTACAAGATATCTAAGCATACGAAAAAGCATTCGAAAATCTGGAACCGAGACATGAACCAACTATCAACGTGCGACCAAACGGAGCTAAAATTACAAGTCAACTATGCACAAGAATATAATATTATATATAATTAATTATATATATATATATATATATATATATATATATATATATATATATATATATATATATATATTATATATTATTTTAATCAAAGCAGCCCATGTTTAATTCATTTGGTGAGCTGGAATTCGAATCTCCGCACTCGCGGAGCTGTGAAGCAAAAAACCTCCGCACTAGCGAAGCTGTACAGTTCAAAGTGGGCCTATAAAAGGCCGCGCATTCTGATCGATTTCCTCACACCTTTTTCTTTTTCTTTCTTTCAATCTATCGATATATATATATATATATATATATATATATATATATATATATATATATATATATATATATATATATATATTTATTTATAATTTTAAGTTTAATTTAATTATAATAATAATAATAATAATAATAATAATAATAATAATAATAATAATAATAATAATAATAATAATAATAATAATAATAATAATAATAATAATAATAATAAGGTTATTGTAAGAAATGTTTTATGGGTTTTAAAGTCGGAACTCTGTCCGTGTAACGCTACGTGATAAATAATCACTGTAAGCTATGTTCTTCCTTTTTAAATTAATGTATCGTAACTAAGTTATTATTATGCTTATTTGAGCCGAAGTAATCGTGATGTTAGACTAAATATTAAGATGGGGTTATTGGATTTTGTACCATAATTAAGATTTGGACAAAAGACCGACACTTGTGAACATTGGACTATTGACTATTAATAGGTAGGGGGTATTGTCTAATCGAATGATAACTCATTGGAACCTGTTGAACCTATCTTCAAATTAGTTAATTTAATAATTATTAAAATAATTATGTATGTCCTATTTAGTGACGTTTATACGACATCTTTTACGATCATTTAATTAATTATTCAGGTTGGGTAATTGATTATTCATTCTGATCAAGTGGGTAAATTAATATTCATATCTCATTAAAACAGGGGTGGATTACATACAAGGATAATTGGTGTAATTGTTAACAAAGTAATAAAACCTTGGATTATACGCAGTCGATAACCTGGTGTAATCATTAAACAAAGTATTAAAACCTTGTTACAGTTCGAATCCCTAATTAGTTGGAATATTTGACTTTGGGAATAAGGTTAATTTGACGAGCATTTTTAGAATTATGACCGATGGACTATTATGGACAAAAACCAGATACGTATCAAATAAATCCAGGACAAAGGACAATTAACCCAGATAAATAAATTAAAATCAAAACGTCAAACATCATGATTACGGAAGTTTAAATAAGCATAATACTTTTATTTCATATTTCATCGTACCTTTATTTACTGTCATTTTAATTACTGCAATTTACTTTATCACAATTTAAATTCTGTCATTTATATTATCGTCATTTATCTTTACGCATAAAATATAAAATCGACAAACTGGTTATTAAACGGTAAAAACCCCCTTTTATAATAATATTACTATATATAATTATATATATTTTATATAAATATAGTTGTTAAAAATATAACGTTAAACTCAGCTAGCTCCCTGTGGAACGAACCGGACTTACTAAAAACTACACTACTCTACGATTAGGTACATTTCCTATAAGTGTTGTAGCAAGGTTTAGGTATATCTCATTCTATATAAATAAATAAAACTTGTATCATATTTCGTCGTATTTAGTATAAAAAATAATAGTATTTCGTACACCTCCTCTGCACACATCAAGTATTTTTGGCGCCACTGCCGGGGACTCGGCGAAACGCTATATTTTTAATCTATATTTGTAAAAATATAATTATGTATAAGTTTGAAAAAAAAATATAAAAATATAAAAAAAATGTTTTTTAAGAGTTTGTTCAAAATATATAAAATTATCAAGTATTTGTATTTTTATTTTAAGTTTTTAAAATATAAGTTTATTTTTTATATATTTTCTATATATTATTTTATAAAACTAAAAAAATCAAATAAATATATAAAAAAAATACGAACTGGGCCAGTTAAATTTCGAAGCCCAATTCAGTTTTTAATTAAATTAAACTGGGCCGAGTCTGTTTTGGCCCAACAGCCGAACCCAACACTATTAAACCCCGCATCGCGGTATCCCTCAGGTACAAAATACCGCAATCGCGGAGCCTGCTCTGGCAGCAAACCTAGGACACATTAATTACGCTGTTAGGGTTTAATAATTATAATAATTAATTAATACTAGGGTTTTAATTTAATAATAATTAATTTTAGTTTTAATTAACTTTGTATTTTAAGTTTTAAGTAGTTTTATTAATTTATAAAGTAGTACCCTTTTTAATAAATAATATAAAAATATTTTTATAAAAATTATATTTTTATAACTTTAGTTTAATTTTTATTTTTTGTATCTTTTTATTTGTTAAAATTCATAATTTTTATATTTTTCATTCGTATTTAGTTTTAAGGTTAGTTTTTGCCGTAGTTTATTTTTATTTCTAGATTTTTAGGCTTTGCCGTAAAATCGCTTAAGTGCTTTTTTCTTTAGATTAAGATTTAGGCGCTTTAGAATTTTACGACGTCGCTTATCACTTTAATATTTAATATATTTTAGTGTCTTTTAAGTAATTGCCGTTTTCCGTTTAGAATTCCATTAAGCTTTAATACCTTTAGACGCAAGTTTTAATATTTAGTTTTTAGACTTTTAAGTTTCGACGCTTTACTTTCTTATTATTATTTTTCGACGTTTTTCGACGCACTCTTTTTCTTTCTTATTTCTCTACGCTCTAGTTTTTAGGACATAGATTTTTATTTTAAAATTTCGACGAAAAATTATTTTAAGCGGTTAAATTGATAGAAATCCAAATTTTCTGGTTCGTAGTAATAGTTGGATTTGTTAGTGGCGAGTTGTGGGCTTCCGATTTAAAGGGTCCTGGCTACCTACTGCATCTATTGTCTATTTGAAACGTGGGCAAAATCAGAAAAGTCTATTAATTTGATAACTTGTATAATTTTTTTTATTTTTATAACTAATAGGATATTCAGTGAATGCACCGAGCAAAACGTTCACCACCTTTCATATGTTCACCAGCTGTAACTCGATCAAGACATATAGCCAATATTGTCGCCGTTGATTTTTCTTTAGAATCGTCATCTAGTCGACCAAGTACCCCAATTAAAATTTTCGATAATCCATCTTTTGAACCTAATTTCACTATCGAGAACCCGAAGGATATTCAAGAACAATTCCAAGATCCTGAAACACTAATCATTCCTCCTGAACCACAAACCGTTAAATCAGAATCTTCTAGTTATTTGAATTCAACAAATTCAATTGTGGAAGTAACTGAACCTCTAAGTATGGAAGACAGAATAAGAGCCACACGCACGGGTCAAGGTCACGCCATTATTAAGCCAGATGTTAATGCGCCAGATTATGAAATCAAAGGACAAATCCTACACATGGTAACTAATCAATGCCAATTTAGTGGTACACCAAAAGAAGATCTAAACGAACATCTTCGAACCTTTAATAGGATCTGTACTCTATTCAAAATTAGAGAAGTTGAGGATGAACAGATCTATCTCATGTTGTTTCCCTGAACTTTAAAGGGAGAAGCCAAAGATTGGTTAGAATCGTTACCCGAAGGAGCGATTGACACATGGGATGTCTTAGTTGAAAATTTTCTTAAAAGATTCTTTTCGGCATCTAAAGCCGTGAGACTTCAAGGAGAAATTGTTACGTTTGCGCAAAAGCCAAATGAAACTCTATATGAGGCGTGGACAAGATTCGGAAAGTTGTTGAGAGGATGTCCTCAACACGGTTTAGACACTTATCAAATAGTACAAATATTCTACCAAGGTGTCGACGTTGCTACACGAAAAGACATCGACACAGCAGCTGGTGGTTCCATTATGAAGAAAACCGCAACTGAAGCTCACAAGATAATTGATAACACAGCCTCCCACTCTCATGAGTGGCATCAGGAAAAAGATATTTTTCGTTCATCTAAAGCGGCTAGAGCCGATTCTAGCCATGACTTTGATTCCGTTTCCGCAAAAATAGATGCTTTCGAGAGACGAATGGAAAAGATGACTAAAGATATTCACGCTATACGAATCAGTTGTGAGCAATGCGGTGGACCACACTTAACGAAAGATTGTCACATCGAGCAAACGATGGAACAACGTGAGAATGTTTCCTACATGAACCAAAGCCCGGTAAATAATTATCAAAATAATTATCAACAGCCAAGGCCAAACTTCAATCGAAATCAAAACATTCTTTAAAATCCAAATGGACCAAACAATAACTCGTATAACCAACAAGGTCCGAATAACCAACCAACTCAAAACAACACTTTCAATCAACAAAGACCTAGCTTGTATAAACCACCACAACAAACAGAAGAGAAAAAGCCAAATCTGGAAGAAATGATGGCAAAGCTAATGGAATCTCAAACACAATTTATTACATCTCAAACCTAAACAAATGAGAGGTTTGATCAGTCATTAAGAACTCAACAAGCTTCCATTTTGAATCTAGAAAAACACGCAGGTACTTTTGCTAGCATGATGAGTGAGAGGGAACAAGGAAAGCTACCGAGTAATACTGAAGTAAATCCTCGAAATGAGAATGTTAACATGGTATCAACAAATTCTGAAATCCAGCTTCAGAAGATGGGAAGGTTTTAGATGTGAGTAACAATGAAGAAGTTACAACACCACCACCACCACCCGAGTATGTAAAGCCAGTGGTGGCACCATACAGACCACCCATCCCGTTTCCAAGAAAAGGAGTTGAGTATGAGCAAGTAATAGGTAATAAAGTTTGTGATACCTCTGGAAAGAAGAAGAAGAAGAAGAATAAGAAAGTGCAAGAAACAAAAACCGTAAAAGTAAACCCGGTGAAGACAGTTCCACCAAAACCTCCACCCAGGTTGGGTGATTCGGGTGAATTTATTGTTCCTTATCTACTTAGTGATTATGTCATGTATGATGCACTAGCAGATTTAGGTGCGAGTGTGAGCGTTATGCCCCTTTCATTATATAAGAGATTAGGAGTAGGTGAGTTAAGTCCAACGAAAATGAGTGTTCGACTCTTTGATCAAACCATTAAGCACCCAGTTGGAATTGCTGACAACCTACCCGTTCAAGTAGGTAATTTAACCTTTCTAGTCGAATTTATTGTCATTGACATAGAAGAGGACTCAAACATTCCTCTAATTTTAGGTCGACCATTTTTAGCATCCACCGAGGCGTTCATTAATGTAAGAGAGGGTAGAATGACACTTAGTGATGGTGACAAATCGATCACCTTTATGAGTCGAAAGTCTAAATCTCCATCAACCAAAACCGTTGAACCAATAAAAACGATCGATGAGAAGCATATTGTTTTACCAACTCCAACGGTAGTGCTTAACAATAATAAAATGCCTAAGTGTGTGGAAGATGAAGTAACACCTAATGATGACTTGATAACAAAGAATCCCATTGTTGATGCGAAATTAAATGACCCTGTTATTAACAGTTCAATGAAAAAACTTATTAAACGGATTCGTGATGCTAGAACCAAAGGGAACTTTAAGTTATGTAACCGGTTAGTATCCAATCTATCGCCTAAAGAAAAGGCGAAACTAGTTGAATTTGTGGATATTACACAGGAATCTGACCAATGTCTTAAAGCAAAAGTTATAGATATGCAAGTTGATTATGGTCCAAGAGAAATTGACGATGAAGTTAATCACAATTTTGACACCACAACTACCTAAGTGTGGGGAGATTCAAATGTTCTAAAAGAAAATGCTTTCTAGAGTTAGTTGTCTGTTCTCGTGTAGTTCCAAGAATGAAATCCGATTGGTCTTTTCCGCTAGCAGACACTAAAGAACTAGTTTTCTCCCCCCCATTCTAAATTTTTTTATAGTTTTTATATGAAATTTATATGCATTTTTAAATTTATGTTTTGTGTGAATTTAAAAACAAAATTTACTTTATTTCATTAAGTTTTAAAAAAAATAATTTCTAAAATTCATTTTAAGTTAAAGACAAGGTCATGAAACCGAAATTGCTTTACCCGATGGCGAGGCGAAAAATTTTGTTATAATTATTTTTAATATTATTGATCTAAAGTATACCAAAAAAATTAAAAAACCCAAAAATCTTTGCTTTTAAAACAATCGCTTTAAAAAACGACAAATTTTAAATTTTGTCGAGGAACGGACTAGGTAAACATACCGAAACTACCTAAAGTAAAAGGAAACAAAATTTTAAAAAATTATTCATTTAAATTGTTTTAATAAATAAAGGTTTTATAACATATATATATATATATACATATATATATATATATATATATATATATATATATATATACATATATATATATACACACATATATATATACATATATATATATATATATATACACATATATATATACATATATATATATATATATATATATATATATATATATATATATATATATATATATATATATATATATATATATATGTATATATATATATATGTTTGTAGTTTATCTTATGTACAAAACACGGTAAAACAGCGCATTTTCAAAGACTGACATTAAAGTTCAGCAAAAGCTACTAATTTTGACAACAAGACGCAAAATATCAAATGTGATATAAAATAATATGTTTGCAAACTCGGTATTTTTAATCACTTTTCTACACTAATCACCCTCATGAATTTATAATTATAGTATGATTTCATGCAAATGAGGGCATTGCATGATCTCAAGTGTGGGGAAGGGTTAAAATTCTCTCTGGTTTACACTTAGTTTAATTGTCAAATTTTGTGAAAATTTGAAAAAATTTCAACTAAATGAATTCAAAATCATGTTTATACATATTTATGAACGATAAAACTAGGTGTTAATGCCGAAATTATTGTTACCTCGGAGAGAACATAAATGGTGAAACAACCCAAAACGCTTGAATTCAATTAAAATGGAATAGAAGAGAATAAAAAGGCAAAGAAAAGAATAAATAAAAGCTAAGTGTGAGAAGAATTTACCAAGTTCCTTAAAACATATATCACGTATTTTTGTACAAGATTATTGCAGGTACTTTTGCTTTGGACTAAACTAATCAGTTTTACCCGATTTACTGTAATATATTTGAAAGAAAGATGGATCTACACGATGAATCAATTCCATCATTAAAAGGAAGTAAAGTCTTCCAAAAAAGACACGCGTTTCTTGATTTAGGTCAGGAAGTTGTCGTCCGGACCAGCTGTAGGTTGACGAAAAATCTAGAAAAGTCATCTCTAAAATCAGCAGGAAATCCACGGACCTCAGCATCAAATAGGGTCGCCGAGTGGTCAGACTTATCCTAACCATGCGAGGATCTGTCTCGTAAAATAGGGAGGGCGCCGTGCAAATTAGCTTGATAAGACTAATGAATCAGACCTCCAGAAAGGATAATCTCCTTAAAGATTAAAAATCAACTTTTAAGCCTTATATTACTCAATCCTTGAGATTGACCTTAAAGATTGAGAATTACAAACTCATGGAATTCGATGATATCTAAACTCGAGCTTGAACGAGAAAATATTTTGATCAAATTAAAACCGATTTGTTTTCTGAAAAACCTATTTTCAATGCGTTCATTACCATTGAACATAAAATTCTGAGAATTCACCGGAATTCATTAGGTCACCTGAACCAAATCGGGTGTCAACCGTAAGAACGGTGGTTGCATAGCATGGTCGAAGACAGAACCTTGTGCCAGATCGGACAATTATAGGGTGATCTTTATTATTTCTCCTATAAAGGATAGTAATTGCATCTGACACGTTGTGGACCATGAACAAATGCATGTCATTAGACATTGCCTTAACAGTTACTTGTTTATCGCTTTCCTATATAACCGGACGGTAGTTTACCAAAAGGTAATATACGGAGCAAGTATACTGGACGTGTTGCTTTCCCAACACAAGGTTAGCAAGTGGGTGAAACAAAACCGAAAGTTTTGAGCTAAAATTTTCAAACCTGAAACCCACAAAACCCACAAAAACATTTTGCAAACACCGGTGAAGGGTTATTTCGGAAAACTTATCTAGGGTAAAAACTAGATTGAATTTTCAAAAGATCAAATGTTTTCATAAAGATCCAGTTTCCTAACGGATCTAAATTTTTATAGTCATGTGAGACTGTAAACCACATCGTTACCATCATTGTTCATAACCGCCGTATTGAAATCACTGATGTACAAAGTGTGAAGAATAAAGAAGTGATTCTAGTAAAGTTATATTCAAGTTCTATATTGCTTGAGGACAAGCAACGCTCAAGTGTGGGAATATTTGATAATGCAAAAAACGAACATATATTTCATAGCATTATCCTTCAAGAAAGACAAGCTTTTGGTTGCAATTGTTCTATTTACAAGTGATATTCATTTAAATAATAAAAGGTGAAGACAAAAGACAGATTCGACAATTTGAAGACGCAAACGACCAAAAAGCTAAAAAGTACAAAGTACAATCCAAGTGGTTCAAATTATTGATGAGAAACGTCTAAAAATGACAAGAGTACAAGCCGTGAAACAGAAAGTACAAGATATTATGTAACAACCCGACTTCGCTTTACCAAAAACACACTACAATTTTTTTTTTCTGGTGCAGCACATCTGGACGGCGTCCAGCAATGAAGGGTGGGATGGCATCCAGCAGATCTGGATGGCGTCCAATTGGCCTTCCAGCTGCTGTCCCCGGGTCCAACTTACACGAGCGGAAATCCTGCTTCCCGAAACTTTTAACCGAAAACCTTTTCACAACATATCACAATATAATAAACTAAGTGGTTTTTCAAAACAAGTTTTACATCATCGGGCCCACATCGGCCAGAATTACGCGTTTCGTTCAAAAGTACAAGTTTCGACCATACTAGTTTAATTTCCAAACGACACTAGAACATGGTGTTTGGGGTTAAACTACCCAAATCTTGGCCGAACTTCCAAAAGCTACCCAAAAGCATCCCCTATCAAAATAAGCGGGAGACCACTAATCCAACCGAATACCTTTTCCTTTGTCCGCGCCAGAGCCTAAAAAGGTAAACAACGAGAGGGTAAGCTAAAGCTTAGTGAGTGCAACAATTATACATATACATATATAACCTACTTACATGCATCACTTACACAATACCGTCCACGAGCTAGCAATTCGACAATCATGCAAAACATTAAGCATATACCAATAACCGAAATTCACAATGAGCTAGCAATACCAATAGCATATAGTTCATAATTAAAATATTCCGATACAAAATTTATACAACCATGGTTAACCAATCGAACAAGAGAACGGTACTTAAAAGACCGTCGGAGTTCATAACATCCATTAGTGTTACTTAAACACCGCGTAATCACTAATCCCTCGGGTGATGTCTTGAACAACGCGACTCACTCACCCCGATGGCAATGTGGCGTCTTGAACAACGCGACGAATCCACATGTCAATCAAAACAATGAGTGGTGCCTTGAACACCGCGGCATCCACTCCCATGACAATGTGGTGCCTTGAACACCGCGGCATCCACATGTCAATCAACCAATGAGTAGTGTCTTAAACACCGCGACAATACTACTCGTTACTTAGAATGTGGTGTCTTGAACAACGGGACAATGCCACATTCATACAACACAAATAAATACATTATATACGGACACGCATAATTATTCCACTCACCTTAACGATTCGATGATGGTTTTATACTTCCGCAAACTTCAAAGCAAAGTACCTAATATAATAAATACTTCAATCAACACACAATCTAGTTGGACTAAATACTAACAATTCACTTATGTGCATTTAGTGACTTAAATGCATTAAATGCCCCATTTCACCAAAACCGCCCCTTAAGGGTCAAGACCATCATTAATCACTTAAAAGCTAGTGATTAAGGTCCAACAACATTAACTATCACACCATTAGGGTATTTCACACCCACATTTCTCAACTAGGTCAATCATTAGCCCTTTGACTAATTTAAAGTCAACGTACCCATTTCAGGTCATCCACTAACCCAAATGACAACCACAAACATTAACTACAAGTGTGCTAGCGATTTACTAGGCCTTTAAGACCCATTTACATACTTTAACTTTTCAAAACCCTAGGTTAGTCATCTTTGAGTCTTCATGACCCAAACTTACCCAAAAACCCCTAAATCACTAACAAATGGGTTTTAATGTTCATCACTAGCCCAAACCCTAACCCTTAAACAATTTAAACTAAGGAAATCAAGTTTAGGACTTACCACCATAATCAAAACGTAGCTAGTGAGGAGATGAACAACTTTAATGCTTGAGCTCTAACCCGAAACAAGCTTCTTCTTTCTTAGATGGAGCTTTCTCACTCTAAAACTTTCCTCTCTCTCTCTAAACTTGAAGTGAAAGGATGAGATGGTTGATAATGGAGTGAATGAGGCTCCACCAACTGATCTAAGGCCTTAAATTCGTTCCCCAAGTGAATTTACCAAAATACCTACTTAAAATATCTAAAAAAATAAGGCAGCTGGCCTGCCAGCAAAACTGGACGGCGTCCAAATTTCTAGACGGCGTCCAGCCCTTCAAAATGGGACAGCATCCCACCAATTTGGATGGCGTACAAAGCACCTGGGAAAACAGGATCTTACAACTCTCCCCCACTTGAACCGGATTGCAACGCAATCCAAGCCGCATGACATGTAGGAGGATATACAAGAACAAACTCTTCAAGCTCCCAAGTAAACTCGGAACCTTTACTACGACGCCATAGAACTTTAAAAGTCCTAACCACTTTATTTCTCAATCTTTTGACCTTCTCTTTCGAGTATAGCAATCGGCTCCTCAACATACTCCAACTTATTATTTAGCTCAATCTCGTCTAATGGTACCCATGATGAATCATCCGCAAGACACTTACGGAGATGGGAAACATGGAATGTATTATGGATCCCCGCAAGTTCTTCGGGTAATTCCAAATGATACGTAACTTCGCCAACCCGAGCTAAAACTTTAAATGGGCCAATAAACCGAGGAGCTAACTTTCCCCATTTTCAAAAACGAATAATACCTTTCCATGGCGAAACCTTAAGCATCACCATGTCACCTTCTTGGAATTCGATCATTCGCCTACGTTTGTCGGCATACGACTTTTGTCTATCTTGCGCCTTTTTCAAATGAGCCCGAATCATATCGATTTTGCTATTCGTTTCTAAAACCAAATCGGTACTCCCGATTTCCTTTTGTCCCACTTCACCCCAACAAATTGGAGTTCGACATCTTTGCCCATAAAGCATCTCATACGATGGCATCCCGATACTAGTATGATAACTATTATTATACGAGAATTCCACCAAAGGCAAGTGCTCGTCCCAACTACCACCGAAATCAATAATACACGCCCGTAACATATCCTCTAATGTTTGATTCGTACGTTCAGTTTAACCGTCCGTTTGGGGATGATACGCCGTGCTCAATTTTAATTGTGTACCCATATCGTCATGAAACTTTTCCCAAAACCGAGATGTAAAACGGGTATCTCGATCCGAAATAATAGATATAGAAACCCCATGTCGAGCGACTACTTGCTTGATAAACAATTTAGCAAAGGTCTCCGATGATATCGCTTCCCGAATGGGAAGAAACAAAGCACTTTTTGTCAATCGGTCAACTATCACCCAAATTAAATCAAATTGGCTTCTCGCCATCTTTGGTAACTTTGTGATAAAATCCATGGTAATGTGCTCCCATTTCCACTTCGGGATTTCTAACGGTTGTAACTTACCATACGGCTTTTGGTGTTCGGCTTTAACTTGCAAACACGTGACGCATTGCTCAACATACTTAACAACATCACGTTTCATGCCCGGCCACCAATACTCCTTCCTTAAATCAAGATACATTTTTGTTGCGCACGGATGAATGGAATACTTTGACTTATGTGCTTCATCAAGTAGCACTCGTCGATAATCACCCATCTTAGGCACCCACACTCTTCCTTGAAAAGACAACAAACCACGCGAGCCCATAGTAATGAACTCCGATTGCCCCACTATTCATTCCGCATGCTTGTTGTGAACGTAAGCCTCTATTTGAATCACACCAAGTTTTTCAAGAAAATCGTTAGTAATAATCATACGTAACAATCCCAATCGTAACGCCGGGTGATGACTCTTTCGACTTAATGCATCCGCGACCACATTTGCCTTGCACGGATGATAAAGTATTTAACAATCATAATCTTTTACCACATCCATCCACCTACGTTGACGATAATTCAAATCTGTTTGGTTAAAGAGATGTTTCAAACTCTTATGATCCGAATAAATCGTTCTCTTGACACCATATAAGTAATGGCGCCAAATTTTCAATGCATGCACAACTGCCGCCAACTCAAGATCATGAGTCGAATATCTCATCTCGTGTTCCTTTAATTGTCGAGAGGCGTAAGCGATGACTTTATCTCTTTGCATTAGAACACACCCGAGTCCATTTAAAGACGTGTCATAATAAACCGTCATGTCTTCCGCACCTTCCGGCAACACCAACACCGGAGCTTGACACAACTTTTCTTTTAACAATTGAAAAGCAATTTCTTGCTCGTTCTCCCAAATAAACCTCGCGTTCTTCCTCGTCAATTTCGTCAACGAAGAATCGATCTTAGAAAAGTCTTGGATAAACCGGCGATAATAACCGGCCAATCCGAGAAAACTTCGGATTTCCGTAGGCGTAGTCGGTCGTCTCCAACTCTTCACCGTCTCTATCTTCCCCGGATCTACTTGAATACCGTCTTTGTTCACAATGTGACCAAGGAATTGAACTTCCCTTAGCCAAAATTCACATTTGGAGAATTTAGCATACAACTTCTCCTTCCGCAACATCTTTAACACACTCCGCAAATGATGTTCATGTTCCTTCGTACTCTCCGAATAGACAAGTATGTCGTCAATGAACACAATTACCGACTTGTCCAACATAGGTTGGCACACTCGGTTCATAAGATCCATGAATGCTGCCGGTGCATTTGTAAGACCAAAAGGCATTACCACGAATTCAAAATGCCCATAACATGTTTGAAAAGCCATTTTCTCAATGTCTTCCTCACGGACCCGCATTTGGTGATAGCTGGACCGTAGGTTGATTTTAGAGAAATACGTTGCACCTTGGAGTTGGTCAAACAAATCGTCAATCCGAGGCAATGGATAACGATTCTTGATCGTCACTTTGTTCAACTCCCGATAATCGATTCACATCCGCATACTACCATCCTTTTTCTTCACGAATAAAACCGGAGCGCCCCATGGCGAAGCACTCGGTCGAATGAAACCCATCTCAAGAAATTCTTGGGTTTGATTTAACAACTCTTGCATTTTCGTTTCCGCTAAACTATAAGGAGTTTTAGCAATGGGGGTAGCTCCCGGAACCAACTCAATGCGAAATTCAACTTGTCTTTCCGCCGGAACACCCGGTAACTCGTCCGAAAAAACGTCTTCGAATTCACTAACCACCGGAATTTCACGAATGGGTGGTGGCTCATCACGAGTATCAACAACATGGGCAAGAAAAGCCATGCCACCACAAACAAGGAAACGACGTGCCCGTGCAAAAGTGCATATCGGCACAAGTCTTCTTCGCTTATCACCGTGAATAATTAACTCTCCCCCACTTGGGGTCTTCACACGAATAAATTTTTCATGGCATGCAATATCGGCTCAATTATGATCGAGCCAATCCATACCAACAACGATATCAAAATCACCCAAAGACATCGGGATAAGATCAATCTTAAAGTTTTCGGCACCAAAAACGACATCACAATTTTTACACACATCCACCACTAGCACCGTCTTACCGTCCGCTATTTCGACTTCTACTGGACGACTTAACTTAGCTAACGGTCTATTAAGTCTAGGCACAAATTTTGGAGACACAAACGACAAATTTGCACCGCTATCAAATAGAATCCTTGCCGGATTAGAGTTAACCATAAAAGTACCTGAGACAACTTCGTTGGATTGCTTGGCCTCATCATTGGTCATCAAGTAATTGCGACCCCTAGCCGTACCCACCGCCTTTTGAAGCCGCTTGACATTATCATTTCGCAACTCGGGACATTCCGGCCTCTTGTGCCCTTCTTTACCACAATTATAACAAGTGACTTTGGTTGTAGAAGATGGGTTGGTGCAATCACGGGCCATATGCCCCTTTCGTCTACAATTGTGACAAGAATAACGGAATTCTCTAGGAACACTCTTCTTCACACTATTAGCACTTTCGGAACCCTTCTTACTCTTTTTGTTTGAAAAGTTCAAATGGCTCGATCCTTCAATCTTTCTCTTGTCGAACGTAAAGCCACCTTTTCTCAACACAAGTGCCTCAAACCCTTTGGCCATATCGAACAACTCATCAAAGCTCTTTCCTACATTCACACTTATCTTCTCTTGATAACTATCATTCAAGATTCGATACAAATCTTCTTTCAACATTTTATCATTCCCGACATACTCCGGGCAAAATTGGGTCTTGGACAAAAACACGAATTTGAGAGTGTTCAAATCCATCGACCCTTGCCTCAAGGAACATAACTCGTCCTTAAGCCTAGTAAGATCGACCGAAGTTCAGTATTCTTTGAAAAATTCGGACTTGAATTCATCCCAAGTGAATTCCATGCATTGCTCTTCACCATAAACTTGGAGCTTTGCGTCCCACCATAACTTAGCATCGCCCCTCAACATACCACACTCGTACCTTGTCTTCTTATCGGGAGGACATTCACAAGTACGGAAGGCCCCCTCCATATCGGAGATCCAACGGGCACTCTTTAGAGGGTCTCGTTCACCTTCAAAGGTGAGAGGTTGAGAATCCTTGAAGTTCTTATAGAGAATGTCCCGTCTTCCCACATTATCTTCGTGAAGCACGGCCTTAACTTGCTCCTTTACTACATTGACTAGTTGCTCGTCAATCATATCTAGAAATATTTTCTTAACATCCTCGAGGAACTCCGCCATTTGACATTTAAAGATGGCCTCAACTTTGGCCGTGAACTCAATGTCCTCACTCGTACTTCCATCATTGGTGTCCTGTCCATTTCTCATCTTCATTCTATAAAACGGAAAAGATTAAACAATGAAACGGAAGGACATAACACATATGTATATACATATACACCACACTACCCCATCTTGCTTAATATTCGTCGTACATCGCTTGTTTGACACGATTTGAACCCGTAACAATGGTAGCTAATCATTGTTACGCGAGCACGTCGCATTAACTTGCTAGTACAATGCCTATCTCGCTTAATGATTGCTAATACAACACAAAACAATTAGCGCAAGGTTAGTTCACATAAACCTAAGCACTAATCAACACCCGGTCCGGCCCGTCTCCTACAAGTCCCGCATAAAAATGCATACACAAATAAATCTAAGTCTAGGCACCTATCTCAAATCGCCTAAATCTCTTAGACCATGCTCTGATACCACTTGTAACAACTCGACTTCGCTTTACCAAAAACACACTACAAATTTTTTTTTCTGGTGCAGCACATCTGGACGGCGTCCAGATATCTGAACGGCGTCCAGCAATGAAGGGTGGGACGGCATCCAGCAGATCTGGATGGCATCCAATTGGCCTTCCAGCTGCTGTCCCCGGGTCCAACTTACACGAGCGGAAATCCCGCTTCCCGACACTTTTAACCGAAAACCTTTTCACAACATATCACAATATAATAAACTAAGAGGTTTTCATCATCAAAACAAGTTTTACATCACCGGGCCCACATCGGCCCGAATTACGCGTTTCGTTTAAAAATACTAGTTTCGACCATACTAGTTTAATTTTCAAACGACACTAGAGCATGGTGTTTGGGGTTAAACTACCCAAATCTGGGCCGAACTTCCAAAAGCTACCCAAAATCATACCCTATCAAAATAAGCAGGAGACCACTAGTCCAACCGAATACCTTTTCCTTTGTCCGCTCAGAGCCTAAAAAGGTAAACAACGAGAGGGTAAGCTAAAGCTTAGTGAGTGCAACAATTATACATATACATATATAACCTACTTACATGCATCACTTACACAATACCGTCCACGAGTTAGAAATTCGACAATCATGCAAAACATTAAGCATATACCAATAACCGAAATAAACAATGAGCTAGCAATACCAATAGTATATAGTTCATAATTAAAATATGCCGATACAAAATTTATACAACCATGGTTAACCAATCGAACAAGGGAACGGTACTTAAAAGACCGTCGGAGTTCATAACATCCATTGATGTTACTTAAACACCGCGTAATCACTAATCCCCCGGGTGATGTGTTGAACAACACGACTCACTCACCCCCATGACAATGTGGCGTCTTGAACAACGGGACGAATCCACATGTCAATCAAAACAATGAGTGGTGCCTTGAACACCGCGGCATCCACTCCCATGACAATGTGGTGCCTTGAACACCGCGGCATCCACATGTCAATCAACCAATGAGTAGTGTCTTAAAGACCGCGACAATACTACTCGTTACTTAGAATGTGGTGTCTTGAACAACGCGACAATGCCACATTCATACAACACAAATAAATACATTATATACGGACACGCATAATTATTCCACTCACCTTAACGATTCGATGATGGTTTTATACTTTCGTAAACTTCAAAGCAAAGTACCTAATATAATAAATACTTCAATCAACACACAATCTAGTTGGACTAAATACCAATAATTCACTTATGTGCATTTAGTGACTTAAATGCATTAAATGTCCCATTTCACCAAAACCGCCCCTTAAGGGTCAAGACCATCATTAATCACTTAAAAGCTAGTGATTAAGGTCCAACAACATTAACTATCACACCATTAGGGTATTTCACACCCACATTTCCCAACTAGGTCAATCATTAGCCCTTTGACTAATTTAAAGTCAACATACCCATTTCGGGTCATTCACTAACCCAAATGACAACTACTAATATTAACTACAAGCGTGCTAGCGATTTTGTAACGACCCTGGAATTTCCAACGTTTATTTTATTAATAATTATTATTATTAATACGCGTGTTTAAACGAATGTACGTTATTACATTTACATGTTGCCTTGATTGCCCGTACTTGACTTTTAATTGCCCGAAACATCTTTGTGACACCCGGAACTTTCACGAATAATATTTTTAGATATTATTTACATTCATGATTAAATTTATTAATCATTTTAATTAACAAAGGTTACTTGTTAGTTACTTGGGCTTTAATTGGTTTAACTTGGTAAATACCTGAACTTGGGCCTTGTTAGTGTTAATGGACTTATGTAAGCCCACCCTACTTCTTAATGGACTTAGTTAGCCCACCAAGAACTTGTAAGTATCAAGTTAAATGGAAACTATTTGGTTAACTTGCATGGAATCTAGTTATACATCTTCCCCATGAACTAACACCTTAATATCCAACTTTAATGAACTTTACAAGCTAGTAACCAAAGAACTACTCCCCCCTCCCTTTTTTGCTGCAGAACCGTGGCCTAGAAGGCCATGGTGGGAGTGTTTGATTCATTTTTGTATCACCTCTTCACTTGCATTCCCTTTTTACTTTAACTTATTTTGGGAACTGAGAATACATGCGGATTTTTTGTTTTACATACTAGGCATGGGTACTTAAACTTTATATGTGTGGGTTACACAACGGCATAAACATTCCCTTTAACTCGGTAATGTTTAATCATTGGTTTTTGAACTGTGAACACGAATCTTAGATATGGATCCATAGGGTTTGACATCCCCACTCGGGCTAGTAGCGCTAGCATTTAACGAGTGTTTAATACTTCATAAACATACGCACTTGCCAAGTGTACTTTCAGGGGGTATAAACGTTAAGTTAGTTACCAAGTGCCCACGGTTAACATATACTTTATCATACTGTTTTGAAACGCTCTTTGTAGCACTGAAATCTCGTGGCCTACCTTACATACTGTTATACTTAAACTATAGCTCACCAACCTTTGTGTTGACATTTTTAAGCATGTTTTTCTCAGGTGCTTGAGGTTAGCTTCCGCTGTGTACTAGTCGTGCTGTAGACACCCGCTGCTTAGAGTTGTCATCGCATGAACTACTTTATTTTGCATTCAAACATTCGTACTTTTGAATTATGACTTGTAACGACCTTTTGGGGTCACGTACACTTATTTATTGCTTCTACTTAGTGAAGCATGCTTTTGAAATGTAAAACATTTGATGTCGGTTATGACATCACCTTTTTATCGTGAATGAAACTTCTTTAATTACAGCATATAGTACTTAACCTTGTAATGATCCTGTTGTTGATGATTCGTACACGATGGTTTTGTACGCGGCATCACATTTGGTATCAGAGCATTGGTTGTAGGGAATTAGGTTGCATTAGTGAGTCTAAGACCGACCCGAGTAGGATTCACTAATAGGACTAATCTACAACTTGCTAGTTTACTTGTTTCCGCTGAACTTACTGCATGCTGCTGCTTACTTTTTCTGCTATATGCCGTATGCTACTACATGATTTCACTACTGCATGATGCTACTTGCTTTCGATTGCATGCTACTTTCATACGAATTACTGTTATTGCCATGCTAGTTACCGTTATACATGATTTAAACTGTTGGCCTATTATTTGCTTGCTTTATGACATACTGACATGGAAAATTTATTTTTCCTTGTTCAGATGTCAGATGTTTCACCTGCTGGCATTTTGGGCAGTACAGACTCAGACCCCGTCGCCCTACCTACTGCTACATCTGCTGCTGCTACTGCCGATACACCGGCCCCGACACCCACTAGTGATCCCGGTGCTTCTACTTCAGGAGCTGGTACTAGTGCACCTGCCCCAGTGTCTGCTCCCAGACCCTCGAGGTCACAGACCCGCATTGGTGGTATTGAGATCCCCGCGGAGTTCGGGGAAGGGCCGTTTCATAACCACATGCGCACGCCTTGCCGACGCACTCCCGACGGACGTTTAGTCGTGATTCCGCCAGGCAGACATAGACAGATGTTGGCTGCCTTCGGACGCTTCGGATTACCAGCTCAGCCACCAGTGTCACCACCACACGATTCGGATGACTCATCATCCACCGATTCTTCATCATTAGACGACTCCAGCGATGATGAGGATCCTGCTGATAGACCTATTCAGGCACCCTCCACCCCGCCGAGGAAGCGGTACCGTTTCGACGGCACCGTCATTCCAGGGGTGAATGGAGGTCGTGCTTTTACTGACGCTTTTGGCCATCGTCGAAGGGTTACTGCTCGTAAACGAGTTGTGCCATAACCTGCCGACCCACAGATACGTAAGGTTCCCCGTTACGTATTGACTATTCCTGGAACCGTACCACCTAGATTTAGATACGGACCACTTACATCTAGGGACGTACCGTCTACATCCGAAGCGGGACCATCTACATCAGCACCACCGGCACCACCCGCCCACCCGCCCCACCTGCACCGCCTGCCCCACCAACTCCCTCTAACGAGGAACTGATGAGGGAGATTGAGACTCTCCGAGCTCGAGTCACTAAGCTCGAGGATCAGTTGGCTTGAGGAGCAGTTCACCCGCCTTCACCGTAGGACCTTGTATTTAGATTTCATGATGTAATCTAGATATAGTTTCATGTATTTCATATGTATTGTACGAACTTATTCAGGTGTATGAAACTTATTATTATTAATGAATGGAACTTTGCGTTATTTAATTCTTGCACGATGTTCTATTTACATTACTGTACGATGATTCTGTGGTATTTATACCTAGATGCGTTATTTAATAACATGTGATGTTTTGATTCCATGTTGGTTGTTATATACTGTATTATTACTACTTGAATACTGGATTTTGACTTGAGTCAAAATTTTTGTTTAGAATACCATGGGTAACGGAAGATCCACACCTACCGCCACCCAGATTGAGGACATGATCAACAAACGGGTCGCTGCAGCCCTAGCAGAAAGAAATCTCGAAGCTCCACCGCCACCACCACCGGTTATTCCACCCGTTCGAAATGGGTGTACATACAAGGAATTCCAGAGCTGCAAACCGCATAACTTCAGTGGCACCGAGGGACCAGTTGGTCTCACCAGATGGTTCGAGAAACTTGAATCAGTATTCCGAGTTAGCAACTGTTCGGAGGACAATAAGACCAAGTTTGCATCTTGCACGCTATCTGACGGCGCGCTAACGTGGGGGAACACGTTAGCTCAAGCGAAAGGGATTGATGAGGCGTATGCTACGCATTGGGAAGAGTTTAAGTGTGCTATGATTGAGGAATACTGTCCAAGGACCGAAATACAAAAGATGGAGATCGAATTTATGCAGCTGAAAGCCGTGGGAAACGATCTTAACAGTTACAATCGTAGGTTTTTGGAGTTAGCACTGATGTGTCTTACCATGGTCACCCCCGAATTTAAGCGCATGGAGAAATACTTCTCGGGACTCCCTAAGTCCATCAAAGGAAATGTCACCTCATCCAAACCACCGAATGTTCCCGAAGCAATGCGCATGGCGCATACTCTCATGAATCAGATTCTTATTGATGAGCCGGAGAAGGCTAAGTTTGAAGCTGGTAGTAGCGAAAAGAGGAAATGGGACAACAACCACAACAACCACAACAACCACAACAACCACAACAACAACAACAACAAGGGGATAAACTACGATCAGACCCCCGCCAAGAGGCACAACAACGGTGGAAACCCTAATCCCAACAACAACACCAACACCAACCCGAACTACAAAGGAACCTTACCACAATGCAAGCGATGTTACAAACACCACACTGGGTATTGCAATGTTGTCTGTGAGAAGTGCCAACGGGCTGGGAACATCGGGAAAGACTGCAAGGTCACCACTTTGAATGGGAAGCCGAACCCCACAGGGCCGAAGAAGTGTTACGAATGCGGGCAGACGGGCCATTTCAGAAATGCATGTCCAAATAAGCGAAAAGATGGAGGACCACCTCGTGGTAGAGCTTTTAATGTTAATGCAAGGGACGCACGCGATAACCCCGACTTGGTGACAGGTATATTCACAATCAACAATCTTTTAGCTTCTGTCTTGTTTGATACTGGTGCGGATAGAAGTTATGTATGTAGACATTTTTGCGATAAGATTAATTGGTCATTAGTCCCGTTAAAAGAAAGTATGCTTGTCGAGGTCGCAAATGGAAAACTTGAAAAGGTTGACCATATTAGTCGTGGAGCTATTATCAACATAGCTGGTGCAGATTTCGAAATTGGTTTGATACCTATCAAACTGGGAAGCTTTGACGTGATCGTTGGTATGGATTGGTTGAGTAAGATAAAGGCCGATATTATCTGTGGAGATAAAGCACTTCGCATACCACAAGGAGATGGTGAACCACTGGTTATCTATGGAGAGAGATGTACCTCGAAGTTGAACCTCATTAGTTGTGTGAAAGTGCAAAAGATTATGAAGAAGGGATGTTTTGCTATCCTAGCACATGTGAAAGCGGTAGAAACTGAGGTGAAGAGCGTGAATGACGTTCGAATTGTGAACGAATTTTCCGATGTCTTCCCAGAGGAATTACCTGGATTACCGCCGCAGAGAGCGGTAGAGTTTCAGATTGACTTAGTGCCAGGAGCTGCACCTGTAGCTCGCGCACCTTATAGACTCGCACCTTCCGAGATGCAAGAATTACAGAGTCAACTACAAGAGCTGTTAGACCGTGGATTTATCCAACCAAGTTTCTCGCCTTGGGGCACACCTGTGTTGTTTGTGAAGAAGAAGGATGGATCCTTCCGTATGTGTATCGACTACCGTGAACTCAACAAATTGACTATCAATAATCGGTATCCTCTTCCACGAATTGATGATCTTTTTGATCAACTACAAGGATCGAGCGTTTATTCAAAGATCGATTTGTGATCCGGATATCACCAACTGAGGGTGAAGGAAAGTGACGTGATGAAAAATGCATTCAGGACCCGTTATGGTCATTATGAGTTTCTCGTGATGCCATTCGGTTTGACAAATGCACCTGCCGTGTTCATGGACCTCATGAATCGTGTCTGCAAGCCTTACTTGGACAAATTTGTTATCGTCTTCATAGATGATATCCTCATCTACTCTAAGAGCGAAGAAGAACATGAGCAACACCTCCGATTAGTGCTTGAACTCTTAAGACAAGAGCAACTTTACGCCAAATTCTCCAAGTGCGAATTTTGGTTGAAGGAAGTACAGTTTCTGGGTCATGTTGTGAGCGACCAGGGTATCAAAGTTTATCCCGCCAAGATTGAAGCCATCAGCAAATGGGAGACCCCCACTACTCCAACGCATATTCGCCAATTCCTAGGTCTCGCCGGTTATTATCGAAGGTTTATCGAAGGTTTCTCTCTGATTGCGCGTCCTTTGACCGCGCTGACTCACAAGGGCAAAAAGTTCATTTGGGAACCCGCACATGAATCAGCATTCCAAACTTTGAAGAAGAAGTTGACCACCGCACCTATCCTATCACTTCCTGAAGGCAGTGACGACTTTGTTGTTTATTGTGATGCATCGAAGAGTGGTTTTGGTTGTGTACTGATGCAACGATCAAAGGTTATTGCCTATGCCTCCCGCCAATTGAAGATTCACGAGCGGAACTACACTATGCATGATCTTGAACTTGGAGCCGTTGTCTTTGCGCTCAAATTATGGAGACATTATCTGTATGGAACTAAGAGCACTATTTTCACCGATCACAAGAGTCCCCAGCACATCTTTGATCAGAAGCAACTAAATATGAGACAGCGTCGATGGATCGAGACGCTCAACAACTACGATTGTGAACTCCGTTATCACCCTGGCAAGGCCAATGTTGTAGCTGACGCTTTAAGCCGAAAGGAGAGGACGGCACCTCTTCGTGTTAGGGTTCTGAACATCACCATCCATTCGAACCTCAACAGCCAGATCAGAGTAGCCCAAGTTGAGGCTCTCAAGGAGGAGAATATATCTCACGAACATTTGAACATACTTGTCTCTCGATTCGAGGTTAGGGAGTCTGGACTCCGATGTTATGCCGGAAGAATTTGGGTACCTCTTTATGGAGATCTACGGAACCTTATACTTGATGAAGCACACAAGTTGAGATATTCGATTCATCCTGCAGCGGGAAAAATGTACCACGACCTTAAAGAACAGTATTGGTGGCCGAATCTTAAGAAGGACGTTGCGACTTATGTTGGTAAGTGTTTGACTTGCTCGAAGGTTAAAGCCGAGCATCAGAGACCTTCTGGGTTACTTCAACAGCCGGAAATCCCACAATGGAAGTGGGAAAGGATCATAATGGATTTCATTACTAAGCTGCCGAAGACGGTGGGTGGATACGATACTATTTGGGTTATTGTTGACCGCCTTACCAAATCTGCACACTTCCTAGCGATGAAGGAAACTGATACAATGGAAAGACTTGCTCAATTATACATTAAGGAGGTTGTATCACGACACGGTGTACCTTTATCGATCATCTCCGATCGCGATCCCCGTTTTACCTCTAGATTTTGGCGTTCTTTGCAAGAAGCCATGGGAACTCGTCTTGACATGAGTACTGCTTATCATCCTCAGACTGTCGGGCAAAGTGAACGAACGATTCAGACCTTGGAGGACATGTTGCGTGCATGTGTTATTGATTTTGGAAAGGCCTGGGAAAGACATTTGCCACTCGCCGAATTCTCGTACAACAACAGTTATCACTCTAGCATTAATGCTGCACCTTTCGAAGCATTGTATGGCCATAAGTGCCGATCTCCTATTTGTTGGGCCGAAGTAGGCGAAAATCAAATCACCGGACCCGAGGTAGTCCACGAAACCACGGAGAAGATTGCTTAGATCCAAACTAGACTTAAGACTGCCCGTGATCGCCAAAAGAGTTATGGCGATCTTAAACGTAAAGACTTTGAATTCAACGTTGGTGATCGTGTAATGTTGAAGGTTGCACCTTGGAAAGGTGTGATCCGTTTTGGAAAACGTGGAAAGTTGAACCCACAATACATTGGTCCTTTTGAAATCTTAGAACGGGTTGGACCCGTTGCTTACCGTTTGGATCTACCAGCGCAATTGAGTTCAGTTCATCCTACCTTCCATGTGTCAAACTTGAAGAAGTGTCTTGCTGCACCCGAACTTATCATACCACTGGAAGAACTTACAATTGATGACAAACTCCACTTTGTGGAGGAACCTGTTGAAATTATGGATCGTGAGATCAAAACTTTGAAAAGCAATAAGATTTCGATCGTCCGAGTACGATGGAATGCCAAACGAGGACCTGAGTTTACTTGGGAACGAGAGGATCAAATGATGCGGAAGTATCCTCACCTTTTCCCGACTCCTCCATCTACCTCAGCTTAAAATTTCGGGACAAAATTTTCTTTAACAGGTGGGTAATGTAATAACCCTGGAATTTCCAACGTTTATTTTATTAATAATTATTATTATTAATACGCGTGTTTAAATGAATGTACGTTATTACATTTACATGTTGCCTTGATTGCCCGTACTTAACTTTTAATTGCCCGAAACGTCTTTGTGACTCCCGGAACTTTCACGAATAATATTTTTAGATATTATTTACATTCATGATTAAATTTATTAATCATTTTAATTAACAAAGGTTACTTGTTAGTTACTTGGGCTTTAATTGGTTTAACTTGGTAAATACTTGAACTTGGGCCTTGTTAGTGTTAATGGACTTATGTAAGCCCACCCTACTTCTTAATGGACTTAGTTAGCCCACCAAGAACTTGTAAGTATTAAGTTAAATGGAAACTAGTTGGTTAACTTGCATGGAATCTAGTTATACATCTTCCCCATGAACTAACACCTTAATATCCAACTTTAATGAACTTTACAAGCTAGTAACCAAAGAACTACTCCCCCCTCCCTTTTTTGCTACAGAACAGTGGCCTAGAAGGCCATGGTGGGAGTGTTTGATTCATTTTTGTATCACCTCTTCACTTGCATTCCCTTTTTACTTTAACTTATTTTGGGAACTGAGAATACATGCGGATTTTATGTTTTACATACTACGCATGAGTACTTAAACTTTATATGTGTGGGTTATACAACGGCATAAACATTCCCTTTAGCTTGGTAACGTTTAATCATTGGTTTTTGAACCGTGAACGCGAATCTTAGATATGGATCCATAGAGTTTGATATCCCCACTCGGGCTAGTAGCGCTAGCATTTAACGAGTTTTTAATACTTCGTAAACATACGCACTTGCCAAGTGTACTTTCAGGGGGTATAAACGTTAATTTAGTTACCAAGTGCCCACGGTTAACATATACTTTATCATACTGTTTTGAAACGCTCTTTGTAGCACTGAAATCTCGTGGCCTACCTTACATACTGTTATACTTAAACTATAGCTCACCAACCTTTGTGTTGACATTTTTAAGCATGTTTTTCTCAGGTGCTTGAGGTTAGCTTCCGCTGTGTACTAGTCGTGCTGTAGACACCCTCTGCTTAGAGTTATCATCGCATGAACTACTTTATTTTGCATTCAAACATTCGTACTTTTGAATTATGACTTGTAACGACCTTTTGGGGTCACGTACACTTATTTATTGCTTCTACTTAGTGAATCATGATTTTGAAATGTAAAACACTTGATGTCGGTTATGACATCACCTTTTTATCGTGAATGCAACTTCTTTAATTACAGCATATAGTACTTAACCTTGTAATGATCCTGTTGTTGATGATTCGTACATGATGGTTTTGTACGGGGCATCACAGATTTAATAGGCCTTTAAGACCCATTTACATACTTTAACTTTTTAAAACCCTAGGTTAGTCATCTTTGAGTCTTCATGACCCAAACTTACCCAATAACCCCCAAATCACTAACAAATGGGTTTTAATGTTCATCACTAGCCCAAACCCTAGCCCTTAAACAATCTAAACTAAGGAAATCAAGTTTAGGACTTACCACCACAATCAAAATGTAGCTAGTGAGGAGATGAACAACTTTAATGCTCAAGCTCTAACCCGTAACAAGCTTCTTCTTCCTTAGATGGAG
This sequence comes from Rutidosis leptorrhynchoides, assembly GCF_046630445.1. Taxonomy (NCBI): domain Eukaryota; kingdom Viridiplantae; phylum Streptophyta; class Magnoliopsida; order Asterales; family Asteraceae; genus Rutidosis; species Rutidosis leptorrhynchoides. Next base: position 228,848,564 of record NC_092343.1, read on the forward strand.
CTTTCTCACTCTAAGACTTTCCTCTCTCTCTCTCTAAACTTGAAGTGGAAGGTTGAGGTGGTTGATAATGGAGTGAATGAGGCTCCACCAACTGATCTAAGGCCTTAAATTCATTTCCCAAGTGAATTTACCAAAATACCCACTTAAAATATCTAAAAAAATAAGGCAGCTGGCCTGCCAGCTAATCTGGACGGCGTCCAGATTTCTAGACGGCGTCCAGCCCTTCAAAATGGGACGGCGTCCCACCAATTTGGACGGCGTCCAAAGCACCTGGGAAAACAGGATCTTACATATTAAATCATACGAAAATGCGTTGGAAAATTCGGAACCGAGACATGAACCAACTATCAACGCGCGACGCAACGGAACAAAAATTACAAGTCAACTATGCACAAGAATATAATATAATATATAATTAATTATATATATTATTATATATTATATTTTTAAGCAGCCCACGTTTAAATCACTTTGGTGAGCTGGAATCCATACCTCCGCACTCGCGGAGCGGTGATGAAGAAAACCTCCGCACTCGCGGAGATCAACAGTTCAAAGTGGGCCTATAAAAGGCCGCGCATTCTGATCGATTTCACTCACCCCTTTTTCTTTCTTTTCTATATACGTAAAAATATATATATATATATATAATTTTAATTTTAATTTAAGTTTAATAATAATAAGGTTATGTTGGCGAATGTTTTAAGTTTGTAAGTCGAAATTCTATCCGTGTAACGCTACGCTATTAATACTCATTGTAAGTTATGTTCAACCTTTTAAAATTAATGTCTCGTAGCTAAATTATTATTATGCTTATTTAAGCCGAAGTAATCGTGATGTTTGATTAAATATTAAGACGGGGTAATTGGGCTTTGGGGTTTGGACAAAAGACCGACACTTGTGGAAATTGGACTATGGGCTATAAATGGGCTTTATATTTGTTTAACTGAATGATAGTTCGTTAATTTAATATAGAGATTTACAATTTAATGTATCTATAAATAACCATATACACTCGATCGGACACGATGGGCGGGATATTTATAAATACTAATAATCGTTCATTTAACTAGACACGGGGATGAATTAATAGTCAATGGACTCATTAAAACAGGGGTGGATTACATACAAGGACACTTGGTGTAATTGTTAATAAAGTATTAAAACCTTGGATTGCACACAATCGATATCCTAGTGTAATCATTAACAATGTATTAAAACCTTATTACAGTTTAAGTCCCCAATTAGTTGGAATATTTAACTTCGGGTATAAGGATAATTTGACGAGGACACTCGCACTTTATATTTATGACTGATGGACTGTTATGGACAAAAACCATATGGACATATCGAATAATCCAGGACAAAGGACAATTATTTATTGCACTTTTAATTATCGTACTTTTATTTATCGCACTTTTATATATCGTCATTTACTTTACGCTTTAAATTAAGTCATTTGTATATTTAATATTTTACATTAGGTTTTAATTGCAACTTAAGACATAAAATCGACAAACCGGTCATTAAAATGGTAAAACCCCCTTTTATAATAATAATAATATTACTTATATATATATATTGATACAAATATAGTTTAAAATAAATATAGTGTTAAACTTGTCTAGCTCCCTGCGAAACGAACCGGACTTACTAAAAACTATACTACTGTACGATTAGGTACACTGCCTATAAGTGTTGTAGCAAGGTTTAGGTATATCCACTCTATAAATAAATAAATAACTTGTATAAAATTGTATCATATTTAATAGTATTTCACAATAAAAATATAACTATTTCGTATACACCTCGCATAAAAACACGTAGGTACTCTTGCTAGCATGATGAGTGAGAGGGAACAAACAAAGCTACATAGTAATACTAAAGTAAATCCTCGAAATGAGAATGTTAATATGGTGTCAATAAATTCTGAAAAACCATCATCAGAAGATGGGAAGGTTTTAGATGTGAGTAACAATGAAGAAGTTACAACACCACCACCACCCGAGTATGTAAAGCCAGTGGTGGCACCATACAGACCACCCATCCCGTTTCTAAGAAAAGGAGTTGAGTATGAGCAAGTGATAGGTAATAAAGTTTGTGATACCTCTGGAAAGAAGAAGAAGAATAAGAAAGTGCAAGAAACAAAAACCGTAAAAGTAAACCCGGTGAAGACAGTTCCACCAAAACCTCCACCAAGGTTGGGTGATCCGGGTGAATTTATTGTTCCTTGTCTACTTAGTGATTGTGTCATGTATGATGCACTAGCAGATTTAGGTGCGAGTATGAGTGTTATGCCTCTTTCATTATATAAGAGATTAGGAGTAGGTGAGTTAAGTCCAACAGAGATGAGTGTTCGACTCTTTGATCAAACCATTAGGCACCCAGTTGGAATTGCTGACAACCTACCCGTTCAAGTGGGTAATTTAACCTTTATAGTCGAATTTATTGTCATTGACATAGAAGAGGACCCAAACATTCCTCTAATTTTAGGTCGACCATTCTTAGCGTCCACCGGAGCGTTTTTTGATGTAAGAGAGGGTAGAATGACACTTAATGATGGTGACAAATCGGCCACCTTTGTGATTCGAAAGTCTAACTCTCCACCAACCAAAACCGTTAAACTAACAAAAATGATTGGTAAAAATCATATTGTTTTACCAACTCCAACGGTAGTGCTTAACAATAATAAAATACCTAAGTGTGGGGAAGATGAAGTAACACCTAATGATGAGCTGATAACAAAAAACCCCGTTGTTGATACAAAATTAAATGACCCCGTTATTAACAGTTCAATGAAGAAACTTATTAAATGGATTCGCGATGCTAGAACCAAGGGGAACTTTAAGTTATGTAACAGGTTAGTATCCAATATATTGCCTAAAGAAAAGGCAAAACTAGTTGAATTTGTGGATATTACACAGGAATCCGACCAATGGCTTAAAGAAAAAGTCACAAATATGCAAGTTGATTATGGTCTAAGAGAAATTGACAATGAAGTTAATCACAATTTCGACACCACAGCTACCTAAGAGTGGAGAGATTCAAATGTTCTAAGAAAAAAATGTTGTCTAGAGTTAGTTGTTCTGTTCTCGTGTAGTTCCGAGAATGAAATCCGATTGGTCTTTTTCGCTAGCAGACACTAAAGAACTAGTTTTCTTCCCCCCATTCTGAATTTTTGTTTTGTAGGTTTTGAATAAAATTAATATGCATTTTTAAATTTAAGTTTTGTGTGATTTTAAAAACAAAATTTACTTTATTTCATTAAGTTTAAAAAATAATTTCTAAAATTCATCGTAAGTTGAAGACTAGGTCATGGAACCGAAATTGCTTTACCCAAAGACGGGGCGAAAAATTTTGTTATCATTATTTTTAATATTACTGATCTAAAGTATGCAAAAAAAAAATAATAAATAAATAAATAAATAAATAAAATCCTAAAATCTTTGTTTTTAAAACACTCGCTTTAAAACGACAAATTTTAATTATTTATTTAAATTATTTTAATAAATAAAGGTTTTATAAAAAATATATATATATATTATATATATGTTTGTAGTTTATCTTATGTACAAAACAAGGTAAAACATCGCACTTTTAAAGACTGACATTAAGTTCAGCAAAAGCTACTAATTTTAACGACGACACGTAAAATATCAAATGTGATATAAAACAATATGTTTGCAAACTCGGTATTTTTAATCATTTTTCTACACTAATCACCCTCCTGAATTTAAATTTTTACTGATTTCTTGCAAATGAGGGCATTGCAAGATCTCAAGTGTGGGAAAGGGTTATAAATTCTCAGGGTTTACGCTTAGTTTAATTGCCAAATTTTGTGAAAATTTGAAAAAGTTTCAACTAAATGAATTCAAAATCATGTTTATACATATTTATGAACGATAAAACTAGGTTATAATACCGAAATTATTGTTACCTCGAGAGAACATAAATGGAGAAACAACCCAAAATGCTTGAATTCATTTAAAATGGAATAAAAGAGAGAAAAAAAAAGGCAAAGAAAAGAATAAATAAAAGCTAAGTGTGGGAAGAATTTACCAAGTTCTTCAAAACATATATCACATATTTGTACAAGATTATTGCAGGTACTTTTGCTTTGGACTAAACTAATCAGTTTTACCCGATTTACTGTAATATATTTGAAAGAAAGATGGATCTACACGATGAATCAATTCCATCATTAAAAGGAAGTAAAGTCTTCCGAAAAAGACACGCGCTTATTGATTTAGGTCAGGAAGTTGTCGTCCAGACCAGCTGTAGGTTGACGAAAAATCTAGAAAAATCATCTCTAAAATCAGCAGGAAATCCACGGACCTCAGCATCAAACAGAGTCGCTAAGTGGTCAGACTTATCCTAACCATGAGAGGATCTGTCTCATAAAATGGGGAGGGCACCGTGCAAATTAGCTTGATAAGACTAATCAATCAGACCCCCAGAAAGGATAATCTCCTGAAAGATTAAAAATCAGCTTTTAAGACTGATATTATTCAATCCTTGAGATTGACTTTAAAGATTGAGAATTACAAACTCATGGAATTTAATGATATCTAAACTCGAGCTTGAACGAGAAAATATTTTGTTCAAAATTAAAACCGATTTGTTTTCTGAAAACCTATTTTCAATGCGTTCATTACCATTGAACGTAAACTACTAAGATTTCATCAGAATTCATTAGGTCACCTGAATCAAATCGAGTGTCAACCATAAGAACGGTGGTTGCATAGCATGGTCGAAGACAGGACCTTGTGCCAGATCGAAAAAATTATAGGGTGATCTTTACTATTTCTCCTACAAAGTATAGTAATTGCATCTGACACGTTGTGGACCATGAACATCTGCATGTCATTAGACATTGCCTTAACAGTTGCTTGTTCAACGCTTTCCTTTACAACCGGATGGTAGTTTACCGAAAGGTAATATACGGAGCAAGTATACTGGACGTGTTGCTTTCCTAATACAAGGTTAGCAAGTGGGTAACACAAAACCACGAGTTTTGAGCTAAAATTTTAAAATCTGAAACCCACAAAAACATTTTTGCAAACACCGGTGAAGGGTTATTCCGGAAAACTTGTCTAGGGTAAAATCTAGCTTGAATTTTCAAAAGATCAAATGTTTTCATAAAGATCCAATTTCCTTAAAGGATCTAAATTTTTATAAGTCATGTGGGACTGTAAACCACATCGTTACTATCATTGTTTATACCTCCATATTAAAATCACTGTTGTACAAAGTGTGAGAATAAAAAAAGTGATTCAAGTGAAGTGTGATTTAATTTCAAGTTCTGTATTGCTTGAGGACAAGCAACGTTCAAGTGTGGGGATATTTGATAGTGCTCTAAATGAACATATATTTAGTATCAATATCCTTCCAATATGTAAAGCTTTTAGTTATTATTGTTCTATTTTTATGTAATAATTGTTTAAATGAATAAGTGCGAAGACAAAAGAAGAAAATGACGATTTGAAGACGCAAATGACCAAAAAGCTCAAATGTACAAGATACAATTCAAGTGGTTCAATTTATTGATGAGTAATGTCTAAAAATGACAAAAATACAAGCCGCGAAAAGCAAAGTACAAGATATCTAAGCATACGAAAAAGCATTCGAAAATCCGAAATCGAGACATGAACCAACTATCAACGTGCGACCCAACGGAGCTAAAATTACAAGTCAACTATGTAAAAGAATATAATATTATATATAATTAATTATATATATATTATATATTATTTTAATCAAAGCAACCCATGTTTAATTCATTTGGTGAGCTGGAATTCGAATCTCCGCACTCGCGGAGCTGTGAAGCACAAAACCTCCGCACTCGCGGAGCTGTACAGTTCAAAGTGGGCCTATAAAAGGCCGCGCATTCTGATCGATTTCCTCACACCTTAATCGATTTCCTCACACCTTTTTCTTTTTCTTTCTTTCAATCTATCGATATATATATATATATATATATATATATATATATATATATATATATATATATATATATATATATATATATATATATATATATAATTTTAACCTTAAGTTTAATTTAATAATAATAATAAATAATAATAATAATAATAATAATAATAATAATAATAATAATAATAATAATAATAATAATAATAAGGTTATTGTAAGAAATGTTTTACGGGTTTTAAAGTCGGAACTCTGTCCGTGTAACGCTACTCGATAAATAATCACCGTAAGCTATGTTCTTCCTTTTTAAATTAGTGTATCGTAACTAAGTTATTATTATGCTTATTTGAGCAAGTAATCGTGATGTTAGACTAAATATTAAGATGAGGTTATTGGATTTTGTACCATAATTATGGTTTGGACAAAAGACCAACATTTGTGAACATTGGACTATTGACTATTAATAGGTAGGGGGTATTGTCTAATCGAATGACAACTCATTGGAACCTGTCGAACCTATCTTCAAATTAGTTAATCTAATAATTATTAAAATGATTATGTATGTCCTATTTAGTGACGTTTATACGACATCTTTTAAGATCATTTAATTAATTATTCGGGTTGGGTAATTGATTATTCATTCTGATCAAGTGGGTAAATTAATATTCATATCTCATTAAAACATGGGTGGATTACATACAAGGATAATTGGTGTAATTGTTAACAAAGTAATAAAACCTTGGATTATACGCAGTCGATAACCTGGTGTAATCATTAAACAAAGTATTAAAACCTTGTTACAGTTCGAATCCCTAATTAGTTGGAATATTTAACTTTGGGAATAAGGTTAATTTGACGATCAATTTATAATTATGACCGATGGACTATTATGGACAAAAACCAGATAGGTATCAAATAAATTCAGGACAAAGGACAATTAACCCAGATAAATAAATTAAAATCAAAACGTCAAACATCATGATTACAGAAGTTTAAATAAGCATAATACTTTTATTTCATATTTCATCGTAACTTTATTTACTGTCATTTTAATTACTGCAATTTACTTTATCGCAATTTAAATTCTGTCATTTATATTATCGTCATTTACCTTTACACTTAAAATATAAAATCGACAAACCGGTCATTAAACGGTAAAAACCCCCTTTTATAATAATATTACTATATATAAATATATATATTTTATATAAATATAGTTGTTAAAAATATAGCGTTAAACTCAGCTAACTCCCTGTGGAACGAACCGGACTTATTAAAAACTACACTACTCTACGATTAGGTACACTGCCTATAAGTGTTGTAGCAAGGTTTAGGTATATCCCATTCTATATAAATAAATAAAACTTGTATCATATTTTGCCGTATTTAGTATAAAAATAATAGTATTTCGTACACCTCCTCTGCACACATCAGAACGTTCCGGTTGCGGTTAGTGAAACTCAAGTCAAATGCTTTGAATGGATTGCGAAGAGATGCAAGGAAAAGAATATGGAATGGCATGGTTGACTACACAATCCTTCTAGTTATGTTTTGTAATTATTACCTCACGGTTGTTAGATGCCATCTTGACATCTTAGACACTCGTAGATTTTGAGTTTCGTTGTGAAGTTTTGTAATGTGAGACATTATTGTAACTTTGTGATATAATCAATAAAATATTTGTTGCCTTTCAAAAAAAAAAAATTTAGCCATGTTTAACATTAATTTATTTGACCTCTTGGAGTAAAAAAACCATAATCCATTTATAAGTATATTTGTGGTGCTTGGTCCCTCTGCTTATATAGTGTATTAAAAAGTAAAGTATGATTTTAAACATGGATATGACCCACCCTGATGGAGGTTCCCAAAATCAAACTCTTTAAAATACCTTGATGCAAAGAATGTTAAGATGAGATGAAGAGTTGACGAGAGTATGAGATTAGATAGGCGATTAGTAGAGACAAGCGGGGGGGGCAGCCATCCCCAGTGGATTTGCAATTTTCAGTTTGAAAATTTTGTATTTTTCGATTTTGCCCCCAGTGAATTTTTTTTTGTGCCCCAAAACCTACATATTTTGTCCAAAACCTCCAAATTTTGCCCAAAAATCTCCAAATTTTACCCCAAAATCTTCAAATTTTGCCCATAAACCTTCAAATTTTACCCCAAAACCTCCATAATTTGCCTAAAAACCTTCATTTTTTGCCTCAAAACCTCCATATTTTGCCCAAAAAAATTGCTACGGTTTTAAATTTTTTTTTGCCCCCGGTGAAAAAAATCCTGGTACCGCCACTATATATATATATATATATATATATATATATATATATATATATATATACACACACACACTAGGTTTTAGAGTTCGTGCGTTACACTAGTGGGTAAAAGACCGTGCATAAACGTAAGTTGTGATTATATATTGAACAGTGTTGCAAATCTTTCTTGTAGAGCTCGTGCATTCCACAACTGTTGAATGAAAGATAAAAAATTCATTCTCAAAAAACACAAATATCATTATATTACTTGCATTACAGATGAAATTGGAATGAATATTGAAAAGATAAGCAAAGTATATTATTGAGTTCACAAACGTTAGAAAACTCTAAAAAGTCTACTGATATTAAATTATAGAAACTTTTTATTTAGTATTGATATTTATCAAATGTTAATACAAATTAATGAAAAAAAAAACATTTTTCTTACTGATAACATTTTTATCGAAAGATATTGAATTTTAACGCATATATTATGAGACCGTCCATTATAACCATTATAACTTTAATTGAAAAATAATCAATAAACACTAAATATGAGCTGGTAAAAAGTCGTTTTAAACCTAATCATTAATAATATATTTTATGTACATCTCTAATTATATATACTTTTAGTACAAAAAAATTTTATTGTATCAGATATTTTAACTTTAGCTGATAAACATGAGCCCGTAAAATTTCAACTTGATTTTAAAATTTTGATTTCGTGTCACAAAAATTTTTGTGATGTCACTCATATCATGATCAAAATTTTTATGACCAAATTTGCTTGAGGTCACATGCACTCGAGTCATGTGGCGTCGCCACTAACTTAAAAAAAAAGATATCTATTAACTATTTTGTAAATAAATTGCAATATCTATCTATACATATACATATCTATCTATCTATACATATATATAAACCATAAAGTAATTCTTGATTGTTGTTGAAAGTTATTTATGGATATATATATATATATATATATATATATATATATATATATATATATATATATTATTAAAAGTTATTAAAGATATATGGTGATTACGTTTCTATCTATCCACTTTATTATTTTTTCATTTAATAATATAATTTAAATTAATTTTTAGGACAACGTATTTGTCATGATATATACAATTTACTTTTTCAAAAATTTGAAGATTTTCTATATGGGTTATAAATATATATTGCATTTAAACTTTTAAACTCGGTTTGTTCTCTTTTAAACTTTTTATGACAAAATTGAAAGTCGAGCTAAAAATTTTCAACATTACGGACTCCTAGACTCAAAAGAATTTTTAAAATTTGTTAACATCACGGACTTTTAAATAATTGTTAAATAATTTAAAATTTTACACACCCATGACTTTCACCTATAGTTGTTCATCATTTGAGTTTACAACTTTTTTTTTCAATTTAAACGGCTTGATTTGTTCTCTTATAAATTTTTATGACAAAATTGAAAGTCGAGCTTAAAATTTGTCAACATAACGGTCTCTTAAAATAAAAATAAAAATTATCAACACCACGGGCTCTTAATAATTCTTACACTTTTTCAATCTTTTTAGTATCGCTATTTACAATTTTTCAATCTTTTTAATTGGTACATATATATAAAACAAAAGGTTATTTGCTTAGGTGTAATTTTCAATTGATTTAATTATTAATTATAATTTAATATATACATATAGATTTACATGTGTATATATATATATATATATATATATATATATATATATATATATATATATATATATATATATATATATATATATATAAAATAAAGGAATCAAATGAGAACTTTTTTGTGTGAGAACCCTGAGAACTCCAAAATACACCAAAATACACTGAAATTCGAGCAAAAAAAGTGACGGGCGAGCAAAAAATAAGGAATTTGAGCAAAAAACAAGGTATTCGAACAAAAAAGTTGAAATTCGAACAAAAAAAGGCGGGCGAACAGAAATGTGAAATTCGAATAAAAATGGTGAAATTTGAACAATTATTAAACAAAATAATTAATTAAAGTACAGGTAATAAAAATAAAATATTCATCACAAAAATCATTACTTAAATTATCACATACGAAATAATATATTCATTTCTCCAATTATTAAACACATATGTTAATAAATCATTTTGCATATTAATATTGTTACTAACACTACCAGAAATCACTTTTAAAATTTGTCAACGTCACGGGCTTTTAAATTCAAAATAACTTTTAAATTCAACACCACGGGCTCTGAAACTCAAAAGAAATTTTTAAAATTTGTGATCACCACGGGCTTTTAAACTCAAGAATTTTTAAAACTTGTCAACACTACAGGCTCCTAAATAAATCTTATACTTTTACTATTTTTTTAGTATTGATATTTACATACCAATATGAACTGCAAATTACATTTTTTGCACGATTTTTTACACACCCGTTGTGATGACCCGAAAATTTCTGACCAAATTTAAACTTATTCTTTATATGTTTACGACACGATAAGCAAAGTCTGTAATGTTGAGTCCAAAATTTTTTTGGATTGTTTCATATATTCAATTAACCTTCGACTGTTTCCGACGATTCACGAACAATTGTGTGTAAATAAATATGTATATATATGTATAAATTTAATTTAATTATAAGTTAAAATATAGTTGTTATAGTAATGTTATTTTCAATATTAATATTATTATAATTAGCATTATTATTATTATTATCATCATTACTATTATTATTATTATTATTATTATTATTATTTCTATTTTTAATATTAATAGTATTATTGTTATTAATATATTAATTAATTATTAATATTATTTAAAATAAATAAAAAGACAATTAATTACGTGGATTCTGTTATAAATCAAAATCAGCTTTTAATTATTTTATTCATCTCACTGTTTACCTGTGATTAAATGTCGACATGTATATTCTTTATATCATCATTCATAATCTAATTAATTGAATGAATTCAATTATTATAATAATGTTTTCATTTCAATTCCCACGTTCACTTAAGACATTTTACAACATATATATATTACTCCACTAACTCAATCTATATATCTAAATATACAATTACATGATAATATTGGCAATGCAAATTCAAACCACACCTCACCATATCACTTCACCACTTCATCATCTACCTTCTACTCTTCTTAGAAGACCCAACACAAACATCATCCTGTTCACTTCAACGATCATCTTTTGATGACCAAAGCTCGATCACTACATCATTCCACAACCCACCACCATCACTATATCCCTTCGAACCCATTTGTTTCGGCTTACTATCATGTTCGAACAAACTATCACCAAGATCACTTTCGATCTCTCTTCTGTTACAACTGTCCATCTTATGTTTCAACTTCGATTTACTATTGTTCTTGCTTTTCATTCGTGTACCCACAACTCACTCAACACCAAACCATCATCCAATTTACAGTTTGCTACCATCTTTAAACACACCATTCGCTAATTTGTATTCGGTGAAACCTAAACCGAACCAACCATGATCATCACCATCACAACCACTCTCTATCAACTCAACACTCACCTCATATCAAACTACCAATACTTACTGTTATCTTCCTTCGATGTACCCGCTATTTATATTTCTATTTTCATTCGAAGCTTGCACTTCCAACTGCCACCTTTATCAATGGATTATTACCTTTGTCTTTAATTTATACTTCGTACAAAACCCAACACCAAACTTTGTTAATACTCGATCTATCCTGTTTCTATTACCATTAAAGTAACATATGATAAAAGTCTATGAAAGTGAGATTTATTGAGGTAATGATCATGAGATAAGTTGATGATATCACGATTATGATGAGAAGGTTAGATGGATAAGAGTAATTTGATAATGATAATAAGGTGTCCGTAATAATAATGCATTTAGGGAATAATTTGGGCTGCTAGATCACCGTTGTAGTTTGCATTTTAGAAAACATAATAGAAAGAAATCGAATTTTTACAAGGATAATTGGTTGGCCGAAAGAAACCTTTAACCACTCAATTCTATATTGTATTTTGTATTATAGTGCCAATCATCTGTCTGCTATGATGATATTATGGAGAATGATGTGAATAAAGTAATATCCATGTTACTATACGAGCTTTTTAAATCAATTCAAATGAATGGGCCATTAAAAACTCTAGATGGATTAAGTAATATAGTAATCCTAGTAGGTCTGGTGATGGATAGTTATTGGGGGTGATCGAGCATGTCCGAAGTTGTTGATAATTATAAAAGATGTGATATATTTGATAATATGATGATACTTATGCAAGACGTATCTGTTACTACTCGATTATGTTTAGGATAAATGAGGCGAATAAAAGTGATGATGATATTGTTAAATGATACGTGGGATGATTGATGATGATTAAGTTAATATAGGATGATGATGATTCTGTGAAGTTTGTGATCATGATAGTAACTTAAGTATTATTGACGATCTTGACGATCTTGTTAAATGACGTTGATGATGATAATTATTATTGACGATCTTGTTTGTGAAAGAAATTTAGGATCGTGAGGTTTGTGGTGTTGAGAAGATAACAAGGAGATACGGGTTAGATAGATATAGACTACGAGTTATAACAAAAAGTATCGGGTAGAGGAACAGTTTGAGTATGTTATAGGGTTAGTGGGACGTCCCGAGTTCAAACTCGAACTTGGGCATTCTTGTAGGGACTACTTCATGAGGTAGTTTACTTTTTACTTATTATTATTATTATTATTATAGTTGTTATTATTATTATTATTTACATTAATTACCATCAAGTATTATTAATAAGTATTATTAGTATTAAGAGTCAGGATCAAAAATTATAATTTTTTTATTATACAAATAATACAACTTTTTATTATTTATTATCATTATTATTAAAATTAATATTTTTTTTATCATTATTAATATTTTTATCATTATTTTTTAACATTATTATTAATATTTTTATCATTTTTAATATTATTACTATCATTATTATTATTACAACTATATTATTATTATTATTATTATTATTATTATTATTATTATTATTATTATTATTATTATCAATATTACTATTACTATTATTATTATTATTATTACAATAAGGATTAGTTATATAAAAATATACTTTATAAAACTACATTTTATAAATTATTTATTTAAAGTATATAAAGTAAATATATTTAAGTTAATAATGAAACACATGAATTACTAAAAATAACAGTTATATTAATAATAATACATAAATTTATTTGACTTCAATTATATGTGTTAATATATATATATATATATATATATATATATATATATATATATATATATATATATATATATATACATGATATAGGTTCGTGAATCTAAGGTCAACCTTGCATTGTCCAGTTCCGTCGTATGCATATTTTTACTACAAAATATCGTATTGTGAGTTCATTTGATTCCCTTTTACTCTTTACATTTTTGGGACTGAGAATACATGCGCTGCTTTATAACTGATTTACAACTATTTTATTCAATGCTTTTACAATCTATATTTTGGGAATACATGAGACGCTTTTATAAATGTTTGACGAGATAGACACAAGCAAAACTTTCCTCGAATGAATTATTATGCAGACAGAAGTTCTGTGGATTATTATTGAATTAGTTGGACGTGATAATTGCCACGAATTGTTGTGAATATTTCCCCTTGATTATTATTGCTTGGTAACCTAAGAATTAGAAAACGGGTATGGCCCTAATTTACGCGAATCCTAAAGGTAGCTACCGGGTTTAATACCTCCACCCAGAATGCTCACTAGACGGAAGAGCTAGTGGGCGTGGTGTTTAGTACTTCGAAGTATATATATTATACAGACGAGATGTTCTGTTTTGGGGATATTATTGATGCGCATTATATGTTAAGTCGGTTACCATGTTGAGCAATAAAATCAAATTGAATGTTATGTATCGAGAGAATGATTTTTATACACAGGTTATGTGTATTATTTTTGTGCACGAGATATATGTACGGTTATTTAAAAATTGCGAGGCAACCTACGGGGGAGAAAAGGATATGAACTTACTCTGCTAAGCATTATGAAAAATGGTTTCGTACACGAGATAGGTGTACTGTATTTAAATCTTGTCGTCTATAAAAATGATGAATTTTATTGTTTATGATAAACCTATGAACTCACCAACCTTTTGGTTGACACTTTAAAGCATGTTTATTCTCAGGTATGAAAGAAATCTTCCGCTGTGCATTTGCTCATTTTAGAGATATTACTTGGAGTCATTCATGGCATATTTCAAAAGACGTTTCATTCGAGTCGTTGAGTTTATCAAGATTATTATTAAGTCAATTATAGTTGGATATATTATGAAATGGTATGCATGCCTGTCAACTTTCGATGTAATGAAAGTTTGTCTTTTAAAAACGAATGCAATGTTTGTAAAACGTATCATATAGAGGTCAAATACCTCACAATGAAATCAATTATTATGTAACATTTATAATCAATATGAACGGGGCATTTATCAGAGCGGTGGTCTTAGTAAACCAGGTCTTGCATTAGTGTGTCTAACTAGTAGTTGTTAAGATGCATTAGTGAGTCTGGACTTCGACCGTGTCTGCATGTCAAAAAGTTTTACTTATCATTTCGTGTCGAAAATTACCTGCTTATCATTCTTAGGGAATCACTTGCTTATCATTCTTAATCTAGACATATCTTACTGCCTGGATTGCATGAATAGTGTACAGACAAAAATTCATATCTTAGCATATCTGCTTACTGCAAACTTTGCCTGACATATTCCATAAATTCCTCCGTAATCTACAAAATCTTTTGTTCTATATAAATAAATATTCTATGTAATTAGAATACCACCCGATAGCCAGAAATCAACTTATATCGAAAAATCCTTTAATCAATCATAAGAAATGGAATTCGCCACTAGTTCAAGTCCCTCGGATTCCTATATGGATTTTCACTCAAGCTCCGAAAGCAGTGTGACCAGAATGGATCAACTAATTAGCCATCATCAATTCTAGACGAATTGGGGATGGGTTCGTAGGCGACTAAACCAATGGAGATAAGAAGAAAGCGATCCTTTCCATCCACCGACTTTCCCTCTTGGTGTAGAACCTGAAGCATTTACCGGCGAACCTGTTCGTAATACCATTTCCTCTCTCATTTCCATAGTATCTCGTCACGATTACATAATATCTCAGATTCTAGATCTTATTCATCCGCGCGTCCGAACCGCCAATCATCCCGATGTAATAAAAGAAGTCAACGAGCTTCGCCCTCGGGTAGTGGCATTGGAGAATATGGTGCAAAGGTTACAAGCACTAGCAGCAGCACCGGCAGCAACAGTACCACCATCAGCAACATCAACAGTACCATCAATAATAGCACCAGTACCATCAACAATCCATGCCTCAACATCTCATTCTGTACCTCGGGTATAATCATCGTTCTACGTATCGTTCTACATCAATTATCTTCGTTCTACATGGCAATTATGTAATCTCTAAAGTCTTAGAGATTATTTATTCTAGCTCAAATCGAAAAGCAAATGAGATTAATATCATATTAACTCATTAAATCCATGATTACATCTGAAGAAAATATATATGTATATATGTTTTCATAAAGGTTGTAATTAAAAATTCTTTTATACAAACTGTTAATGGTGAAAATATTTTAACGGGTAGGTAATACCCGAGGAATATTTAGATTTCACTTTAATAAGTTACATTGTACATTCTTTGAATCTGATTCAACAGTCACATACTATCCTACTTACATCCACTGATATACGTATCCGTTCACCGCAGAATAACCATTTTCATACAATTTCATAATTGGATTTTGACATATCAGAATCCAACAAGTGGCATAATGAAGAAAACAATGGACAAAATAAAATTTGTTAGAAAAAAACAAATTAACTATGAGAAATTTTGTTAAGAATCCACGTTAACAAAATCCTAGCTAACTGTTCCTAGCTAACTGTTAATTCTTTATTACATTTTATTTATCGTAATTTATTTATCGCAATTTTAATTCTCGCAATTTATTTATCGCAATTTTAATTCTCGCAATTTTATTTGTCATCATTTAATTTCTGTTATTTATATTACGCACTTTAAATATCGGGACACGTATACAATGTTTTGACATATCATATCGACGTCATCTATATATATTATTTGGAATAACCATAGACACTCTATATGCAGTAATGCTCGAGTTAGCTATACAGGGTTGAGGTTGATTCTAAGATAATATATATACCTTGAGTTATGATCGAGTCTGAGACATGTATACAGTGGGTCACGATACGTATTAATTAATTCGAATATTATATATTAAACTATATATGAATTATTGAATTTCTAACTGTGGACTACTAACATTGGACTACTAACATTGGACAATTAAAATGAATTAAAATATTGATTATAACATATGAAACTAAACATTTCTTCAAGTTTTCCACTTGATTTCATCTTAAAACCTCATTTGTATCTTGACGATTACAATCTGCGTTTAAACCTTTCATGATTCTTGAAAACACCTCAATCGAGAGGATGAACCAACCGCACTTCATATACGAGAAGAAAGATTTAAGCAATAATCATGCACCTGGAAAACCACTCGGAACTTGATTAAACGTTTAACACGTATCCGTGCTAGCATCTTTGGCGTTGTTATTACCGAAAATAACTTTGCAATCCCTCTCCAAGTAGCCAATTTTGTCACAGCTCCATCAAATCAATTTCGAATTTCATTCGGATTAGCCTTATTATAACCATGATATATAAGTTGCCCTTCATCATCGTTACCGAAGAACCGTTTATATCCCACCACATTAGCAGTAAACTTACCAGCAACTTCATTACTCACTGTCTTAAGTCTCTCTGAAGAACCATTATTTTTGTTCATTTAAACCCTATTATATACTCATTTGCATCTTGTAACGAGAATAGCCATACTAATTACCGAGAATCGGCAATCAGTATTTTGAATCTCGCAATGTTTCTACATCAACAGTTATATGTATAACCTTTATCTCTTAGAATTATAACCTTCCATTATGAAATTCTGAAAAGCACACAGTCTACGAATCAATACTCTAAATTTTGAAAAGTTGAATGAAGCAACAAAAACTGTAAACGACCTTAACAGCCAAAAGTTTAATGATAAAGAATTGTATGTTGGCAAAGCTCAGAAATGTTGGAACTGGAAAACGGATTGAGCAAACCATTAAGGAGGCTGTGGATAAATCACAAAGACTAAACCTGCCTTCAAAGAATCTAAATGATTCAGTATTTACTGAGATCATTAACGAATACCTTGCTCCTGACTCTAAACTCTTACGGACAAATCTTCTTCATCATCCATTGATATTAGAAATTCTAAGATATCATCATATCCTTCCTTATAAATATCCTCGATACTTCTAAAGATATTTTCATAACTATTCTTATCTGAAATCATTTATCTCTTCTCAACATAAGTGTTACATCAGAAAGTAAACTGTTTTAGTTTCTAAATTCTGAAAAATTCAAATTTTAAAATATGAATGTTATTGAAGTGGTGTTGGGAACTGAAGCCTGAGTTAGTATAATATAATGACACTTGATCAACGTGATTATATTACAGTAAGTCATGCTGAGTTTCTAATGGAACGTGATGGTTCACAGATCATAACGTCATCATGTGCCATGTTACACGACTCTTACATTCTACTAAATCTCTAAACAAATCAAGCACATATTCCCTTGATAATTCTATCTTTTTCAGTGACTTCTGATAATTTGGCAAATTTGGAAATATGAATTGAAGTATAAAAGATGAGAATAATAGAACGAAAGAAGTTCATTTATAGTGAAATAGCAGACAAAGCAATCGAGACAGATCATCATATTTAAACAAAGAGGATCCTAATTTCTTTAATTACCAAATAATCGAATCTTATCAAGAAGATTTTCTCTAAATCCCTTGAACTCTGGAAATCAACCCTATCTACGTCAAAAGATATGATGAAACTTTACCTTTCTCATTTCACTATTTTGTGATATCTTCACTTATACTCTTCGCGTAATCAAATTGTGTTATCCATATTACTCAATGATGATAAAAAACCCCTCTAATTTCTAGCTCGTATGCATCATGAAAACATACTTATTGTCAGCCATGACAATCCCAATCAAATTTCGGGACGAAATTTTTTTAACGGGTAGGTACTGTGATGACCCGAAAATTTCCGACCAAATTTAAACTTAATCTTTATATGCTTACGACACGGTAAGCAAAGTCTGTAATGTTGAGTCTCAAAAATTTTTTGGACTGTTTCATATATTCAATTAACCTTCGACTGTTTTCGACTATTCACGAACAATTGTGTGTAAATAAATATGTATATATATATATATATATATATATATATATATATGTGTGTGTGTGTGTGTGTGTGTGTGTGTGTGTGTAAATTTAATTTAATTATAAGTTAAAATATAGTTGTTATAGTAATGTTATTTTCAATATTAATATTATTATAATTAGTATTATTATTATTATCATTGCTATTATTATTATTTTTATTTTTAATATTAATAGTATTATTGTTATTAATATATTTATTAATTATTAATATTATTTAAAATAAATAAAAAGACAATTAATTATGTGGATTCTGTTATAAATCAAAATCAGCTTTTAATTATTTTATTCATCTCACTGTTTACCTGTGATTCAATGTCGACATGTATATTCTGTATATCATGATTCATAATCTAATTGATTGAATGAATTTAATTATTATAATAATGTTTTCATTTCAATTCCCACGTTCACTTAAGACATTTTACAACATATATATATTACTCCACTAACTCACTCTATATATCTAAATATACAATTACATGATAATATTGGCACTGTAAATTCAAAACCCACCTCACCATATCACTTCACCACTTCATCATCTACCTTCTACTCTTGTTAGAAGACCCAACACAAACATCATCATGTTCACTTCAACTATCATCTGTTGATCACCAAAGCTCGATCACTACATCATTCCACAACCCACCACCATCACTATATCCCTTTGAACCCATTTGTTTCTGCTTGCTATCATGTTCGAACAAACCATCACCAAGATCACTTTCGATCTCTCTTCTGTTACAACTGTCCATCTTATGTTTCAACTTTGATTTACTATTGTTGTGAGTTTGTTAACAAACCAAAACTCGAGTTGTTCTTGCTTTTCATTCGTGTACCCACAACTCACTCAACACCGAACCATCATCCAATTTACTGTTTGCTACCATCTTTAAACACACCATTGGCTAACTTGTATTCGGTGAAACCTAAATCGAACCAACCATGATCATCACCATTATAACCACTCTCTATCAACTCAACGCTCACCTCATATCAAACCACCAATACTTACTGTTATCTTCCTTCGATGTACCCGCTATTTATATTTCCGTTTTCATTCGAAGCTTGCACCTCAAACCGCCACCTTTATCAACGGATTATTACCTTTATCTTCAATTTATACTTCGTACAAAACCCAACACCAAACTGTGCTAATACTCGATCTCTCCTGTTTCTATTACCATTAAAGTAACATATGATAAAAGTCTATGAAAGTGACATTTATCGAGGTAATGATCATGAGATAAGTTGATGATATCACGATTATGATGAGGAGGTTAGATGGATAAGAGTAATTTGATAATGATAATAAGTGTCCGTAATAATAATGCATTTAGGGAATAATTTGGGCTGCTAGATCACTGTTGTAGTTTGCATTTTAGAAAACATAATAGAAAGAAATCGAATTTTTACAAGGATTATTGGTGGGCCGAAAGAAACCTTTAACCACTCAATTCTATATTGTATTTTGTATTATAGTGCCGATCATCTGTCTTCTATGATGATATTATGTAGAATGATGTGAATAAAGTAATATCCATGTTACTAGACGAGCTTTTTAAATCAATTCAAATGAATGGGCCATTAAAAACTCTAAATGGATTAAGTAATATAGTAATCCTAGTGGGTCTTGTGATGGATAGTTATTGGGGGTGATCGAGCATGTCCGAAGTTGTTGATGATTATAAAAGATCTGATATATTTGATAATATGATGATACTTGTGCAAGACGTATCTGTTACTACTCGATTCTGTTTAGGATAAATGAGGCGAATAAAAGTGATGATGATATTGTTAAATGATACGTGGGATGATTGATGATGATTAAGTTAATATAGGAGGATGATGATTCTGTGAAGTTTATGATCATGACAGTAATTTAAGTATGATGATGATAAATGACGTTGATGATGATAATTATTATTGACGATCTTGTTTATGAAAGAAATTTAGGATCATGAGGTTTGTGGTGTTGAGAAGACAACAAGGATATACGGGTTAGATAGATATAGACTACGCGTTATAACAAAAAGTATCGGGTAGAGGAACAATTTGAGTATGTTATAGGGTTAGCGGGATGTCCCGGGTTCAAACCCGGACTTGGGCATTTTTGTAGGGACTACTTCATGAGGTAGTTTACTTTTTATTTATTATTATTATTATTATCATTATCATTATTATTATTATTATTATTATTATTATTATTATTATTATTATTATTATTATTATTATTATTATTATTATTATTATTATTATTATTATTATTATAGTTGTTATTATTATTATTTACATTAATTACTATCAAGTATTATTAATAAGTATTATTAATAAGTATTATTAGTATTAAGAGTCAGGATCAAAAATTATAATTTTTTATTATACAAATAATATAACGTTTTATTATTTATTATCATTATTATTAAAATTAATATTTTTATTATCATTATTATTATTTTTATCATTATTACTTCACATTATTATTAATATTTTTATCATTTTTAATATTATTACTATCATTATTATTATTACAACTATATTATTATTATTATCAATATTACTATTAATATTATTATTATTACAATAAGGATTAGTTATATAAAAATATACTTTATAAAACTACATTTTATAAATTATTTATTTAAAGTATATAATGTAAATATATTTAAGTTAATAATGAAACACATGAATTACTAAAAATAACAGTTATATTTTTTATAATACATAAATTTATTTGACTTCAATTATATGTGTTAATATATATATACATGATATAGGTTCGTGAATCTAAGGCCAACCTTGCATTGTTCAGTTCCATCGTATGTATATTTATACTACAAAATATCGTATTGTGAGTTCATTTGATTCCCTTTTACTCTTTACATTCTTGGGACTGAGAATACATGTGCTACTTTATAACTGATTTACAACTATTTTATTCAATGCTTTTACAATCTATATTTTTGGAATACATGAGATGCTTTTATAAATGTTTGACGAGATAGACACAAGCAAAACATTACTCGAATGAATTATTATGCAGACAGAAGTTCTGTGGATTATTGTTGAATTAGTTGGACGTGATAATTGCCACTAATTGTTGTGAATATTTCCTCTTGATTATTATTTCTTGGTAACCTAAGAATTAGAAAACGGGTATGGCCCTAATTCACGCGAATCCTAAAGGTAGCTACCGGGTTTAATACCCCCACCCAGAATGTTCACTAGACGGAAGAGCTAGTGGGCGTGGTGTTTAGTACTTCGAAGTTTATATATTATACAGACGAGATGTTCTGTTTTGGGGATATTATTGATGCGCATTATATGTTAAGGTCGGTTACCATGTTGAGCAATGAAATCAAATTGAATGTTATGTATCGAGAGAATGATTTTTATACACAGGTTATGTGTATTATTTTTATGCACGAGATATATGTACGGTTATTTAAAAATCGCGAGGCAACCTATAGGGGAGAAAAGGATACGAACCTACTCTGCTAAGCATTATGAAAAATGGTTTCATACACGAGATAGGTGTACTGTATTTAAATCTTGTCGTCTATCAAAATGATAAATTTTATTGTTTATGATAAACCTATGAACTCACCAACCTTTTGGTTGACACTTAGCATGTTTATTCTCAGGTATGAAAGAAATCTTCCGATGTGCATTTACTCATTTTAGAGATATTACTTGGAGTCATTCATGGCATATTTCAAAAGAAGTTGCATTCGAGTCGTTGAGTTCATCAAGATTATTATTAAGTCAATTATAGTTGGGTATATTATGAAATGGTATGCATGCCTGTCAACTTTCGATGTAATTAAAGTTTATCTTTTAGAAACGAATGCAATGTTTGTAAAACGTATCATATAGAGGTCAAATACCTCTCAATGAAATCAATTATTATGTAACGTTTATAATCGATATGAACGGGGCATTTCACCCGTGCAACGCACGCTCTCAAAAACCTAGTATATATATAAATGAAAAAGTTATTCTTGATTATGGTTGAAAGTTATTTATGAATTATTACACGTATAGGTTGTATGTATGTATAGATTGTTTACAATTATTATTATTTTATATATTATATAGAATAATAAATATAATCATACGTTCTTATAAATTAGGAAACCAAATTGTTTCCAAAAATCATGTTTTATTTATCAATTCAATAAATACGTTCTTATAAATTAGGAAAACAAATGGTTAAATGTTGAATGTCATTAGTTTTTATTGAATGTCATTTGCTTTTATTGATAATCGATGATAATGTCTAGACCTAGAAAAAAATTAGCAATTTATCTATGTGATTCTAATAAACATTTATATAACAAAATAAATATCACTCCGTAAATATTATCGTTTAATAAAATAATCAATATATACATTCTAAATACTGTAAATGTTTATATTGCATATTTAATATTAATATTTAATATTAAATTTAATATAATGACATGTGACATATATATGTTTATACAAAAGTTATTATATAATGATAACATAAAACAAATTATAATATATAATCAAAAAGATATAAATGATGAAAAATAAAAAAATTGTAGACGTTAAGTTACTAACACTACTCAAAATCACTTTTAAAATGTGTTAACATCATGGGCTCTTAAACTCAAAAGAACTTTTAAAATTTGTCAACACCATGGACTCTTAAACTCAAATGAACTTTTAAAATTTGTCACCACGGGCTCTTAAACTCAAAGAATTCTTAAAATTTGTCAATTCCACGGGCTCTTAAATAATTCTTATACTTTTTCTATTTGTTTGTATCGCTATTTACATATCATTATAAACTGCAAATTACTTTTTTGCACGGTTTTTACACACATGTGCAACGCACGGGCTCAAAACCCTAGTATATATAGATAAGATAACCTTTAGAAATAATATAATATACTATCTTATATATGTAAACTTATATGTATATGTATATATTAAATTATAATTAATAATTAATAAATAATTCAATTTAGTTACAAAATAATATCTAAGCAAAAACCTTTTTGATATATATATATATATATATATATATATATATATATATATATATATATATATATATATATATATATATATATATATATATATTAAATTTTAGAGCCCGTGCGTTGCACGAGTGTGTAAAAAATCGTGCAAAAATCGTAACATTATATTATTTAAGTATATTATATTATTACATGGCTCTGCGCACTATATTATCCATGCTATTTGTCCTATTGTTATGCTTTACTTGCTATATGTGTCCTCTTTTTATGGTTACTTTGTATGGTTGCATCTTTCTAGGAGCACTTAACTCTTACAGGTACGTATCATTTGCCCTCACTTTTTTGTTTGTATGAGCATTTCTGGCAGGAGGTCCTTTAGGAAGCAATATCTTTTGCTTCTAGAGTAGAGGGAGGGAAGACCTAATCTAGTCGCGGGTTCTATACCCGAGGGTGGAGTAGTGACTTCCTTCTAATCTAGGGTACGAGGAATGATTGTCTACACCCTACCTTCCCCATACCCTACTTCTATGGGATTGGGTATTGTTGTTGTTGTTGTTGTTGTTGTAAGTATGTAAATAGTAAAAGTAAATAAAATGTTAGAGCCCGTACGTTGTACATGTGGGTAAAATAATCGTGCAAAATTAATTGATTTTTAAAAAAAAAATTTATTTGAGTTTAAGGGTCCGTGGTATTGACTAATTTTGAAAGTGGTTTTGGATGATGTTAATAACTTAACGTGTATAAAATTAATTAATGTTTTCAAACAATTATTATTTTGAGTTTAAGAGTCTGTGTTACTAACAAATTTTAAAAGTTATTTTGGGTTAATGTGTTCAAATTAATTTATTTTTTAAGCAATTATTCTTTTGAGTTTAATAGCCCGTGTTGTTGATAAAATCTTAAAAGTGATTTTGGGTGATCTTAGTAGCTTAACGTGTACAAAATTAATTGTTTTTTCAAATAATAAATTTTTGAGTTTAAGAGCCCGTGTTTTTGATAAATTTTAAAAGTAATTTGGGTGGTGTTAGTAACGTAACGTGTATAAATTAATTAATTTTTTCAAAGAATTATTCATTTGAATTTAAATATTAATATTTAAATGTATATAATATAAATAGTTACAATATTTAAAATATAGGTGTTGATTATTTTATTAAATGAATAAAATTTAATATTAATTAGCGTTATTATAATTTTAATATTATAATGCCATTAATTAATTAACGTAACCAATATATGGATTTGATTTCGATGAACATAGAGCCACCATTTGTTTTTACGGATATTGATTATTTCATTATTATTAATTATAGGAAGTTTATTAATATATTTTATAATTTATATATATATATATATATATATATATATATATATATGTAAATCTATATGCATATATTAAATTATAATTAATAATTAATTCAATTTAATTATAAAATGATACCTAAGCAAAAACCTTTTTGATTTATATATATATATATATATATATATATATATATATATATATATATATATATATATATATATATACATACATACTAGGTTTTAGAGCCCGTGCGTTGCACGAGTGGATAAATAATCGTGCAAAATTAATTGAGTTTATCAAACAATTATGGAGTATTTTTTAGAGCTAATATTTTCAATAAAATGATAATAATTGATAAAAGTACTTAATTGTTAACATTTATAAAATAGTTAGTGTATAGAGCCCGTGCATTACACGGTAGTTTAAAAAATGGTTAAAATTCAATTTGAAATTTTGTTGTAATGATTTTTGGAGCCCATGCGTTGAACGGTGGATAAAATAATGGTGCAAGATTAATTGATTTTATTCAAACAATTATTTTTTTAAGTTTAAGAGCCCGTTATATTAAAAAAGTTTAAAAAGTCCATTTTTATTAGTTATTCAGTTAACTTAGTTACAATTTTATTATTAAGTACTCCTTATTAACTAAATTAATAATTAATAAATAGTAGGTAAATTAAAAAAATATATGTAAATAATCCTGTTACACGAATTTAGCAATTAAAAATGAGAGTTTATCTAACGGCACACAATCAATATATATATATATATATATATATATATATATATATATATATATATATATATATATATATATATATATATATATATATATATATATATATATATATATATATATATATATATATATATATGTATATGTATATGTATATGTATATATATATATATACATATATATATATATATATGTGAAAAAATGTAATTTTCAGTTCATATTGATATGTAAATAGCGATAATAAAAAATAGCAAAAATATAATAATTATTTAAGAGCCCGTGGTGTTGACAATTTTAGAAATTCTTTTGAGTTTAAGAGCCCGTTGTGTTGACAAGTTTAAAATTGGTGTTATTAACTTTACGTCTACAATATTTTTTTATTTTTTTACCATTAGTATCTTTTTAATTATATGTAAATCATATACTACGTAATATTTAAGGAAAAATATGCGTTCGTAAGAGCTTGTTTAAATTTTATATAACTTTGGATCCAAATGTGTTATAATTTAAAAGTTACATAATTCATTTATTAAAATTCATGACTTACATCATCCATTTACTATCTATTCATACGTGTTCAAAGAGAATATAATTGATACGGAGTAATTGAGAATATAATTGATACGGAGTAATTGTGTTTCAATAATATATTTTTTCCTTATTTTGGATTTGATTTTACGGAGTAATATTATTTTATATATTAATTAATGTAATAATATATATAATATAATAGAGATATATAGATATAATATATAGATACAAACATCCTAAAATAACTTTCAACCACAATTCACAAAAACTTTTTGGTTATATATATATATATATATATATATATATATATATATATATATATATATATATACGCTAGTGAAATTACTCGTAAAATCACGGGTTTTTTTAAACGAAACAATTTAATGACATGTTTTAGGTATTAAGTGAATGTAAATACTAAAGTCATTTATTTTAATGACCCGTTTGACTAAGAAACTTGTCGTTATTTTTACAAATATATATAGACATTTTTATAAATATATAGAAACATGTATTTTCGCATACTTATGTAACGTAATTAATTTCGTAAAAAGAATCCATATTTGAATATTAATAATATAATATAATAATTATAATTATAATTATTATATTAAAAGTAAATAATAATAATAATAATAATGAAGGTTGAGTATTTATAATTTTAATAATAATAATAATAATTAGTAATAATAAATGCCTTTTAGATTTTTTTTTAGAAAATTAAAATTATAATTTAGGAAAGATTAGTATTTTCCTTTTATAAAAAAATTCGTATTATTTTTGTGATTAAATTAATATATAATTATGACATCATCATTATGAAAATTAAAGAATAATTAGCTTAATGATAATATTATCATTTTAGAGCTTTATATATATATATATATATATATATATATATATATATATATATATATATATATATATATATATATATATTGTAAAGCCCCAAACTTACAAGGCTCTAATAATATATATGAAAAGTAACTTAACGGTACAAAAGGGCGTTAACCTTATTTAAAGTCAAACTATAGTCAAAGCTAAATTTAATTGACATTAAACTAATATTACGAAGTTTGAAAAACTCTAAGGCAAAAGTTCTAAGTCCACTTCAAATCTACACTCTTTCCTCGTTCCCAACGCCCACTTGATGACCTGTCGTATAAGAAAGAAAAATGAAAAACGACTGAGCCAAAGCCCAGTGAACGGATAGAACAAACGCAGGATTATAGTATGACATGTAATGACATAATTTGATACAAGCTTTATTACAAAATAGACTCATTTTCAAAACGAACTTATTATCAAAAGGAACTTATGTTCAAAACAAACTTATTATCAAAACGGACTTATTTTCAAAACGAAGTAAGAATAGGTATAAATCCACAATACCAAAGATGCCAATATATCAAAATGTACTACAAAACATCAATTTCATAAAATAATGCACTAACAGTCAAAACAAATATATAACAAAGTATCAAAATGAAATCATTGGGTAGCTACTCCACTAACCATTCATATCGGTGACGTTTCGCATGATACTGCGATAAACGTCCATCGCCAAAACAAAATCCTAGGATCGATCCATACGCCTCCTATCAAAATATAATAACAAAGAGCTCGTACCACCACCGGGTAATCAAAAGGAGACGCCGCAGATATAACAAAATACATTGCTACGGTCGATGCCACGTTACCGGTGTTACAATAACGTGCTCATGGGACCTCCATGAATAGGTTACTCTTAGGCACATTTTAAGAAACCGTTTTTACCAACTTATAATTACAAAATTCCAATTGCTTTTCAAGTGATTAAAAGACTTTAAAATATGTTTACAATTAATTAATAAGATGAAAATAGATATTTTACGCTTGACCAAATACTTAAAATGTTATATAAAATAATATTTTGTTTTATTTAAAAATCACGTGTCTACCCAACCATTCAGTCTAACTTTTGTCACGAGTCATGCCACATAATATTTGAGCCCTTATCAAAATAACTTAAACGGGACTTAACGGAACATGTAAAGCCACCTTAAATGAGGGACACCCGATACGAATCACCGTACCACTAGTCACACTCACACGTGCTCTTTACCGGGATGTTTCGGGACATTTTCGGGGCTGTTTCGAGGCGAATACAGACTGTTTTCGGGGCTAAAATTAGCTGCTATTTTGGGACAGTTTCGCAGCCGTTTTGGGCTGCTTTCGAGACTGATTTGGTGAGGTTTTCGAGACACGGTTTTGACACAATTTCCAAATACCAAAATATTATGATTTCCTCAATTAACAAACATAATTAGCAACCTTGTTAGTCATCAAAATGAGGAAAACATAACACAATAGATAGACTAACAAATATAACGAATTTCCAAATAAGCATGTCATACCAATAATTTTTTATACACAATTCGAAACAAAGTTTTGAGAGAAAAGATTTACTGAAGCGATCCTAGAACTACCTAGAATATCCGAACCTTATCTTCAATAACGAAAGTTGCAAAGACGAAGAAAGACCACAGAGGAATGTTATCACCAAATCGAATCTAACAAATACACATAAGTATGAGCATAAAACACATTCAAATATGGAGTATGTAATATTCTTCTGTATTTATATTTATAATATTACCATATAATTTTTATGTGATTATTCTTATTATTATAAAAATACAAGTTTGATTAACATACTATTATTTTCGTTGTATTCAATCATCAAAAGTATGAAATGATGACACAAGTTTAACATGAATTTTATGTGGTTTTGTCTTATTTATTTAGAGCTTATAAAATGATAATATACTCTTAATAATGTAGAACAAAAGTTAGAAGTATTACCTTAACATTTGAACACTAGAACAACCTTGATTTATTTCACCAAAATGAATCAAAAACTTAGTAGTTTGGAGAGTATGTGTAATATATTATGCACTGGAAAAGATAGGGAATATGAGAGAAAACATACGTATTAGATTTGTGATTATAACATTAAGTGTGATGAAGAGGCTCTTACTCATTGTTCATTAGTATCATGATAAAAGGTTCATAAATTTGTGAGTTAATTAGTGATTAAACACCACTTACGAGTATGTTACAATGTTAAGGAATTCAAAGGTCTTTTATTAATGTTGACATGTATTAAACTTATGATAAAAAGAATCCAATGTTAAAAGTTATAGACTTTAAAGTAATTTTATTAAAAGTACAAGACTTACAAATTTTATAAATCACGTGACAAACTATTTAATTTATAGCTTATGTTAATTATAACTTATGTTACTTATAACTTACATTAACTTTACTATATAACAATTTATGACAAAATAACATATAGTAGGCTTATGATAGTAAATTAATAGAAAAAAAACATATAACATAATTTATGAATTCATTAAGCATGTGATAACACTATTAATATCTAACTTATAATAACTTATTATTAAACAATCTTAGTTAAAATCAGACTTGTGATATAATGGAACTATTTAATTATTAATTATTATCCATCTCAAAACATATGCTTTAATTATTATTCAAGTTATTATAATGTTAATTTTAGAGGGTATTATATAGTGTGTTACACTGTTATGTTTTATATGGTTAAATATCGTTAACGTAGATGATTACAAATTTAGGTAACGTGAAATGATCTTTAACAAGATAAGACTATAAGTTCGGTTTTTTTACAAGTATGGAACATAATTACAATTATTTTAAAAAGCTGTCAGGAACCAAATATGATGTTCAAAAATCAACTCAAACGTTACTTTTTTGTTTTCTTATCACGTTAACACTTTTTTGCAATTTCATTTAGGTACTTTCACTATTATTTACGTGTATGTGTAGTGACGGAACTCGATATTTTTAATTATATACTACAAGAGTTAGGGCTTCATTTAATTATATACTACAAGAGTTAGGGCTTCATAGCCAATTACACATGGACCATATGGGTTGAGCTAATCTAGAACCACACTTTTTTTTTTTTAGCTAAAAAACCGTAACTTTTATAAAACTCGAAACATTTATCAAATAGATGAAGTCTCGGAACAACATTACAAACATAGGCACCGGGCCAATCAACACACAAAAACCTCTACAAACAAACTCACAAACATAATAACGAACAACAGACTTACACGTTACCGAACAAACAAATTTACCCATCAAACTTAGACCTACGAACGACCAACCCTTTACCTTTCTTAAGCCGACTTCTCGTCCCCTCTTTAATCTTCGGAAGCGTCTTCGATCCAATTAATTTACCTTCCACTCTAACCAAGCCTTCCATATCTTTCACCGCCTCTTCAAAAAAACTAAAACTTCTACCCGACCCACCTGCGTCAACTGACCCGTTAACCGAATCTGGGCCCAAACCAGGCCCATCACCAGGCCTATCCATCAACTCAGTCTCACCAGATTCATTGCCTATCAAGCATTCCTCCAGACCCGAATCTAACCTGTCCATCCTTATACTCGTTTGTCCAAATTCAAAACCTCCCCGACCCGAATCATTCCTCCCACCCTCTAAATTCCCACCACAATCACTAGCATTTGAGCCAGATACACGAATCCGTTTACGCTTACGAAAACCATGAGATTCTAAAGCCGCCTGAACGTGATCCAAAGAAAATGTGACCGAAGAAGGTGTACCAAGACCCGAACCCGATTTAGCAACACGAGAATTATCATAACCTGACCGAATACCCGTAACAACAGGAGAAGTAAAGCCAATATCGCCTTCTTCACCATTGAGACCTCCATTCCCAACATCGACACCTAAACCCTGTTCACCGTTAACATTACCACCCAATTGATCATTTTGTAACAAGGTTATCCCCTTCCATCACCCGTTCTCTCTCAACCGAAACATTAACAGCATGTATAAAATCAATCGAAAAACAAGCAGCCTGAATTCTCTCGATGATCGAAACATCAGACACTTTGTTAACCCAAATGCGGCCGTTAACAACAGAATCTTCAATCAGGGAAGTAGGAACTAACTCATGAATATGTTTAACCTGAGTAGTTTCAACATATGCATAGACAGAACCAAAACCAATCGAATCAGATGAATCTGTACAATATGTAATGTCTAATAATTAAACACTAACATCCCCCTACATTTTTATTCGGAGGAGCATTCCGAACGTTTAAACTCGATTGAAAATTTGTGAATAGAGAGTAGGCAACCCCTTAGTGAAAATGTTCGCATATGATATCGTCAGTGTTGTAAATCTCCTTATTTCTCTCCGAGATCTCGTTTTTGGAAGGCAGTCAGACGAGATATTTATCTTCTGAGATTTCTCAGTCAACGAGATCAAACTTAGTCAAAGCCGCAATTTATTAGATTATCTCGGCCATTTCTTGGATTTTCTCATAAGATCTAGTAATTTATCGGGTTTCTTACTCATTTTTTGAATTTATTTTGTAAAATCTCGCAAAAGTATATATATAAATACACAGATATTTATAGATATATTTATATTAAAAAAATTGAAAAGTCAACGTAAGTCAACGTCCGAGATCTTCCCGAGAAATTTTCGAGATGCCGAGATCTCCCCAAAAATGTTCAAACGAGATCTCCCCAAGATCCGAGTTCCCCAACCTTGGATATCGTGATTGAACGTCAAAAACTCGAACTTTTCCTAGAGCAACCTTGTCGCGGACAAAATGAATGTCAATATCGATTTGCTTGGTTCGTTGGTGCTGAAATGGATTAGCTGTCATGTAAACTGAAGTGATGTTGTCACGGTAAACGATAGTGGCCTTAGGTGGTGATATGTGAAGCTCTCGTAGAAGATTTTGCACCCAGCATGTGTCAGCAACAACATTCGCTACGCGCCTATATTCAACTTCAGCACTAGATCTCAAGATAACTTGCTGACACTTCGAGGGACAGGATAAGAGATTATCACTAAGAAAGACACAATATCCATATGTGGAACAATGTGTGGTGGGGCATACACCCCAATCATCATCATAATATGCAACAAGACCTTCAGTATATGAGGCGTGTATCTGTAGACCATGTTCTAGAGTGCCACGAAGGTAGCGCAAAATGCGCTTAAAAGCAAGAAAATGTGGCTCATGTAGATCATGCATGAAAAGGAATATCTACTGAACTACATAGGATATGTCAGGGCGAGTAAATGTGAGATACAGAAGAGCCCTTCCAAGGCTCCTGTGTAAAGTGGTATCAGCAACCGGAGAGACGTTGTTGTCCGTTTTGGACTGTGTATCGGCAGGTGTGCGACTTGGTTTACCCTGAATCATGTTCACACGCTGTAAGATATCAATATCATACTTATTCTGAGACAATAACATTAATGTAGTGTTGCGAGTGGCAGAAACTCCAAGAAAATAGTTAAGGGCCCCTAAATCGGTCATAGAGAACTCGCTGTTGAGTTGCCCAATAATGCTGTGCAATAAAGAGGTAGACGATGTTGTGAGGATGATGTCATCAACATATAGAAGTAGGTAAGTGGTAGATAAACCTTGATGATAGACAAATAAATATGAGTCACATCAACTACACTGAAAACCCCGTGTCAAAACATAGTCAGAAAATAGCTGATACCAAGTGCGCGGGGCATGTTTCAAACCATATAAAAAGCGCTGCAACCGACATATATAGTTAGGGTATCTAGTATCTTGGTATCTAGGCGGCTGATGCATATAAATTATCTCCTGTAAGTCGCCATGAAGATAAGCATTCTTCACGTCTAGATGATGAATGGGCCAATGACGTAAGACAGCCAAACTTAACACGATACGGATGGTGGCCAGTTTAACAACTGGACTAAAGGTTTCATCGTAATCAACGTCAATCTGTTGGCTTTTGCCGTTAGCAACTAACCTGGCTTTGTAATGAGCCAGGGAACCATTTGCATTAAACTTTTGCTTAAATAACCACATAGAGCGAACCACGTTAGCTCCAAGAGGGCGTGAAACAAGTACCCAAGTTCCATTAGATATAAAGCATGATATTCCTCATCCATGCCTTTATGCCATGACGATCCTCAAGAGCCTGTAAATATGATCGGGGCACAGATGAAGAGTGGTGGTGTTGTGTAAATTAAGGCAAGTAAAGGATTTGGTAATGTCGTGTTTGCTGCGAGTTATCATATGGTGTGGGGAAGGAGGTGATGGAGAGGTGGTTGGGGTGGTAGTGTGTAAGTCTATGTGTAAGGTAGGGGAAGGTGGAGTAATAGGTGGCTGACACGACCTCGCCTGATGACTTCGAGGCGTGTCGTGATCTGTGGGTCCCAACAACATTTATACATTGGTTGGTCAAGTCTATTGACTCCTGTGATGCGATTATCCATGTCTTCAGCTAGAGTGCAGAAGCGAAATAAAATACCTGAGATTACATGCATAAAAAGAGACGGTCAACATAATGTTGGTGAATTCATAGGTTTTTGTTAAACATGTAAATAATTGGATCACGAGATTTCGCAGTTTAAATTAATTTGTAATCCGTCATAAAGATAGTTTAAAACAGTAACACGGATCAAAACTTTTCAAGTTCGTAAATAGCTTGACAGTAACAAGGATGACAAGTTTTCATGTTTAAAAAAAGTTTCACGATTCACAAGATTTCATAGTTTTCAAATAGTTTTGCGGTGCACGTACAAGATTTCACATTTTACAACAGTTCACATCTAAAAAAAGTTTTTAAACAAATATCACGATAGTTCAAAAACAGTTTAATATATATTCCATATACAAGAGCTCCCAATATTGAACTTAACCATTAAAATACACAGTAATCGTACCCAAAAATCCTGGTCACTCAGATTCCAAAAGTGACCCAAAATGAATTCTAAGTGAAATGTCCCGTTCATATTGATTATAAACGTTCCATATTAATTGATTTCGTTGCGAGGTTTTGACCTCTATATGAGACGTTTTTCAAAGACTGCATTCATTTTTAAAACAACCATAACCTTTATTTTATCAATAAAGGTTTTAAAAAACATTACGTAGATTTCGTTATTGTTGTTGTTGTTGTTGCGGTTGTTATTGTTGTTGGGATGATTGTTGTAGTTGTTATTGTTGTTGTTGTGTAGTTTGTTATAGTTGCGATTGATGTTGCGATTGTTGGGATAGTTGTTGTTGTTTTGGTGACTCTAATCACCGTTTTCCTCCCACTTTCTTTTGACTAGCTTCACGTTGGCCTTTTCGGCCGCCTGTTCTTTAATTCTTCCCTCAATCTGGTTCACTAGTTTGTGAGCCATTCTACATGCCTTTTGTATGGAGGCAGGATCGTGTGAACTTATATCTTCTTGGATTCTCTCCGGTAACCCTTTCACAAACGCGTCAATCTTCTCTTCCTCATCTTCGAACGCTCTCGGACACAATAGGCACAATTATGTGAATCGTCTTTCGTACGAAGTAATATCGAATCCCTGTGTTCGTAACCATCTAAGTTCTGACTTGAGCTTATTGACCTCGGTTCTGGGACGGTACTTCTCGTTCATCAAGTGCTTGAATGCTGACCACGGTAGTGCATAAGCAGCATCTTGTCCCACTTGCTCTAGATAGGTATTCCACCATGTTAACGCAATACCTGTGAAGGTATGCGTAGCGTACTTCACTTTGTCTCCTTCAGCACACTTACTTATGGAAAACACCGATTCAACTTTCTCGGTCCACCATTTCAATCCGATTGGTCCTTCGGTCCCATCAAATTCTGAAGGTTTGCAGGCAGTGAATTCCTTGTAGGAGCATCCTACACGATTTCTTGCGCCGTTAGCTGTATTGCTAGATTCAGAGTTATTGTTGGTATGTAGCGCAAGCCTGTACTGCGGCTATGTTTGAAGCAAGAAAGGCACGAAATTCCTCTTCGCTCATATTCAAGGTGTGTCGAGTAGTCGGTGCCATTTCCTTCAAAATAGTCAAATGAAACAATTTAATCATACAGAATATTAAGAGTAGTCAATAGTATCTCGTTGCATAATATGAACTCATTTATAAAAGCTTTTTCTTCATATTAGCGTTTTATAAGTTTAAATTCGGGTACTACCTACCCGTTAAGTTCATACTTAGTAGCTAATATACAATTCAACTACTACAATTCCATATGAAAAAAAACTGATTATAATAATATATCACATACAAATATTCTTCAAACTTACAACTTCGCTATATTACATATAACATGAAATATAGTACACTATGATAAAGGAAAGTTCTGAAGATAAATCTAGTTAATACGCAAGTTGTTAAGCAAAGGAAATAAAGACATGTAATTCATAAGTCCAGAAACAAGTCATGCATTCTGGTTTTACTAAGACGACTTCCCATCCTTGGTCTTGTGGAAAATAACTGTTATGACCATTAGTTAGGCAACATGTTGTAATGTCGTCAAAAGGACGAGGGTTTCGTAATGTCCAACAGCCCCGTAATAATCTAAAAACCTTGTTTCTCACCCCAACTACTGAATCCGTCACTTGTGGGAAAGTTTTATTTAAAAGCTGCAATCCAATGTTCTGTTTCTCACTTTGGTAAGAAGCGAACATCACTAACCCGTAAGCATAACATGCTTCTTTATGTTGCATGTTAGAAGCTCTTTCTAATTCACGAAATCCTATGTTGGGATATGTTGAGTCAAAATAGGTTCTTAACCCGTAGCGTAAAATTGCATTTAGGTTCCCCGCATTTAATGCTTTAAAGAAAACACAGCGTAACTTAAAGTCTCCCCAATGTGATATACCACACCTATCAAAGGAAAGCCTTTTATAAACTAAGGCATTTCTGGAAAGTCTTTCAAATGTTTGACAAGATAATTTCGCTATAACTAAATGTGCTGATGAATTTTGACCGACTCTAGACAAGATTTTCTCAATCATATCCTCTGGTAGGTCTTCTAAAATATTCGGTTGTCTACCCTTAACGTCCAATTTGTTTTTATACTGTAAAATAGACAAGGATTAGATTCTTAATAACAAACAATACAAGCAATTTTTACATAGAACATAAAAGTACAAGCAGACTACAATACATTTATTACACAACATGCTCACACCCCTCTAATCTGAATCACTGGTTTCTTCTTCTTCGGACTTGGTTCTTTTTCCTAATTTTTTAGGGATATATGATGTTCCTCTAATACGAGCCGTCATTTTCCACATTGGTTTAGAAAAACCTGGTGGTTTAGAGGTTCCCGGGTTATTGTCACGATATTGAAAATACGGTTGTTGACGGTACATATCAAGTTCATCGGGGTCGGAATCAGATTTCTCTATTTTGATGCCTTTTCCCTTATTATTTTCTTTTGCCTCATTAAATTGGGTCGGGGTAATTTCTATAACATCACCGAAATCCTCATCAGGATCCGATTCATCGAAAAATTGGTAATTTTCCCAATATTTTGCTTCCTTAGCGGAAACACCATTGACCATTATTAACTTTGATCCATTGGTTGAGGATTTTCTTTTATTTGACCGGTTTTCTGTGGTTCCTACTATTCCCCCCTCCGGAACCTCTTCTTCTTCTGGTTCCTCTTCTTCTGGTTCCTCTTCTTCCAGTTCCTCTTCTTCCGGTTCCGTTTCCTCTTCTTCCGGTTCTTCGAGAACTTGTGAATCTTGCCAATATATATTCGACTCTTCGTTATTATTAGGTGAGTCAATGGGATTTGTGCTAGAGGTAGACATCTATCACACAATATCAAACATGTTAAGAGATTAATATATCACATAATATTTACATGTTAATAATATATAGTTTCCAAAAAAAATGTTAAGCAATCATTTTTAAAGAAAACACGGTCGAAGTCCAGACTTACTAATGCATCCTAACAAACTTGATAAGACACACTAATGCAAATTTTTTGGTTCTCTAAGACCAACGCTCTGATACCAACTGAAATGTCCCGTTCATATTGATTATAAACGTTTCATATTAATTGATTTTGTTGCGAGATTTTGACCTCTATATGAGACGTTTTTCAAAGACTGCATTCATTTTTAAAACAACCATAACCTTTATTTTATGAATAAAGGTTTTAAAAAATATTACGTAGATTATCAAATAATGATAATCTAAAATATACTATTTACACACGACCATTACATAATGGTTTATAATAGAAATATATTACATCGACATATGTTTCTTGAATGCAGTTTTTACACAATATCATATAAAAATGGACTCTAAATCTTGTCCTTATTTTAGTATGCAACAACGGAAGCTCTTAGTATTCAACTGAGAATAAACATGATTTAAACGTCAATAAAAATGTTGGTGAGTTATAGGTTTAACCTATATATATCAAATCGTAACAATAGACCACAAGATTTCATATTTCAATACACATCCCATACATAGAGATAAAAATCATTCATATGGTGAACACCTGGTAACCGACATTAACAAGATGCATATATAAGAATATCCCCATCATTCCTGGACACCCTTCGGATATGATATAAATTTTGAAGTACTAAAGCATCCGGTACTTTGGATGGGGTTTGTTAGGCCCAATAGATCTATCTTTAGGATTCGCGTCAATTAGGGTGTCTGTTCCCTAATTCTTAGATTACCAGACTTAATAAAAAAGTTTATATTCGATTTCGATAATTCAACCATAGAATGTAGTTTCATGTACTTGTGTCTATTTTGTAAATCATTTATAAAACCTGTAGGTATTCTCATCCCAAAAATATTAGATTTTAAAAGTGGGACTATAACTCACTTTCACAGATATTTCCTTCCTCGAAAATAAGACTTGGCCACGGATCGATTCACGAACCTATACAAATATGTACATATATATCAAAGTATGATCAAAATATAATTACAACCATTTTTATTATGTTTTAAAGATTTGAGTGTATTAAGTCAGCTGTCCTCGTTAGTAACCTACAACTAGTTGTCCACAGTTAGATGTACAGAAATAAATCGATATATATTATCTTGAATCAATCCATGACCCAGTGTATACACGTCTCAGGCTAGATCACAACTCAAAGTATATATATTTTTGGAATCAACCTCAACCCTGTATAGCTAACTCCAACATTACTGCATATAGAGTGTCTATGGTTGTTCCAAATAATATATATACATGGGTCTATATGATATGTCAAAACATTTGCATATGTGTCTATGGTATCCTAAGATTACATAATATATTAGAATACATGTATAATACAATATAAGTTAGCTAGGATATGATTTGTATAGATTTGTTAAACATTTCCCGTAGCTAAAAAGATCAAAAATATCCAATCTTGTTTTACCCTTAACTTCTTCATTTTAAATCCGTTTTGAGTGAATCAAATTGCTATGGTTTCATATTGAACTCTAATTTAAGAATCCAAACAGAAAAAGTATAGGTTTATAGTTGGAAATTTAAGTTACATGTCAATTACTAAAGAGGTAGTCATTTCTGTCGAAAGAACGACATCTTGATGACCATTTTGAAAAAACATACTTTCACTTTGAGGTTAACCAAGATTTTTGGATATAGTGTCATGTTCATATGAAAAATTATTTTCCCACAATAACAAATTTTAAATCAAAGTTTATTCAAACCAAAACAGCCCCCGGTTTCACTACGACGGCGTATATCCGATTTTATGGTGTTCATCGTGTTTCCAGATTTTAAATCATTAAGTTAGCATATCATATAGATATAGAACATGTGCTTAGTTGATTTTAAAGGTTAAGTTATAAAGATTAACTTTTGTTTGCGAACAAGTTTAGAATTAACTAAACTATGTTCTAGTGATTACAAGTTTAAACTTTCGAATAAGATAGCTTTATATGTATGAATCGAATGATGTTATGAACATCATTACTACCTTAAGTTTTCTGGATAAAACTACTGGAAATGAGAAAAATGGATCTAGCTTCAAAGGATCCTTGGATGGCTTGAAAGTTCTTGAAGCAGAATCATGACACGAAAACAATTCAAGTAAGATTTTCACTCGAAATAAGATTGTTATAGTTGTAGAAATTGAATCAAAGTTTGAATATGAATATTACCTTGAATTAGAAAGATAACTACTGTAAATAACAAAGATTCCTTGATCTTAGATGATTACTTGGAAAGGATTAGAAAGCTTGGAAGTAAACTTGCAAACTTGGTAGTATTCTTGATTTTTATGAAACTATACTTATGGAATTTATGAAGAACACTTAGAACTTGAAGATGGAACTTGAGAGAGATCAATTAGATGAAGAAAATTGAAGAATGAAAGTGTTTGTAGGTGTTTTTGGTAGTTGGTATATGGATTAGATATAAAGGATATGAAATTTTGTTTTCATGTAAATAAGTCATGAATGATTACTAATATTTTTGTAATTTTATGAGATATTTCATGCTAGTTTCCAAATGATGGTTCCCACATGTGTTAGGTGACTCACATGGGCTACTAAGAGCTGATCATTGGAGTGTATATACTAATAGTACATACATCTAAAAGCTGTGTATTGTACGAGTATGAATACGGGTGCATACGAGTAGAATTGTTGATGAGACTGAACGAGGATGTAATTGTAAGCATTTTTGTTAAGTAGAAGTACTTTGATATGTGTCTTGAAGTCTTTCAAAAGTGTTAGAATACATATCAAAACACAACATGTATATACATTCTAATGGAGTCGTTAAGTCTTCGTTAGTCGTTACATGTAAGTGTTGTTTTGAAACCTTTAAGTTAACGATCTCAATTTAATGCTGTTAACCCAATGTTTATTATATCAAATGAGATGTTAAATTATTATATTATCATGATATTATGATATATGAATATCTCTTAATATGATATATACATTAAAATATCGTTACAACGATAATCGTTACATATAAGTCTCGTTTCGTAATTCTTGAGTTAGTAGTTTTGTTTTTACATATGTAGTTCATTGTTAACACACTTAATGATATATTTAAATATCATTTTATCATGTTAAATATAGTGTATCAATATCTTAATATGGTACATATGTATTTAGTAGACGTTATCATAACGATAATCGTTATATATATCATTTCGAGTTTCTTAACTTAGTAATCTCATTTCTTATGTATATCACACATTGTTAATATATTTATTGAGATACTTACTCATCATAATCTTATGCCAACCATATATATATGTCTATATATACCACAACATGTAGTTTTTACAATTTTGTAACGTTCGTGAATCGCCGGTCAACTTGGGTGATCAATTGTCTATATGAAACTTATTTCATTTAATCAAGTCTTAACAAGTTTGATTGCTTAACACGTTGGAAACATTTAGTCATGTAAATATCAATCTCAATTAATATATATAAACATGGAAAAGTTCGGGTCACTACACTAAGCATCCGATTAGTTTAACTACTAGCTACGGTTGTGGGTTTTCAGTTCCCAAATAGATCTATCCCCATTTTTCATTTACCATAATCCAGTA
Source organism: Rutidosis leptorrhynchoides (assembly GCF_046630445.1). Taxonomy (NCBI): domain Eukaryota; kingdom Viridiplantae; phylum Streptophyta; class Magnoliopsida; order Asterales; family Asteraceae; genus Rutidosis; species Rutidosis leptorrhynchoides. The sequence continues at coordinate 228,889,173 of NC_092343.1, forward strand.
GTTAACAATATTGGAATCAGGATTTCAATGGACTATAAAAGTTACTCCATAGAATATAGTTTAGTTACTCATGTCCACAACATAAAACATAGATAAAACATGTTAGGACTTGATTACATGTTTAAAAGCAGATATCAAAGGACTGATAAGTGAAGAACAAGAGCGAACAGGTAAAATGGAAAAAAGCAAGTAAAACGGACAGAAGCAACTAAAGCGGACATATAGAAAATGAATTAATTTCACAGCTTCTTAAACTAAATTGAAGTATAATGGCTACTTAACTAGGAGACTTAGGTTGTATATATAGCCCTCATCCATACCCCCTTTACATTATGTATGTCTCACAATTTACACTATCAAACTACAACTTAGGGTTCTAACAATCTCCCCCTTAGTGTCAATTGTGAAAGAAAAGTACCCCTAGTCATCTTTAGTGGTCCTTGAGTGGCTTTCAAACATGGTCCATGGACGCCACTCTCTTCTAGGATCACCAGAAAAGTTTGATATTCATCTATTTCTTTGAACTTACTTCTCTTCCTTAAAGCATGTATGATCTAAAACTATCTCGTATAAATTCTGAGCTTGTGATGTGTAAAATCTAACTTATAAAATACTAATCAAAATTGACTAAAAAACTTTACAAAAAGCAGGAATTTAAAACCCGATCGTGCAGTAGCTAGTAAGTAAATTGACCAGTTCATTCCACATGCAGTGGTAGTTTTGAGAATTTTTAAACTTATAATTATTCTAAATAAATTTGAGAATTTTGATTTGCAACTAATTAAATGCAAAATAAAAAGACAATAAATCAGATGAGATAAGGTCATCCACTTAGAATCAATTCTCTAGAATTTAGATTGCTCTAATTAAAACCATTATAAAACTGATATTTGGTGACATTGCATCGTGTAATATTTTGTTTCGTTCCTTGTAACAACATGAAGACTCGTATGCGTAATCTCTTAGCTCTGCTAATTCGTTTAGCTGCATCTTCTGGTGCGTTCCTGTAATAGAACAATATAAGTTACAGTTCTTCAGGTGCCCAGTATGCTCAGTACTCCAATTCAATTGGTAAGTGACTTGCCTTCCGATAGACTATTTTGTAAGGTGTCATTCCTATCATTGTCTTGTAAGTTGTTCGGAAGGCACAAAGAGCGTCCTCCAGCTTATCATCCCATTTCATACCTTGCTGACCTACGGTACGTTCTAATATCCTTTTGAGTACTCGTTGCGTAACCTCTACTTGATCGTTCATTTGCGGATGGTATGATGTGGATGTCTTATGTAAGAGCCCATACTGCTATAGTAACCTCATGATTTGGGTGTTGCAGAAATGAGTGCCCATATCGCTGAAGATGGCCCTCGGAGTCCTGAATTGGCAAAATAACTATCTAAGAAACTTGGTAACTACTTTCTCGTTATTGGTCAGAAATGCCTTTGCTTCGACCCATTTAGAAACGTAGTCTACAACTACGAGAATATATTCTTTTTACATTAGATTTCAGGAATGTTCCCACAAAATCTAGTCCCTAAATGTCAAATATCTCACAAGCTTGGATATTGGTGCGCGACATCTCATTGCACATTGAGATGTTTCATTGCCTCTGATAGGCGTCGTATCTTTGTACTGACTCTTGAACGTCTTTGAAAATGGTAGGCTAATAAAAACCAGTATCATATACTTTCTTTGCTGTTAGATTATGTCACGACCATATTTTTTTCGTTATCTTTTTCTGTTAGGTATTTAACTTTCGTTAATTGGTGTCCTTGCCATGACATTTTATGTGACTAGATTTATATTCTAGATAACCTAAATAATATTCATATATATTATATTTCGTTAATTCTTATTACTCTCGCGTATCATAAATTGCATAATCTTCTAAATATTCGGATCGAGTTCTTTTATCTTTCGGGCCAATGACAAAAAGCCACAATTTATGTATTGGGCCAATTTAGCCCAATAAAGTCAATTATTTTCATAGCCCAATGGACTAATCCATTTTCCTTTTCAAAAGTGAATTTAGCCCATTTTTTAATTTAAATAAATAAACAAGAGAGTATAGATAATATCTAGTTTTTAAAAAAATAAAAAATATATATACATATAAATAATTTCGGCCAAAAAAGAAAGAAAGAAAAAAATAAAAGAATTTAAATTTGCTTCTCTTATCCTCCAAGTATTTTATTTTTTCTTTTATTTTATATTCGATATGATATCAAACTAAATTAGGATAAGATTATATTAAAAAATAAAAAAAATAAAAGAAAAAGAGTCGGCCAAATGGGGGGGGGGGGGGGAAATTAAATCCCAAATTTTTAGCAACTTTTGATTTATTCCATTTTATTTGATATTATCACATTTATATGATTTTATCCTCATTAAACTTGTAAGTAACTAGATGGGGGTGAATAGTTACTTAGTTGATTTTTACAAAGTTTTTCGATTTAGAACTTGAAATGACTATAGTAAGATTTGATTTGTTTGTTCACAAATAATGTAAGGTAAAAGGATAAGGGATAAGAGAACAAACACAGAGATTTATAGTGGTTCAGGAAGATGTTAACCAATCTTCCTTAATACACTCCTCAATTCTAACGAATTGAGAGTTTGTTTCACTACAATACTCCAAACTCGGTGGAGTGTCCGGATACAACACTAGCTCCTCGATAAGCTGTAACTTATGAACTCTTACGTCCCTTTGAAGAATTCACAATCACCAAATGCTCTTATCACAAGATCCTAATGCTCCAACTAAGTGAAACCCTTAACTATAGTTTACAAGTAAACGTATAGCTATGTTTACAATTACACTTGCTAGAATCACTCTAAATTGATTACAATAATATTTGAATGGTATCAACAAATATATGAAAATGTAAGTGCAAGAGGCGAGTCTTCAAATGCTTCAGGCTTGGCTTTTATAGGCAAGAGAAAATCAAACCCGACACCATGCGGCTCATCTCACAGTTGACCGTAGCAGGTCTCTGACCTCTGAATTTGTAGATGTTTGAGACCTTTAATTTTGTCATGTTCCCTTATTGGATGGCTGCAATTAGAAGCCAAAAACATCTGAAAAGACCTGCATTACCCCCTTTTATCTTGGATGTATCCCTAGAAGTTAACATAGGCTTGAAAGAGGAAAGCTCCAGTGTACTTCTAGTGTGTCATTGATTTCCCTTTATGGAAAATGCAGAATTTTTGTTCCTTTGACAAACCACAAGCTTCCAAACTTCATGTAACAAGTCTTAAAGGCTTTTGTCAACATTTGATGGCAAGTATATGCATTCATTAGTCTCTTGAAACCCTCCAAATAAGACCCATTCATTTTACATGAAGACTTCTAGGAAGTTACACTAATCACATATTAAGCATGTAAGTAATGCTTAAAAATTAATCAAGTGGAGAGCATCTCTTTAGTTGGGACTTTAATGACCATCCCAATTGTTAGTCCCAATTCTATGAGTACTGGCTGGTTTATGTGTGTATGTGTGGGTTTGGTGGTTTGAGTTAACAAGAACACTAGAGAGAAAGTAATGGGGAGACAGTAGTGCAAATGGATAACAAGTTCATACAATGATGGGGAGGTTGTTTTAATATGACAACCTCCCATTTATAAAAGTAACTTACATTAACCATAGTAAAAAGGTAAATACATGACAATAACATTAATTAAAACCACATGCCACTAATCTAGACAATTACATTGTCAACAATCTCCCCCTTGGCGTAGGGTTCTCAAAAATCACCCTTCTTCAATCACCCTTGACTTGCACCCTCAACGGCCTCTCTCTTTTCTTCTTCCTTAGCTTGTTGTGCCCACATCACTCCCTGGAGTGTAGTTCCTTTCATAGTTCTTTGGGATGATGAACCGCATGAGGCTGTTGAGATTGTATTTGAACTTTGGCACAAACTGTGAACCCGTGAAGTAGTTCTTTTTCCTGTTTATTCTAAGAGAAGTATCAAACTGCCTCATGTATAGTCTGAATTCGAGAACCTCGTTGATGTGATTTGCCATCTCATTCGTCATCAACTTTTGATAGTTCCCAATGTTCTCCGTCCTCTTGCATATATCAAAGAACATCAGAGCACGCTTCAGTGTTCCATCCGAGTACTTAGAAAGTTTGGATTTGCGGATAAAGATTGGCTTCTTGATTTTGTTGTGAAATATGAAGCCTTCTTCTGGAGCATCCAGGCAATAACATATTTTGAAAGCAAAAAAATCCAGAGTCTCAATGGTTTGATTTGGTGCGCAAATTAGGATCTTTTTGCGAATAGATTCAACACCTAACTGAAGATCATGTTGTGAGGCGAGCTTGATTCTGTCTTTCATGTACCTTTTAACCCTTTCAATTGCCGTTTCGATCACCCAAGTCTTTCGAATCTTCTTCCTGAACCAGTTGTAAACAAACAACACATCCACTGGATTGAGTTCGATTAGATCATATTCTAAAAATGTGTACTCTTCATCATTTGTTCATATGACATTAAAGAATGGGACGTATACTTTCCCTGTCAATCCCCTGCAATATACACGATCAATCATTATAATTGGATATTATTTTTGATCCTCCAGATCAAACTCATCTATGATCTTAAACAGACGCTTCTGGTTTTTGTACGTGTTCAGTTTATTTCTATTACCAAAGTAGTCATAACATCCAATTGTACTGAACCTTTCAACCACCGGCAGGTTTCTAAGTTTATCATCACTAACAAAGATTCTGTAAGCTTGTTCTTAAAACCAATAACCCTGAAGCACCTTTTCTTCCTAAGGTTCAACTAGATTGATTGGTAATTCTTTGTGGTTGTTGAATTCTCCATGTTGCAGTTCAGATGATGTGGATTATTCGGGAGTTGGTTGTACGGTGGTTTTGGGAAATCTAGGAGCAGGTTCACCGGTATACTCTTGAGTTACGAAGCAATCAAATTCATCCAATTCATCCTTATCAGGAGCCTCCAAGTTCACATATTTTTCTCTGGTGAATGCTCCTTCAATGATAATAGTTGGTATGGCTTTGGTTTTCACGATTCTGAAGTTCTTCTTCTTCTTCTTCTTCTTCTTCTTCTTCTTCTTCTTCTTCTTCTTCTTCTTCTTCTTCAGTTTTGGGAATAAGAAGCTGAGGTGCGGGTGGGGTGATGATTGTTTTAGTGGGTGTGGTGATTGTTTCAGTGGGTGTGGTGATTGTTTCGGTAGGTGTGGTGATTGTTTCGGATTCAGGGCCGGTGTACTCAACCATTGCAAGGGTAGTTTCAGCAGAAGTAACCACAGCTTCAGCACTTGCATGAGCGGAGGAAACAATTGTTTCAGTCATTTCAGATTCTTCTTCCTCTTTGACTTCTATGTACATTATTTCATCAAAGTCATCATCATCGTTATTAGAGTTAAATGTTATTACATTCAGTCCTTCGGGAGCTACATCATCTCCTTCTACAATGTGTTCTACCCCTTCATTCATCCCTTCTGATAACGCCAAGTCATCAACAACTTCTTTTCATTTTCGGGTAGAGCTGGGTTTCTTGAAGAAACTAAGTTGTCACCACAGTTGAGCTCAAAGGCTTACTAGTGAGTCCTGGTTTCACAGGACTTCCAAGCAATCTTAGAGTAGCGATTTCCGATGTTGTACTTTCCTCTACGCTTGTTGTTACAGTCTGAGCTATAGATACTATTTGTTCGGTATATGACTGCACCAAATTCCTACGTGCACTAGACTCGTTTTCAAATTGTTTTTGGCGGATCTCTTCTAAAGTCATCGACTCTAACTCATATGAAACAGATGTGTGAGCATTTGAGTGGCTTTCTAGAGTTGGTGGAGGGCTAACGTTTTCTTTTTGCCATGTCTCACTGCCCGCCCGCTCAAAATCTCTTGAATTTTCAACCCCTCCATCATTACCATGCTTATTACTCCTTTCAATATCCTGAAGAGCCTTTTGCAGGTGCTTAGTGGTTACTTTCGTTGGTTTAGTTTTCTTTTTAGCCCTAGAATCATATTCAATTCTTTTCCCCTCAGACTTTCTTTTCTTTGAGTCTTTCTTACTAGACCCATCACCAGGTGTCCTATCACCTCCTGGAGTAGGATTCCCGGGTGGTAGGGGATCCATAGGAGCTCCTTTTTCTTTCATATAGCTTATTTTTAGTGGATCATCGCGTGGTACGAAATTCAGTAAGTGAGCAGGAATAAGTTGAGTCGCCACATTCTTTGATCCGATTATCTTTTGGATAAAAGTGATACTTTCTTGTTCTGAATGTGGATCACTGAGATCCCTTGGAAGTGGATTGGGAGTTGTTTCACTTTTATAGATTAGGGTTGATAGGATAATGGCATAGAATCTCCGGAATTGGATGTATGACAAGAGTGGAGTATAGTGAATTTCTATCATACGCTCCCATACGACTCGACCAAAATTAGCAGTGGGCAGGAACACGACCCCATAAAAGATCTTTAGCAGGAATATGGTGATGTGGTCGGTTCCAGTTTTCATCGGATTAAAGCACCGGTTCATAAAAGTGTACAGCACGGACCATCGTTGTGCCATGCGTTGCTTCTTGAAGTCCCTTATATTGTCAACTTCTCCTTCATATCCAAGTTGACTCACAACAGCTAACATATCATCCTCGTAGGGGAATTCATCATATTGTGCTCTGTGAGGGATACCCAAGGCTCGTCTCATGTCATACAAGGTGAAAGGGACCGTCCGATCCTTGATTCTGAGCAGCCAAGAAGGTGAAGTGATCCGGTTCATCTCCAGTAGGCGGGTGGTACGTCATGGTATCCAGCATCAATTGAAGCTGTCATTCTGAGACATTCTCCGTTTCAGAGAACACGTAGTACATGGGATGATGAAGGAGAATAGGTATCCAGTTGTCACATGGGGTACTAACATCTTTAGTAAAATATGCATTGTTCGCCATTGCTGTTGTATCATGGACATGGTTAGTTAAAAATAGGGATGGCATCGGGTCGGGTTTGGGTCGGGTTTAGGTAATCCCGGACCTGAACCCGATTAAGAAACCCCGCCTCAAATCCGCTGATTGCTCGTTTCACAAACATATATTTAATTTCTAAAATTATACTTAAACGTGGACTCAACTATGTGATAAGCATACGATAAATTTTGACTCGGTAGTTGCAATTAGTAAGTTTTCCGTTTAAGGTTCGTCCCAAGAGAGTGGTAGTTGCTAGTTGAATCTATGTTAACTCATAATCATCCTAGGTTGTGTTTCATGGGGGGGGGGGGGGATGTTTGAAGTTTAGATATTAAGAAGACTAAATTAAATTAAGAACTAAGTGATTAAGTAAATATCAATATTAAAAGCATGCACACTTGTTTAATCCACTTGAAGCATTCGAGTTGTTCTTTTGTTCACTTAAGGTCTAATTGTGCTCAAACATTAAACTAGTATCCCTACTAGATATTATAGTGATCAAATCAATACTTGCGAATTCCCATAAGCTTATACCAATTGATCTTAGTTGAATCATGCAATTATCATATGTACTTAGCCTAGGTTAAAGTCCCCTAAAACCCTTTAGTGATCAAAATCCCTTAAGAAAACCAAACTTCACTATGTTGACTAAGGACCAACTGATTACCAACCCAAACGAAGACCTCAATCCCTTGAAAGCCTTAATTTGATTATCTAGATCACCTAAGTGTTGAAGTACAAATTACTTCACTAATCAAATCCCTTTAAATGCTACACAACTCATATAATCAAAGTCAAGTCCAAAACAAGTATAACAAAAGATCTTGTGACTAATTCTAGTGACAAATTATAATCATCACCTATAAATTCATCTAAACACAATCATATATCATCAATATGAACAACCCATAGCATTCAAGATTCATAAACAAGTGCACATAGTAAAATCTAGCCAATCATGGCTAGAACAATATCAATACAAGCTAATAAAGTAAATCTAAACATGATTAAGCAATAAGCAAGAGTAAATTGTACCAAACTTAAGAAATTACAAAAGTGACAAATGAAGAAGATGAAGATGATGATGAATAAGCCCTAGATCTTGATTCAATCTTGAAATCCTTGATGTAGAATGGAATGGAAGATGGAAACTTGATGAAAACCTTAATAAAATAGCTATAAAACCCTAATTTTGATCAACCACCACGAACTATGAATGATTGATAATGAAAACCTTAATCTCTTCCTTTTTGTACTCTTCAAAATCTACCCAGAAAACGCTGGTGGGAAAATGCTGGTGGAACGTCGTTCCTCTTTAAGGAACGTCGTTCCTTGTCTTCATGCTTGGAACATCGTTCTGGAGTTATGGAACGGCGTTCTTGAATCGTGCTAGAATTCCATTTTCTTCTGTTACCTTTTTCTTGTAAATTTCCCAGGTAGAACGTCGTTCCTATCTTTGGAACGACGTTCTTGAGGATGGAACGACATTCTTAGAGAGTAGAACGTCATTCTTGTTGCAAGGATGGGCACTTTGCAGTTTTCTTGATCATTTAACACACTTTGGTTAATTTTACACCAAATTTACACTTATAACTGCAATAACACTCATAACACGATAAATCACAAGATCATAGCTTCTCGAACACTTTAGTAATGAAAACCGAGTAAAATGAGGTAGATATTACGTGAGAAACATAGCGTGAATGAACAATATAAAACCTCCTACATTTGAACCTTGCTTGTCCTTAAGCAAGCATAATATAAACAAGCCTTGGAGATAGAGAGCAATAAGATGATCAAAGCCAAAGTGTAAAAAGTTTGAGTAACAATTGATACCTTCATGAATACGCACTTCGATGGCTAGAGTGATCTCCAAAAAATTTCATTTTCTTAGGACCAAGCATAACCTTTCTCTTCTTCTTCTTCTTCTTCTTCTTCTTCTTCTTCTTCTTCTTCTTCTTCTTCTTCTTCTTCTTCTTCTTCTTCTTCTTCTTCTTTCAAACATCAACAAAAACTCGAACATTAAGCTCCAAACCTCTATAACTCAATATTTCATCAAATGGGGCAATGGTGAGGGTGGCAATTCTTGACCAACTCTTCAATTGAACCTCAAAATTACACACCCCTCTTCGATATCTAGCTCCAAGTCTTCAAACATCCTCAAATCACAAATTCAAGCCTAGGCTAAACTTCTACACATCTTCATTCATCTTGAAGCAAACTATCAAATACATGCTCCCTAGAAAGGCTCAAATATCCACAAGATTTGCAATTAAGAACAAATGTATCAAGATTTGAGCTTTTTAGTGTAAACCCTTCTAGGCGCATTCAATAGACCATCACAAGCAAAGACTTCACCTTTTCACCCTAAATTCATCACCACCTAGTCAAGAATTGCCCGCACGCTTCTTTTGAGTACAATGGAGCACCAAGTCATATGAGTCATCCAAGAAAAATGTTTTAGCCTTAAGGAAGACAAGGCTTTAAGAAAACCATTTTCATTTTTGAAAAGGGAAAACGAGCCAAGTTGTGAGATGAGACAAGTTTTTCGAAAATTTTATGGTGTAAAAGCTTTGTGCATTCCATAGCCATCCCTGTTTTTGGACAACCACATGGATAATTAATGCCCGAAATATCACCGACATGAACTACCTTCTTGTATTGAAGGCGATGAGACAATAACTATCTTGGACTCATAAAGGCGATGTGCATAAAATCCATCCCGGTGGTGGGACGACTGCACGGGTAGTTACTTTCCCGGTATAACACCGAAGTGAACTACCCCCCGGTGTCGGAAGCGATGAGAAAGCAACTACCTTGGGTGTAAGATTGGCGGTGGGTCCATTGCGCGATACTTGGAAGACTTTACTTCCAAGCTTAGGTCTTTTTCAAGCAATACTTAACTTGAGAGACTTTACTCCCAAGCTTGGAGCACAATATAACTTGGAAGACTTTACTTCCATGTTTGGAAGACTTGACTTCCAAAATAACAAATGGGAGGACTCGACTCTCCTGGGAGTGTCAAAGCTTAAAGCTTTTATTCACCCGTGTACTTCCCAAATAACAAGCTTTTATGCTTATGTTGAGAAAAGGTAGGAATTAGTTATTACCTTTCCGTTAATTGATATATAGCACAAGGGTGCCATAGCTTTTGGCTATGGCGTGTGTTGTCTAGCAACACTAGCATGAAGCCATTGCTCTTCATCAAGAAGATAGATCATGGTGAAGCTCGGTGGCTCCTCTTCCCATGGTACTTTACATCTTAAAATGATGCAAATATGAAATGGTTTAGATAAGGAAGTCTCCTATACCAAGTAAAATGAAATTCGGGAGACTTTACTCCCTAACAATAATGGATGGACTTGAGTCATCTGGAAGTGTTAAAGCATGGAGCTTTAAACACTTGGTTTTGGTGCAACATGGAAGACTTTAACTTCCATGCAAAAGTTTCGATTTTTCTTTTGATTTTATCATTTTGAGCACAAAATCTTTTGAAAGTGAGAGACTTTACTCCCACTTGGGAATTGCAAGAACAACACAAAGGGAAGACTTTACTTCCCTAAGTTTTGAAATGACAAGGAAAAGACTTTAATTTTCCATAATTTACAAGTTCTAGCCATTTAAATGTTTATGATCTGTGTTGATGTAATGGCTAGAGACTTGTTAGAAAAATTATATCAACATTGAAAGTTTTAATCTTTATAGTGTATGTGACAAGTTTAATCCGAAAAGTTCAAAATGACTCGATATTTTTACTCTCCCCCTACATTTAGTTTGATGCAATGCCCTCATTGCATTTGAACGATAAGATAAGTAAAAATGAGGGACATTTTTAAAACAGAATAGAAGAGAGAAGAAAATAAGACCGGAATTAGATCAAGTGATCTTTATTGTCATCAATCGGAATAAACGTAGTCACCAAAGAATGCAAGTTGATGACCTTGACGCCTGAACTTAATACCAGGCTTGGATCAATCATCAAAAAGTGTATCCTGCCACTAAGATCGACAAACAAACAAAATATACCACATACAAATCCACACGCAATCACAAAATTATTACAATCATAGCATGATATTGTGCGAGAATAGCAATACAAGTGTACTACCTCGCACCAAATCAATGATCCAAAGATCCCACACAATTATCAAAATAGTTTAAATTACAAACCAAGTCATAAGATTGTTTCATTAATCACAATGAATCAATAGTTAACCACTTAACCTTTACACGCTGAGGTTCCTTCACCTTCACAACGACTTATCGAATTGAGTGATATTACCTTCAAAACATGCCTTTGCTTTTACTCCTTGACACCAAAGCGCATCATTGGAAGTTTCTCTAACCCATCTAAGTTAATCCCTAGGTACTTAGCAATGCGAGTAACATAGTGACCACCAACACTTGGGAGCTTAGCTTTATCTCCGGTTGCATCAAAGAGGTAGCTTGCAATGAGGTTAGGAACATGGACGTGTTTTCGCTTATGAATCTTATGAATCAACCAAATATCGAACGATGTTATCTTATCCTCATCCTTCATGTGGTGGAAAACCGTATTTGTAAAGAACCGTTGAATATATCTAAGTGTAGGACTTGAAAGTGCTTGAGGCACTAGGTTGGCGGGTGTGAACTCGGCTTTCCTAATCTTATGCCAAACCTTCTTTGGATCGAACTCATTCGGATTGAAAGTCACACAATCGGCAAGTACATGTAAGTGATATTAGGAGAGGCATCATTGTAAAGATTTAAACTTGACATGAATTACGCCATACTCAATTTCCATTCTTTGCCTCCTAACCTAAACGTGAGGTAATCTTCTAGCCACGGTGAACGTACTCTAAAATGAACCCTCAAGGTTGTTAGAAATTCTTGAGTTAACAAGGGGTAGACATCCTCACGGATATCAAGCAAAGGACCCCATGGGTTCATGCTTATGTGGTATTCCACAACCTTAAATGCGTCCCTAATCTCACTAATCATCCCCGCGTGTTCTAGTGGAACCCAATCAATATACTTGGCCGGGCACACCGGCAATTGAATTCTAATAAGCATTCGAGATTTTAAAGCTTCATTTTGAAGAACCTCTTGTAACCATTCATCAGTATTGGATGCTCGCTTCTTTCCTTTATAGATTACCTAAAACACAAGCACAAAAACACAACAAACGCATTTCCAATTTCATAGCGTTAGCAAACAACAAATTTCTCGCAAACAAACAACAATGGGGCATACGCCCCCTACATTTAATCCATTAACACAAGCTTCACAATTGTCCTGTTTAGGCTAAAATGATCAACATGAAATGATGGTACAATGCTCAACTCGGGTCAAACTAGATGTGTGCAATTCTAGAAAACCTAAATAACCTTGCAAGTATACCGAAAGAACATATTAAAATCACTAGCCAGAGTATTTCATGCTTCAAATTACAAATTCAATGTCAAAAAGTCAATGCCGGTCAATCCCTAAAGTCATTAACCCTAATCTCAATTACATAGTGAAAGAAACACTAAATTTAAGGGTACATGGCAATAGCATGTTGGTTAACTAGCAAAAAACCGTAGACAATTTTTAGAAAATCCTAGAATCACAAAGTTGAATTTAGTGCATCTAAACATGGTAAACATGTAAATCAACAACATTGCAACCTAGAATCTACAATATTATCATCATAATCAACTTAGATCTAGCATAATTGACAAGCATGGCACATAAGGTAAAAATCATGAAGATTTCACAAATAAGTGCAATTAAGTGAAATAAGTGCAAGATCATACTTGAAACATGTTTGATGTTGATAAATTAGCAAGATCCTTGAAGAAAATAGATGAATTAGATGAAATATATCAGGTTTTTCTAAGTGTGCAAGTCAGAGGTAAGAAAGTTATATGAGTGTGAAAAAGTAATTTAAATAAACCCCTTAAAACACATTCAAAACAGGGCCTGGAACGCCGTTCCATAAACTGGAATGTCATTCCAGTTTACCAGGAAAATGGAACATAGTTCCTAAAATCATAACGTCGTTCTACCTAAAAGAGGAACGTCTTTATTTAATTAAGAAAGTCGTTCCTGGAAGTGCCTAAAACTGCTTCTGTTCAAAGTTGAGAAAAAGAACGTCGTTCCATCGATATGAACGTCATTCCTGGATCTGTCTAGAACTTGTTCTATTTATGTATGAGATAAAGAACGTCATTCCATATCTTGGAACGTCGTTCCTGGAGTAGATTTCCAGTTTTTTAAATTTCAAGTTCAAGCAAGCACCTTCCTACCCAAATTACCAACTGTTTTTGGTCTTTTCAAATTTTCCAAATGCATAAAATGCAACTATATGCCAATGCAAGCTATCAAAAATGAAAAAACAAACAATTCTACATGGAATGCAAACTAGCGTGAACAAATATACACAAACGTAATCATTTTTGGTCTAGGGTCTATCACATGACCCGTTTAAGCACAATAGTATCACTTAGGGTAGAGCTTGATGTCCATTCACCTTGAAAGTATCCTTATCTCCATATAACTCGACATAAACCGTTGAGTAAGCTTTCTTAACTATATAAGGACCCGACCATCTAGAATTTAACTTACCGGGCGAGAACTTAAAACGTGAATTGAACACTAAAACATTGTTGTTTTGGTGAAATTCCTTGGAACCTTTAAGTCGAGCGTCATGCCATCATTTGGTCTTCTCTTTGTATTCTAAAGAGTTTTCGTATGCCTCTAACCTAAGCTCCTCTAATTCATGTAATTGCATCACCCATTTTTCCTTGGCTTGTTCTAGGTCTAGGTTTACTTCCTTCAATGCCCAAAATGCTCTATGCTCTACTTCTACCGGGATGTGACATGCTTTCCCATAAACTAGGCGAAATGGTGTTGTGACTATTGGTGTCTTGTAAGTAGTTCTAAATGCCCATAAGGCATCATCAAGCTTGCTTGACCAAACCTTAGGATTATTGCTAACTGGTTTTTCCAAAATTCTTTTCAAAGCAAGATTCGTGTTCTCGACTTGACCACTAGTTTGGGGATAGTAAGGGGTCGAAAAACGATGTGTTACACCACATTTTTCCATTACTCTCTCCATAAGACTATTAGGAATGTGCGTGCCTCGATCCGAGATCGACGCCTTTGGCACTCCAAACCTAGAAAACAAATTCTTCAAAAACTTAACAACTACCCTAGCATCATTGGTTGGCAAGGCTTTGGCCTCGGCTCATTTCGAAACATAATCTACCGCAACCAAAATATAGAGACACTTGTTCGAATTCGAAAATGGAACCATGAAGTCTAGGCCCCATACATCAAATATTTCACATATTTAGATGCCGGTTTGAGGCATTCCATCCCTCTTTAAAATGAAACCGGAACTTTGGCAAGAATCACAATGTTTCACCAACTCATGGGCGTCCTTGAATATCGTGGGCCAATAGAATCCGGAATCAAAAACCTTTTTAGCGGTGTGATTCGGCCCAAAATACCCTGTAACATCCCAGGTAACACGTTCCCCGTAGCATGATATTGTACGCTTTGCCCGTAGGCGCACGGATTTTTCTTGGCAACCACACACGACGACACTTTCCCAGGAGGTCACCTATCCTGGTAGTGCTCTTGCATTAGCACACCTAACTGCAGAGTTCTTATGAGATCTGCTGCACTTGTGGTCCCAAAATGCGTCATTCTAGGAAAGGTCTCCACACCCTTATAAGGCATGCTTCGTTCCCCTCTCTAACCGATGTGGGACATATGTTACAATCCTCCCCTAAAGGGACACAGAATCCCCGCTGTGCACGTTTGGTCCGGGGCCTAGCTCTGATACCATCTGTGACATCCCAGTCCAATAACAGTCTAAAACTGTCTCAATAAAGTCCCAAAGATAGTCCACAACCAGTCTCGAATACTGTGTGGGAAAAAAAACTAATCCGTTTAACATAAATGGTTAAACCAAAAGGCATGACAAGAAACTCATAATGTCCGTAACGAGTTCGGAAAGCGGTCTTAGAAACATCGATTTCCTTGACTTTTAGCTAATGGTAATCGGACCTAAGATCAATCTTTGAATAGATGCTGGACCTTTGCAATTGGTCAAACAGGTCATCAATACGCGGGAGTGGATAACGATCCTTGATGGTTAGCTTGTTGAGTTCCCGGTAATTAATACACATCCTCAACGTACAATCTTTCTTCTTGACAAATATAACGGGTGCTCACCACGGAGATGAGCTAGGACGAATGAAACCTTTCTCCAAAAGTTCTTGGAGTTGGTTAGATAATTACTTCATCTCTAGTGAATCCAAGCGGTATGGTGCCTTTGCAACAGGTGCAGCACCAGGGGTCAAATCAATCTGAAACTCAACCTGTTGTTGGGGAGGGAGACCAGGGAGTTCTTCAGGAAATACTTCAGGAAAGTCTCTAATGACCGGCACATCTTCAATGCGTTTCTCTCCCGATTCGACTTCCTTAACATGAGCCAAAATGGCTTGGTATCCTTTCATTATATACTTGCGGGTCTTGATGAAAGAGATGATGTTGAGTTTGGAACCACTCATCTCCCCTTGAACAATTAAGGTTTCCCCATTCTCAATAGGTATGTTAATGGTTTTCTCATAGCACATGATTGTAGCTCTTAATGGATGTAACCAATCCATCCCTAAGACTACATCAAAGCTCCCTAATTCGACTGGCAATAGGTTGATCTTAAAGTGTTTGTCGGCTAAAACCAGATCACAAGTTTTTATACACATTGTCTACTTTCATAACCTTACCATTTGCTACTTCTACAAGACGCTTAATTTCTAAGTCTTGTGGTTTTTCAGTGAATAAGGCACAAAAACTCAGTAGACACATAACTTCTATCCGCACCAGAATCGAATAAAATAGTAGCATAGAAGTTGTTAACAAGAAACGTACCCGTTATCACTTCATCATCATCACGGGCTTCTTCAGCAGTCATCACAAATGCCTGGCTTTTAGCATTAGCATTTCCCGTGTTGCCCTTTTTCTTCGGACACTGGTTGTGGAAATGCCCCTTTTCACCACAGTCATAGCAAGTAGGAATGATTGCATTGGATTTGGTTGCAGACGTATCCGTTGGAGGAACTACAACTCTACAATTCTTGACTATATGGCCAATCTTCTTAGACTTGGTGCATTCAGCCTTGCACCACCTAGAATGATGTTTCTCACAACGCTTACAGAAAGGTTGTTTCCCAGAGTAACCTCCTTTTGAATTATCGGCAACTTTCTTATTTGAACCTTGGTTCGATCCCTGAGCAGATTCAAATTTCCTTTAGCCCTCATTTGTCTTGGCCTTAGCTTGTTTATTTGCCGCGGCTTTTCTCCTCTTAGCCATCATGAGGTTTTGAGCCATTAGTATCACTGCAACTAAAGTCTCCTTACTAGCAGCAATGACATTTCCCTGAATCTCTTTAGGAAGGCATTCTATATACCTTTCTATCTTTTTCTACTCAGTTGGTACCATCTCTGGGCAAAAAGTAAACAACTCTATAAACCTATTGGTATAAGCTTCAATGTCAGTTCCTTTTACCTTTAATTCCTAGAACTCAACTTCCAGCTTTTGAATTTGGTTTCACGGACAGAATTTTTCTATCATCATTCGTTTCAGAACAGGCCATGGAATGGCATTTGCAGCATCTAGCCCCACAGTTTGGGCATAGCCATTCCACCATGTTAGAGCTAAGCCACTTAGCATATGAGTGGCATACTTTACTCAGTCGACATCCGCACAATTACATATGTGAAAGATGGATTCGAGCTTCTCGAACCAACGAGTCAGTTCAACAGCTTCCTCACTCCCATTAAAGGACGGAGGCTTGCAATTCATAAACTCCTTGTAGCTGCAAGAAGTGGGAGGATTTCCTTGATTGTTCCCATGGTGATTGTTATGATTGCCTTAAGCGGCGGCCAACTGCTATTGGAATTGTGCAGGAGTCAAAGAGACATTCGGGATATTGGTAGCACCTCAAGTTGATTGAGCCATCGTTCTTCAATACATAAATACAGTATTAGTTGAAGGGTTCGTGGTGCTAATAAATGATAAGTTTAATAAATGCACAAGGTTCACACAACAAATACAACCAAACAGATACGAATTGAGGTATGATAAGTGGTAGGAATGACAAGATGTAATCAAAATACTTGAATTAAATCATAAAAACCACTAGTTTTACATGAATCAAAGAAAACCAATGTAACTTAGGCATATGCCCTTACATAACCAACGGAAATGGAAATGAATAAGAATCCTAAGATCTAATCTTTCTTAGGCGACGGAGGCTTGAAATGATCCTTAATGTATCCCTTGAAGTACATTACAAACTTCTCCAATTCCACCAGTGCATCATGCTAGCGGTCGAGCTCTCTTTCTTGTCTAGCAAACATCACGGAGAACTTGTCATACACCCTTTTCACATTGCTGTCTGTATAGTCCATGCGCTTCTCCATCTTAGCTAAATGATCGCGTAACGTATATCTCAAAGTTACAGTGCGACTCTGTAGGTTCATGATATCACACCGAACTAGAGCATGTTCATACTCGGTATAGACAAAATCGAAAGCCTTTGGCCTCTTAGATGTACTAGCATCATCAGTAGCGAGAGTCTCCGGCTCCTTCCTCTTAGGTGAGGGAGTCTTAGTAACAGGAGGTTCAACTTCCTCTTCGGAATCATCTTCTAAACTGCAGATAACTCTAAGACCATCATAAGCCGGATTAGCCTCCTCATTAGCTGGTTCCCAAAACACTTCCTCTTCTTCGGTTCGGACTCTTCCTCGGGTTCCTCCTCAGAATTATCCTCACCTTCATTGTGTTCTTCAACCTCTTCATCATCACCTTCATCGTCCCCATCATAATCATTTTGAGGTTCTTCCTTCACCGATGAGTGTGGTGGAGTGGCATGTGTGTAGATCGAAGATGCGGGTGGAGTAGCTGGTCGGTAAATTGGAGATGTTGGTGGAGAAATGGGTCCATAAGCTGGAGTGTGAACGGATCTTTCCATATCAGATTCTTCGGAGTCAGAAATAATGATCGGGTTGTGGCTCGACATCCTAGAAGAAAGGAAAGAAAGAAATCAGAATGTTTCTAAGGTAGACGTAAAAGCACGAAAGGAAATAATAAGGAAAGGCACTAAAATCTTAAGTCATGAAAGGTCATAGTCCTATAGATTGCTAAGACACCCTAACTAACACATAAGGCACATATAAATGCAATTCTGGTTCTCTATAACAAACCGTGCTCTGATACCAATCTGTCATACCCCCCAAATAGGGTCGGGGGTAAATATGACTTTTACAATATCATCACACAGTTATATAAACGAGAACGATTCTAAATGAGACGTTTAATAAAATCAGTAATTTAATTGCAGTGGAAAATGAATTGTTTTACATGGTAAACCCAAAAGTAATAAATGTTTAACAAATGTTAAAATATAGATAGTGTGGACTCCAATGCAATAGCAAGCAAGCAACATAGGGCAGCACATAAGCTATTCATCACCTGAGATAAACATGCTTAAAATGTCAACACAATGGTTGAGTGAACATCATAGGTTTAATAATTAATAAGTTTAGACCACAAGATTTATTTCGAAACATCAAAATATTTAATATTCCATGAGTTATAATATCGAGCTAAACATTAACCCCTGACACTGTACGAGTATCGGTAATCATTATTATGTACCCCCTTGATGATCGGTCAATAGGTAGAGACGTCGCTCTCAATAGGCCTACTCACAATAATTAAGCTTGCAACATTTCAATTCCAGTAATTAACGATATTATGGCGGGGATTTGCATGTAAGAATACAAGTTAACAAAAGTCTCACGAAGTTGCATATCAAAGGTTTAGGCACTTGTGTCTAAATTGTAAACCATTTAAAGCAAGCATGTGTCTCACCCCAAGATTCATAAAATACATTAAAATATGTAAAAAGCGGGGCTATGAGTTCCCCGTAGTATGATATTGTCCGCTTTGCCTATAGGCGCACGGATTTTTTTTGGCAACCACACACGACTAGCACTTTCCCAGAAGGTCACCCATCCTGGTAGTGCTCTTGCATGAGCATGCTTAACTGCAGAGTTCTTATGAGATCTGTTGTGCTTGTGGTCCCAAAATGCATCATGCTAGGAAAGGTCTCCACACCCTTATAAGGCATGATTCGTTCCCCTCTCCAAACGATGTGGGACGTATGTTACATGCCCCCCGTTGGTCCACTATGACAACTTCTCAAAATATCTCGGGCCTTTTGCCCATATATACATCTCCGAATTACTTGATCCGCCCCAATGCAGAACAAGTGTGGGTCTTCCCAAAAGTAATACCGTAAATCGTTGAAAAACTTTTTCTTTTGTTGGTATGACAAACCTTTTTGTAAAACATTTGAGGCCAAGTAGTTTACAAAATAGGCAAACCATGGGAGTTTATCGACTAGGTCAACTCTCATTAAATGTTCATCCGGGAAGGTATCCCGAAATTTGACTCATCTAAAGGTTGAAGCCCGAAAATGTCTAACGTTGACAAATGGTCGACCGCCACATTCTCCTCTCCCTTTTTATCCTTAATTTCTATGTCAAACTCTTGCAAAAGTAACAACCAACGAATCAAATGATGTTTCGCGTCTTGCTTTTGAAAAAACATACTTTAACGTGGAGTGATCCGTGTAGACGATCGTTTTTGAAAGTACAAGATAAGACCGAAACTTATCGAAAGAAAATACCACCGCGAGAAGCTCCTTCTCGGTAGTGGTGTAATTCAATTGGGCCCTATTTAGGGTCTTGCTTGCATAGTAAACTGGTCTAAAGTGTTGGTCAACTCTTTGACCAAGAACCGCACCTAGTGCATAATCGCTCGCATCACACATTAATTTAAAGTCTTTATCCCAATCGGGAGAAATAAGAATTGGTGGGTTAATGAGCTTTTCTTTCAACAAGTTAAATGCCTCTATGCATTCATCATCAAACAAGAAAGGTTGGTCTTTTTCTAACAACTTGGTCATAGGCCGGGCGATTTTCGAAAAATCTTTTATAAAACGACGGTAGAAATCCGCATGCCCAAGAAAACTTCGAATTGCTTTCACATCCGATGGTTTAGGTAAGTCTTTTATCACACTAATTTTAGCTTTGTCTACCTCAATCCCAGCCTTTGAGATTTTATGACCCAACACTACCCCCTCGTTGACCATGAAGTGACATTTTCCCCAATTTAGAACTAAATTTTCATTTTGCAACGGGACAACATTTTATCAATGTTTTTAAGATAATGATCAAATGAGTCTTCGAATATCAAAAAGTCATCCATGAATACCTCCATAGTATCCTCAACCATATCCCAAATAATAGCAAGCATGCATCTTTGGAAGGTCCCCGGGGCATTACATAGCCCAAAAGGCATCATTCGATATGCAAATGTACCATAAGGGCATGTAAAGGTCGTCTTTTCTTGGTCTTTGGGGTCTATCAGGATTTGGAAGTATCCCAAAAACCCGTCAAGAAAGCAATAGAACTCTCTCCCGGCTAGACGTTCGATCATTTGATCGATATAAGGGAGTGGAAAATGGTCTTTCCGTGTGGCATCGTTTAAACGCCTATAATCAATGCATCGCCATCTCGTGATGGTTCGGGTCGGGACAAGCTCATTTTGTTCATTTAAGATCACCATGGTCCCACCCTCTTTGGGCACCACTTGGACGGGACTCATCCATGGTGATTCGGATATTGGGTAGATAAGGCCCGCATCTAGCAATTTGATCACTTCTTTTTTAACTACCTCTTTCATTTTTGGGTTAAGTCTTCGTTGTAGTTGGACAACCGGTTTAAAATTCTCTTCCATGAGAATCTTGTGTGTACAATATGATGGATTGATCCCCGGGATATCCGTAGTCTTCCATGCTATGGTCGTGTGATGGGACTTAAGAAGTGACACAAGCCGTGTCTTTTGGTCTTGGGTGAGTCTCGAAGAGATATCACCAGAAGTTGGTTTGCTTCCTTAAGATAAGCATATTCAAGATGCACGGGGAGCTCTTTGAGCTCAAGAGTAGTAGGTTCTTCCCATGCAGACTTGATTCGAAATCTATCTTCGTTGGGAATATACTCATATGGTTCTTCCTGAGTAGTCTCACATTCAATTTCACATTCATCAACATAAACGTTCATCAAATCCCTAACGTCGGCCTCTAAATCCACAATGTCATTATCACAAATTTGGTTGAACCCCGTGGTATTAACCCTTAAAATATTTTCAAACTCCTCATCTACACAAAAGTCAATGTGGTCAAGGGCATAACACTCATCATCATCGGTATTGCTCGGTTGCTTCATAGCTTCCTAGATGTTTATGGTAACACACTCTTCACCAACTCCAATGTTGAGTTGATTGCGTTGTACCAAGATGATGGTGTCGGCGGTCGAAAGAAATGGTCTTCCTAAAATGAGGGGGACTTGAAGATCCTCCTTCATCTCCATGATAACAAAATCAACCGGGAACACCAAGGTGTCAATGCTAACCAAAATGTCCTTTGCGATACCAATAGCGGTGTCAAATGAATGGTTAGCCAATCTTATCCTAATCCGGGTCGGTTTAAGAGGTCCAAGGCCGAGTCTCTCATAAAGTGAATTGGGCATTAGGTTACTGCTTGCACCCAAATCGGCAAGTGCATTGAAGACTTCTGAGTCACCAAACAAACAAGGGAAAACAAATTTTCCCAGATCTCCCAACTTCTTAGGAATCATTGGCCTTGATGCAAGAATCTTGTTGCATTCCTCTTTAATAAAGAAAGATGTTTCATCATGATATTTACCCCTTTTAGATATTAGCTCCTTAATGTACCGACCATAGTTTGGCATTCCATTAAGCAAATTGGTGATTGGCAAGTTGACGGAGACGTTTTTCATCATATCTTGAAACTTTTTGTATTGAGCCGCCATTTTGTCCTTCCTTAAAGCTTTTGGATATGGCACCGGTCTCGTAGCCTTCAAAGGCTCATTACCCTTTTTCTTGCCTGTTTCATCATTACCCATACCCTTGGTTGAGTCGACCTTTTCTTTACCCTTCTCCTTACTAACCCCGATCTCCTCTTCACTAAAGCTTGGTAGTGGCTCTTAGGTGATAAAGGGTCGTGGATGGGGATCTTCAATCCCTTGAGTGGTTAGACCGCTTTTAGTGGTTATGACATTGACATTTTCATTTCGATTTGGGTAGTTAGTGTTTTGTTGGTGCTTTCGATAGGAATCACTCTTATGTTGTTGTTTTGTTGGTTTTGGTATTGTTGTCGGTTATTGTTGTAATTGTTGTTCGGGTTGACTTGTGTGTTGGATGGTAAGGTGCCTTGAGGTCTTTCGGCAACTTGGTTAGAAAGTCTCTCAACGGTGCTCTCAAGGTTTTGAAATGAAGCTTGTTGGTGCTTTAATTGTTGCTTTAAGAACTCGTTCTCCTTTAACAAGAATGTTTCGGTTGTCTCCTCCTTCTTTATGTAATTTTGCATGATTTCTTCTAGGCTTTTTGAAGGTTGGGGTTGTTGAGTGTTTTGTTGAGGTTGTTGATTGTAACCTTGATTATTTTGTGGTTGACTATAACCTTGATTTTGATAGCTTTGATTTCCTTGGTTGGTATAAGGTTGGTTGTTATAATATTAGTTTTGGGATTGGTAATTGTTGTTTCAGTTTTAGTTATAGCTTGAGTTGTATCCTTGGTTTCGGTTTTGATTGGTAAATTCGGGTGGTGGATTGGGTTGATTATTGAACGATACTTGTCTTTGGTTAGGGCTGTAATAGCCTTGGTTTGATGTTCCACTCTTTTGATAGTTTTGATTACTCACATAGTTGAAATTAGCATCCGAATTCATGGGAATGTTATCCAAATCAATATGGTTGCATTGATTAATTTGGAGACAATTCTTGGTGAGATGTGGCCCTTCGCACCTTTGACAACCTACTTGCATAGCGACAATCATTTTTTGTAGCTTTTTCAACTCTTTCCCATATATTTGAAATTGATTGTTTAAGCTTGCAAGTGTGACTTGCCCATTATTACTCTCTACTTGTGTTACACTTTTCCTTGGTAAATCTCGAGGTGATGGAGCCCACATGTATGTATTAACCGAGATATCCTCTAGCAAAGTTTCGACTGCATTTGGTAATTTGTACATAAACATTCCACCCGCGGACGCATCAAGAGTTTGTCTTGTCAAAGCATTAGTGCCCCTGTAGAATGTGTTAATATACTCATTCTTTGTCAAACTATGCGGTGGACAAGCTCGTAACATCTTCTTAAAACGTATCCATGCATCATACAAATGTGACAACCCGGAAATTTCTGACCAAATTTAAACTTGATCTTTATATGTTTTCGACACGATAAGCAAAGTCTGTAATGTTAAGTCTCAAAAAATTTGAAACTATGTTTATATATTCAATTACCCTTCGACCATTCTCGACAATTCACGAACAATTATATGTAAATAAATATGTATATGAATATATATTTATATTAATTGAAAATGTTAACCAAGTATTAGATATATAATACTTTACATGAACGTATTTGTTCGATATATTTATCGACGGAATTAGAAGATATTATCAAATGATTGAATTATCTGATACATTGTGATATGATTACGTGTTTCTGTTATGAGGTCCACTGTGATTTATGAAATCTGTCCTTTTTAACGGTATTCGGAAATAATGGTAAAGTGATCTTCAAGTAAGGACAAAAGTGTCAATTAACAGGAACTAGACAAGGGATATGGGAGTTTCCTGTTCGATTTTCCTATATAGGTATTAACTAGTTAACTTTCATATTATTTAGGGTGAAAGTGAAATTTTGGGAATATAGATAACTTAGAAAATGGATATCAACAAGTTAAGAAAAATGACGTTTTTCATTAAAATAATTTTATACATTTATGTAACCTTCGGACTTTATCTTACGCTTCATCAGCAAATGGTAATTTAAAAACTTGAAAACCTGTTATGAATTATATATGATCTTACTTTTCTAAAATGTTTTATGATATAACGATCTCCATTATTTTAACCTTTTAACAAAATGATTCTTAAATATATTTAGTTTTGGGAAATAAAATTATCATATTTATTTGATTTAGTTTCAAACGTACAAAAACGTTTTCAGTTTAAAAAGAACTTTATTATTAAAACAATTATTAAGATAAATTGCTTATGAGTTTTGAAGAACTTAATTAAAGCTTTGTATTACAACTTATAATATATATATATACATTTATATATATATATATATATATATATATATATATATATAAACATATATATATATACACACATATATATATATATATACATATATATATATATATATATATATATATATATATATATATATATATATATATATATATATATATATATATATATATATATATTATATATATATATATTGTTTCAAAAACGTAAACGTAATATAACATAATATTTTCTATTATTTAAATGGTTATAAATAAAATTTGAAATATAATTATTTTCTTTAAAAAACTAAAATATTATATTAGTAAATAAATATTTCAATAAGATGTACAATTTATTTTTTTTTCTAACTAAAAATATACATATATTTTACAATGTGATAAGGTATAATTTAAAACGTTTCGATATTATTAAACATATTTTAATAAACAATGAGAAGTAGATTTATAGAAGCAAATGACCAAAACACTCGAACATTCAAGTTACACTTTGAGTGATATAGTTTAATTATGAGTAAGTTTAATTATTGATATAGGTACACGTCGCAAAACGTAAAGTGCTAGTTTTCTAAGCGTACGAAAAGTCGTTCGAAAAGCCGGAACCGAGACTTTAGTCGAGTGACAACGTACAAGTCATCGGAACTAATTTTACAAGTTAACTATGCACGTGAATATAATATTATATATAATTAATTATATAAATTATATATATATATATATATATATATATATATATATATATATATATATATATATATATA
Organism: Rutidosis leptorrhynchoides; assembly: GCF_046630445.1. Lineage (NCBI taxonomy): Eukaryota > Viridiplantae > Streptophyta > Magnoliopsida > Asterales > Asteraceae > Rutidosis > Rutidosis leptorrhynchoides. The sequence goes on from NC_092343.1 coordinate 228,914,094, forward strand.
TATATATATATATATATATATATATAAACTGTAGGCACAAGAAGTTGCTCGAGGGTGAGCTGGAAGCCATGGCGCCGCGATCGCGGCCAATGTTCCCCTAAGAGTTCCGCGATTGCGGAGCTACGAGACACAAGTCTGGACCTATAAAACTCGATCACCACGGCCGAATGATTTCACATATTCAAATCTCTCATCTCTATATACTCCGTATGATTTATATTATTTATTATTATTATTATTATTATTATTATTATTATTATTATTATTATTATTATTATTAATCTTATTATTATTATTAGAAGTATTAGTATTATTATTAATATTATACATAAAATATTACGACGGATTGCAGTCCGAGTGATTTCAAAATGGTTTTTTGAGCGGGATAGAGCTAAGGAAATTATGGGTTATAGCTATGGAGATTATGAGTATTGTTCGGGGGTATTGCTCGAGAGGTCAAACTAGTGTTTATCATTTCCGTTGCGTGTACGTACTTTCCTGCAATATTGAATCACAATATTGATACGTGAGCATTCATATCTTATCTTTTATATATTAATAGTGTGTCCCTGACTAGTGCTTGAGAATATATGATTATGCATGCTTGAATGTTTATTTTCGTTGTGATATAGTTTATGATAAATCATGAATTTAATACATATGCTACTAAGATAAGGTATATGATATGCATGTCGTTGAAAAGTTGTCGAAAAATTAATAGCTTTTCATTTAGAAGTCGTGTGTGTTCGTTGAACGGATTAAAAGATATGGTTAACTGAATTATTATTAATTCTATTATTATTATTATTATTATTATTATTATTATTATTATTATTATTATTATTATTATTATTATTATTATTATTGTTATTATTATTATTATTATTATTATTATTATTATTATTATTATTATTATTACTATCATCGTTCTAATTATCGTTATTATTATTATCTAATAATAATAATAATTATTATTATTATCATTATCATTAGCAATATAGGTATTATCTTTAAAATTGTTATTGTTATTATTAATACTATCATTATTATCACTAAAGGTTATTATTAATATTATTATTATTATTATTATTATTATTATTATTATTATTATTATTATTATTATTATTATTATTATTATAATTATTAACATTGATATTAAAATTAGCACTTTTATTAAAAATTATCATTTCTAATAGAAATATCATTGCTATTATAAAATATTATCAATATTATCATTTTAGGATTATTACTATTAAAAATTATCATTCTTTATAGAAATATTTTTATAAAATATTATTTTAACTATTCTTATTATGATAATTATTATATATATAGTAAATATTATTATTAAGATAAATTATATCAATATTACTAATATTAAAGTATTGATACTATCAATTATCCTTTAAAATTTATCATCGTTATTAAAACTATCATTCTATTAAAAATTATTATTATTATTATTATCGTTTTTATTAGAATATTTTATCATTAAAAAGTATAGAATTTAAAAACTATCATTTTATTTAAAAAAATCATTACTATCAAATTTATTAGTATTATTAAAAACATTATTATTACCATTATTATTTATATTAAAGTACTTTTAATAACATTATCGTTATTATTATTATCATTATTATTATTACAAAATAATATAACTTTTACTCATTATTATTATTATCAATATTATTTTATCAAATAAATATGTGATACAAAGATTTTTTACCACATGTAACATAATTACATTAATAATACATACCACTATATTTCCATGATATTAAGTGAACTATATAAACTATATTACTTAAGATATATAAAAGAATATTTTTATTATATATAAAATTTTAATATTCATTTTTATTTATTAATAAATGACTTGTATTATTTACTTTAATAAAATCTGATAAATATATTTAAATACATAAAATGATTATATTTAAGGTATATAATAAACATGTATAGATTATGAAAGTCATTTTGGGTCAAACTGATTTTTGTTAACTTTTGCATATCGGTCTCGAGCATTAGGGTTGTGGTACACTATGACTCGACCTTAATTGTTAGACAGATATATATATATATATATATATATATATATATATATATATATATATATATATATATATATATATATATATATATATATATATATATATATATATATATATATATATATATATATATATATATATATATATATATATATATATATATATATAGGTTCGTGAATCTGATGCCAACCCTACACTTGTTCAATGACGTCATATGTATTTTTACTACGAAATACAGTATTGTGAGTTTCATTTGCTCCCTTTTTAAATGCTTTTGCAATATATATTTTTGGGACTGAGAATACATGCGCTGCTTTTATAAATGTTTGACGAAATAGACACGAGTACTTAAAAACATTCTACGACTGAATTATTATACCGGATATCACCCCTTTATAGCTTGGTAACCTAAGAATTAGGGAACTGACCCCTAATTGACGTGAATCCTAAAGATAGATCTATGGGCACTAACGACCCCCATCCTGAGAGTTTGGATGCTTTAAAACTTCGATTTTTATACAGATGTGTTAATCCTGTACGTATACAGATGTGTTAATCTTGTATCTTTGGGGATATCCTATATGCATTATTGTTAATGTCGGTTACCAGGTGTTCATTCGTATGAATGGATTTGTATACAGATGTGTTAATCCTATATGTTGATTATAAAATTGAAACCTTGTGGTCTATCAAAATTACTGAATTTTATTGTTTTATGATAAACTTATGAACTCACCAACCTTTTGGTTGACACTTGAAAGCATGTTTATTCTCAGGTATTAAAGAAAACTTTCAAAGTGCATTTTCTCATTTTAGAGATATTACTTGGAGTCATTCATGGCATATTTCAAAAGACGTTGCATTCGAGTCATTGAGTTTAACAAGATTACTATTAAGTCATTTATAGTTTGGATATATTATGAAATGGTATGCATGCCTGTCAACTTTCGATGTAATGAAAGTTTGTCTTTTAAAAATGAATGCAATGTTTGTAAAATGTATCATTTAGAGGTCATGTCACGACCCCCATCTCGATTTCCCAAGATGTGGTATGAACTTTAACATAGTGTCCCAGGTTATAGTCAACGTAGCAGCAGAAACATAAATATTATTACATCACGGTCTCTGTTTTTAGTTTTGGTACATCGTGGTTGCAAAATACAAGTACAGACGTAATACAAATACCAATATATCATAATCTAGCCTATCAATACTAGATTTAACAAAAGACATTTTTAAACTTCCATGATGCCCGACCTGAAAATGCTCCAAAAGCTAAGTACCTGAGATAAATACTTAAAACGTCAATATAAATATTGGTGAGTTCATAGGTTTAGTTACAATGCATATTTAATGGACATCAAGATTTCATGTACAAAACAGTTGAAAAGTTATTCTAGTTCATGAGCTTTCGATATCGAACGTTAACGTAAAAGTACCCGAAAACAAGTGATACTTAAGGTCTAAGTGCAAGTGGTCGAAGGTTATGCATACGATAGCCTATTAGGCCTATCCTGATGTGAGGAGTCATCCTCAAATAGATCTATTCATAATATTCGCGTTTACCAAACCGGTAATTAACGATATCAAAATCGGGATTTATAAATTGACCTTTGTTACACAACATAGAATATAGTTGTAAGTACTTGATTCCAATATGTAAAATAGTAAACAAGTATTATCTCATCCCAAAAGTATAAAAGATTGATTAAAAATGGGACTACGAACTCACTTGATGCGGTGTAAGGTATACACGGTAGTCGGTTTAAATAGTGTGCGGTGATCCGGGCTTGAGACCTAATGAATATTATGAGGTCAGAGGTCATACTATTCCATATAGTATTTAGAATGAGTCTAAGATCAGTCCCCAAGTATTCTTACATGTCCATTTCGATTTTTGATTGGAAACATTATATAATTCGTAGTTTTAAGTTTCAGCAATTCTGTCCAGTTTTACCTTCACATTATATTATGTGTTTCTACCAATCTAGATATCCATTTAAGGTGAGATTACCACCTCTGGAAAGGTTATTGAGTCCCTAATCCAACCATGTAAGGTTAGCTTCTGGATTCAAATTATAAATTGGTCAAATTTATGATTTCCTACAAGTGTGCAATTCTGTCCAGATTTATACTATAAGCTTCCATGCATACTTATAATTAGTAAATCACCTTTGTTTGACTTGTGGCTTTTACAAAACACTAAAAAGATATAAAATAACACATGGTAAAAAGGATTAACTTCCAGCTATTCCTTTGGTTAGTTTTTCAAGACCATACTTTAGACCAAAATCAGACTACAACAGTTTTCTTTATTAAATCTATATAGCCTTTTCTCCTAAACTACTACATGGATTTTAGTGAATCAAGTCTTGTTTTGTTCCTATATTAGTACCCTTTTAAGTATAGAAGGATATATCTGAAGGTATTTCGTATGCCCGAGAGACATATTAAATTAACGCGGCTAATATGTTTTGATCCAAGTCGGGTCATACCCAATAACAAGCTTACCGACACCTTATTCGTATTTGATCTTAACGATTGGATCATTGATCGAATACGCGACACTTGAATTTTAAGAAAAATGATTTTCTGATATATTACTTGATGTGTATATAAATTATGGAATAATTTATATAATTAAAACTTAATTATTTATAGGTTAAATAATTAATTATGTTATATTACATTTTATAAAATTGGTTTTATATAAAATGTATACATAACAAATAAATGTGCATGTTTATAAAATATGTTTATGAATACTAGTTTTATAAAACTAGTTTTATAAAACTATTTTATAATAAATATGGAAGTGGCATTGGGAGTTCCATTGAGCATGCCATTTGACTAGCAAAGTGTGTAGTTACTTCAAGAATCAAGAAGCATAAGTAATAATACTTGTTGGGGACTACATACACATGCTAAACACATCAAAACACTTCAAAAACTGCACAAAAAAACTCCCTGAATCTGCTGTAGCTGTCGTGAGCTTTTTTGGGCAAAGAAGGGTTCAAATTTTATTTTGCAAGTTCATTCAAGTGTTGCAATTAAATCCTAACTAAAAGCAAAAGGTGTTGGTGGTTAGCTTGGGGTATAACTACTTGAGGTTTCATCCATTTGAAGCTCTATTCTTCATCATCATCTTCATCACTCTCTACCAAGCTTGGAATAGGTATAAACTCCTTTCTTGCTTGTAGTTTGTAAGTATGTTTCACAACTTGATCCTAATTGGGATTTAACTTTCATTGGTTAAAGTTTAACAAGTCCAAAATTGATAATTACATGCTTCCACAAAGTTTGATTCTTAAAATGTTTTAAGCATTTTGTAACTTGTTAAATCCCAACAATGGTATCTAGAGCCGAAGTTGTTGAAATATGCTTCGAGATGGTTATTAAACTCGCTATATATTTTGCATTTTATGTACATGCATGATTGTAAAATGCAAAATTAATGGTTTTGGGTGGGTTTGATTTTATGGCCGAATTTTAGGAGACCCAAAATGGGTTTTTCGGTTCTTCCATTTGGTCATATTTTGGTTGTATGTTAATGTTCACAATCTAAGCCTTGGCCTTGTGTTTGGTTGAATGTTTGGTTGATTTAATTCATTCTTATGGTTTGTAATATTTATTCATTTGGTTTGTAATATTTATTTATTTGTTATGTAATTTATTTTATATTTGGTATGTAAAATAGATTAGGTTGTATTTTCATTTTTTTAGACAAAATGTATTAGGATATATTTTGTAAAATGATGAAGATGATGAAGACTTGAAGAACACATGAAGAAGCATTTGGATGCAAGATTAAGTGGGAGATTTAAAATCTCCTACTTTGTGTTATAACCCCTTTACCGGTGGCATTTGTTTTCGGCTAAACAAATGTCCACCAAAATGGCTTGATTGTGAACATATGATTTTGCATGCGTGGTTATTTTGTATGATTATGTGGATTGTATGTTTGTATGCTACAAGTTAATCACACAAGTCAACAACTAGAAAATGGCAATTTAATTGGTTAAATTAAAACATTATTAACGACATGCAAAACGTCAATTTAAATGGTTAAATTAAAAATGGCTAAAAGGACATTAATAATCGGTTATTAAGAACATGATAAGGATCATATATATAAAATGGTTTATTTCAAGTAATTGACTAAAATTACAAGACTTGAAAATGGATTTCAAATGAACCATACACTAAATGCATGTTGGTGTATGGCATGATAGTTTTCTCAAACTAGAATTAATGAAAACTTAAAATCCCTTATTAACAAGGTAAACAAGTTAAACTTCATCCTTTTGTGCAACACTTAAAAATATTAGGGAACTCATAATGGGATAAAGGTCACTTAACCGTTATGAGCAAACTAATATGATTAAGGTGAATTTCGCACACTTGTGGGATAAAGGTCACCTAACCACTTGTATGTTAAATTTACACATTTACACAAGTAGGACGACTTGATTTGGGAATCATGAACTTAGGGTCACCGAAGCATGAGAAACAAATAGGCGTTGATGGGATAAATATGCCATGCAAAAGGATTGCATGATCCCATAACTTAGAAGTTGCAAAAGGATTGCAATTGTCATGCAATGACTACCTAGCTAAATCAATTGAATTTAAAGGGTATTGATTGTTAAATTAAAATTAATACATAAACAACTTTGTTAAATTTTGTAGATGGCCGCCAATAACAACAACAACATTCCAAACGCATCTATCAACTTTAACAACCTATCGTTGAGGTCAATCCTCGAAAAGGAAAAACTCAACCATACGAACTTCATGGATTGGTTCTGCAATCTAAGAATTGTCCTCAAACTTGAGGATAGGGCGTATGTGTTGGAAGACCCCATTCCCGATCAACCGGACGAGGATGATACGGAAGGCATGGCTTATTGGGAGAAATATTGCACCGATTCTGTGCAAGTTTCTTGCCTCATGCTTGGTACTATGATACCATAACTCCAAAAGGATTTCGAGCATCATAGTGCATATGACATGATCACACAGTTGAAGGAGATGTTCCTTCAACAAGCTCATGTCGAGCGCTTTGAAACGGTCCGAGCACTTCATGCATGTCGGATGGACGACTCCCAATCCGTTTCATCTTATGTCCTTAAGATGAAAAGCCTAATTGATCGAGCGAACCGTCTAAACTGCAACATGTCTAATTAATTAGCCACGGACCTTATCCTTAATTCCTTGTCAAAGAGGTTTGACACATTTGTAATGAATTACAACATGAATGGATGGGATAAAAGCATTGGCGAATTACATGCCATGCTTAAGACGGTAGAGGCAAGCATGGGTAAAAGGGCTTCACCCGTGTTTACGATCAATGAAGGCGGGTCTAAAAACAATAACACTTCTAAGTCAAAAGCGGCTAAGAGGAAAGGACCTGCCTACCTAGGCAAGGGCAAGGGAAAGGGGAAGGTGGTTACCCCAACCAACAACAACAAGAAGCAAAAGGTTGCCAGAAAAGCTAACCCCAAGGAAGATCCGTGCTTTGGTTGCGGTGAAATGGGTCACTGGAAACGCAACTGCCCGGTCTACCTTAAGGAGTTGAAGGAAAAGAGGGATGCAGGGCAAACCTCAGGTAATGTATATATGGTATACATTGAGCTTAGTATTACTTCTTCTAATACATGGGTATTAGACACAGGATGTGGAACTCATATTTGCAATTCTTTGCAGGGGTTCAAAAGAAGTGATCAAAATGCGGGAACAACAAGTCTATTCATGGGAAATGGAGCAAGGGTGCAAGTGAAAGCTCAAGGAGACTTTGTTTTAAAGCTACCAAGTGGTTTGGAGCTTATTTTGAAAAATGTTTTGTATGAACCTGACTTATCGCGAAACATTATTTCTGTATCCCGTTTGAAACAATATGGTTTTAATCTTAATTTCATTAATGATGATATCCATGTTTCTTTAGATAATGTGTTCTATTTTAAGGCTTCGCCTTCAAATGGTATTTATGAATTGGTTCATGATGACACATCATACAATAGCTCAATGTTTCATGCAAACACCAAGAAACTCAAAAGAGATTTGAGTGATTCCTACTTATGGCATTGCCGCCTTGGTCACATAAACAAGAATCGGATGCATACACTTCAAAAGAATGGACTTTTGAAATCAAATGAACTAGACTCGTTTGATGTATGTGAATCTTGTTTACAAGGCAAAATGACCAAAGCACCTTTCAAAGGGACCTATGAAAGGGCTAAAGACTTATTAGGATTAATACATTCGGATGTATATGGACCTTTTAAGCCCATGACTAGGAAAGGTGAAAAATACTTCGTTACTTTCATTGATGACTTTAGTCATTTCGGATATGTCTACTTGTTAAGACATAAGGACAAAACTTTTGAAGCATTCAAGGAATATCAAAACGAAGTACAAAATCAACTGAATAAGACAATCAAGGTACTTCGTACCGATAGAGGAGGTGAATACCTGAGCGATGCTTTCCAAGATCATCTTAGAAGTTGTGGGATTATCTCGCAACTTACTCTACCCGGGACACCACAGCTTAATGGTGTGTCCAAAAGGAGAAACCGAACCTTAATGGATATGGTTCGATCTATCATGGCTAGAAGCTCGTTACCTCTATCATTCTGGGGTTATTGTCTATGCTCCGCGGCTCGTATTCTAAATATGGCCCCAACCAAGAAAGTGGAACGAACTCCTCATGAGATGTGGTTTGGAAAACCTCCATCTCTATCATACTTAAAGGTATGGGTATGTGAAGCTTATCCTAAGAGTTACGTCCCTAATAAGTTGAATGCTCGATCCACGAAGTGTATCTTCATAGTATATCCCAAGGATGATATGGGATACTATTTCTATGATCCAACCGAGCAAAATGTATTTGTTGCTCGAAAGGCTGAATTCCTTGAAACTAAGTTCCTAATGGAAGGAAATAGTGAAAGGAAGATAGATCTTGAAGAGATTCAAGATCAAGCAGATGATACACAATTGGTTGACACTTGCACTCAACATGAAAATGTTGAGAATGATCAAATGGATGATCAAAATACACAAGACGTTCGCAAATCTGGTAGGATTAGTAATCCTCCTGAGAGATATGGGTTTCTCATGGATGGTTGCTATGTAGTTGATTTGGATGAACCAACAAATTACCAAGATGCTTTATCAAGGATCGATAAAGATAAATGGCAAGAAGCCATGAACGCTGAGATGCAATCCATGTATGACAACCAAGTTTGGGAACTTGTTGCGCAACCTACTGGCTCTAGGCTAGTTGATTGTAAATGGCTTTTCAAAATGAAAACCGACATACATGAAAACTTGGATACATATAAAGCTAGACTTGTAGCAAAAGGTTTCACTCAAACTCAAGGGGTTGACTATGATGAAACTTTTTCACCTGTGGCAATGCTAAAGTCTATTAGGATATTACTTGCCATTGCTGCTCAATATGATTATGAAATATGGCAAATGGATGTCAAGACCGCTTTCCTAAATGGACATCTTGTGGAAGATGTCTATATGGTTCAGCCTGAAGGTTTTGTTGATCCGAAATATCCTAAAAAGGTATGCAAGTTAAAGAAGTCAATCTACGGATTGAAATAAGCATCTAGAATGTGGAATCATCGATTTAATGAGGAGGCTAAGAAATTTGGCTTCATTAAAAATGGTGATGCAGCCTGTGTATATAAGAAAGCTAGTGGGAGCACTATCATGTTCCTTGTATTATATGTGGATGATATATTATTATTTGGGAACGATATTCCGGAAATGCAAGGTGTTAAAACTTGGCTAAGTAAATGCTTCTCCATTAAGGATCTTGGAGAAGCACAATACGTTTTGGGGATTGGGATCTACATGGATAGATCCAAGAAACTGATAGGTTTGAATCAAAGTGCATACATTGAAAGGATCTTGAAAAGGTTCAAGATGGAGAACTCTAAGAAAGGTTTGGTACCTATTCAAAAGGGAACACTTCTCAGTTCATCTCAGTGCCCCACCACGAAAGATGAACAGGAGAGAATGAAGAAAGTCCCATATGCATCTGCCATTGGGTCAATCATGTATGCAATGATATGCACTAGACCGGATGTGTCATGCGCTCTTAGCCTAACAAGTAGATACCAGAATAACCCAGGAAACAGTCACTGGATTGCTGTCAAAAGTATATTAAAATACCTTAGGAGGACTAAGGATATGTTTCTGATATATGGGTCTGGTGAGGAGGAAATCGCTGTAAAAGGTTACGTAGATGCGAGTTTCCAAACTGATCGAGATGATTCTCGATCACAATCCGGTTATGTCTTCACGTTAAATGGAGGTGCAATCTCTTGGAAGAGTTCAAAACAGGATGTTGTTGCTTTATCCACTACAGAGTCGGAGTACATCACCGCATCATTGGCAGCTCAGGAAGCTGCATGGATGAAGAAATTCATCGACGACTTAGGAGTTGTCCCTTCCATTCAGGACCCTCTTGAGATCTTTTGTGACAACGAGGGTGCGATTGCTCAAATCAAAGAACCTCGTGCTCACCAAAAGACCCGTCACATTGAGCGGAGATTCAACTACATAAGGAATGAAGTTGAAAAGGGAAAGATATGTATTCGCAAAGTTCACACAGATCTTAACATAGCGGATCCACTCACGAAGCTCTTACATAGATCAAAACATGCAGGACATGTTTGTGCTTTAGGGCTTCGATATTCTAGTGATTGGTCATGATCTGTGTCAAGTATTGTAACGGAACGAAATCGTTCAAACTCATTAATATAATTATGGTGTTAATTTATTAATCTTGAGTCAGGTTCCTATTTTGCATATTTTATCCATGAATAAGCTATTATTCTAAATTCCGTAGTCGATCACATTTGTGGGAGCAAGTGTGAGGTTTAGACTATTATGAACTTGGATTGGTATACATTCACGGGATGAATGTGGGGCAAGGTTGCAACCAAGGTTTATAGATATTTGTGGGATACAAATATTGGAAGACCCGCCCTCAAGATTTACTAAATGGAGCCTTTGTGGTTGATCACATGTAATCTTGAGTAAAGGCGAATGTCATTGTATCCTCTGACCTGAGATACATATTGAGTTAGGATATTTACCAAATATTGTACCTTGATTCTTTCCTTCGCTATTCTGAGATATGGTAGTTCATAAGGAAAAGCTCAGGTATAATACAAAGTACATATTTAGGACGTATGTAGTCAAGATGGAATTTGTCCCTCTTATTCGTTGAGAGTGAGATGTCTAAGGCCTGATAAAGTTAAATCTAAAAGAGAGTGATCACTCTGTATCTCTTGGAATTAACATGACATCTAGGATGAAAGGATAAATGAAAGATTCACCTATTCATATTCGAGATGGGAACTCGAAAGGGATGATGTTATTGAATGGCACAAAGTCATAACATATTGGGGGTGATGGACGGTCGTTAGGTGGTATCCGTCACTTGCATTAATTTTTTATGTTTCTCGTGCAAGTGGGAGATTGAAGGTATTTCGTATGCCCGAGAAACATATTAAATTAACGCGGCTAATATGTTTTGATCCAAGTCGGGTCATACCCAATAACAAGCTTACCGACACCTTATTCGTATTTGATCTTAATGATTGGATCATTGATCGAATACGCGACACTTGAATTTTAAGAAAAATGATTTTCTGATATATTACTTGATGTGTATATAAATTATGGAATAATTTATATAATTAAAACTTAATTATTTATAGGTTAAATAATTAATAATGTTATATTACATTTTATAAAATTGGTTTTATATAAAATGTATACATAACAAATAAATGTGCATGTTTATAAAATATGTTTATGAATACTAGTTTTATAAAACTAGTTTTATAAAACTATTTTATAATAAATATGGAAGTGGCATTGGGAGTTCCATTGAGCATGCCATTTGACTAGCAAAGTGTGTAGTTACTTCAAGAATCAAGAAGCATAAGTACCAATACTTGTTGGGGACTGCATACACATGCTAAACACATCAAAACACTTCAAAAACTGCACAAAAAAACTCCCTGAATCTGCTGTAGCTGTCGTGAGCTTTTTTGGGCAAAGAAGGGTTCAAATTTTATTTTGCAAGTTCATTCAAGTGTTGCAATTAAATCCTAACTAAAAGCAAAAGGTGTTGGTGGTTAGCTTGGGGTATAACTACTTGAGGTTTCATCCATTTGAAGCTCTATTCTTCATCATCATCTTCATCACTCTCTACCAAGCTTGGAATAGGTATAAACTCCTTTCTTACTTGTAGTTTGTAAGTATGTTTCACAACTTGATCCTAATTGGGATTTAACTTTAATTGGTTAAAGTTTAACAAGTCCAAAATTGATAATTACATGCTTCCGCAAAGTTTGATTCTTAAAATGTTTTAAGCATTTTGTAACTTGTTAAATCCCAACAATATCTTAATAAACTATATAGTTTTTGATTTATTCAAGTCACACTAGACTTAGGTTAGATTCAAGAAAGTCTAGACACTTAGTGAGTAAATAAAAATAAAAAATACCTTTTACTTTAGGTAAAATCATGGAAAATTTACAGGAAGCTTACAACATATATGTGGACATGTGGTTAATTTATTAGGTTCAAATTCAGAGTCTAAGTAACTTTTTAACCTACGAACATTTCAGGGCTGTTTTGGACAGAATCCTGATGAAACTGTTTTGTGTATTTTAGTCAACAAAATTCATGTTTAAAGTTCATTTTAAAACATAGGACATGTAGGAAACTTAAGGTTACTCATCCATAATCAAGATCATGGTTAGCTATATAGTCATCATTGAGTGATTAAACACTCTAGATCAAGCAATTACACCATGAATACTCTTGAATATAGCTAGACAAGATGAATAGAATTAAGTAGTTTGTTATACCTTGAAGAGATTTGATATTATAGCTTCAAGAGAATGATAAAGAGAGTGTTTTAGATCTGGAACTTTAAGTGTATGTGATTGAAAGAGATGGTCAAATGACTAGAGATGAACTAGAGAGGGTTTATATAGGAAAGGTGGTGGCTAGGTGTCACATGGAGAAGAAAAGGGAGGTGGTGACTAATCTTAAGATCATGCATGATGTAGACAAGTGTTAAGGCAATTTGATGACTAAGAATGAACTTATGCATGGTTTAGACATGTGTCCATGCATGTTTGCATGCAATTAAGGGTTAATTATATGTGATAATTAGTATTATCTTAATGGTTAATCCTAGGTTAGTTTTTGTTTAAGTGTAAGTGTATGGTTTAGTGTACATGATCTTGATTAAGGTTTAATTAGTATTTAATCTTGTATTAGTTTAGTTCTTATATTGATTAAGGATGGTTTCTTAATCCTAATACTTGATCATTTTATGTTTTTTTTTTTTAATTTTATAAGTGAAATTTCCAAGTCTTAGAATGTATGGTGATAAACTTGAGTTTCTAGAAATTATGTAATTTCGTGATATTCCTAGGTCAATCAAGACATAAATCATTAAGTTTACTCGTCAAGTCAGAAATTGAAATTTTTAAAGAAGTCAAACTAGATATCCTAAGTCGAAAAGCTAGGGTTATGACATTACCTACCCGTTAAGAAAAATTTCATCCTCGAAATTTAAGAAGTACTTCGATTATCTAATAGATGAGGATATTTATGCCTTATACAGTCCTCAAGTGAACTCTGGACCTCTATGTGCATTCCAACGGACTTTAACAATCGGAATCCTACTATGCTTCAACTTTTTCACTTCACGATCGATCACTTCTATTGGTTCCTTGACAAAATGCAATTTGTCATCGATTCTTAGTTCCTCTAAAGGAATTGCTAAATTCACATCTGTTAAACACTTCTTCAAGTTCGAAACATGAAATGCATTATGAATACCACTAAGCTCCGGTGGTAGTTTTAATTTATATACAACTGGACCAATTTTCTTAGTAATCACAAAAGGTCCTATGTATCTCGGGCTTAGTTTTCCTCGCTTCCCAATTCGTATTACTCCCTTCCATGGAGATACTTTGAGCATGAATTTATCACCCTCTTGAAATTCCAAGGGTTTCCTTCGAATATCTGCATAGCTCTTTTGTCTACTTCTTGCAGTCTTCAACCTTTCTTTGATCTGAAAGATTTTTTTTCGATTGTTTCATGTATGATCTCTGGGCCTGTCAATTGTGTATCACCAACCTCACTCCAACACAGTGGTGATCTACACTTTCGTCCGTACAGGGCCTCAAATGGTGCGGCTCCTGGAAGTAAATCAATCTGAAATTCGACTTGCCTATAAGGAGGTAGACCTGGCAAATCTTTCTGGGAATACTTGTGGGAAAATCTCGGACAATTGGAACGTCTTCTAACCAAATTTCTTTAGTTTTAAGTTCATTTACATGTGCGAGAATAGCTAGATATACCTTCATTAGATATGTTCTAGCTTCCATGCAAGAAATGATATTGAGATTCGTCTTAACTCTATCTCCTTGGATCATTAATACCTCACCACTCTCGAGAGGTATACGGATAGACTTTTCCTTACAATTAATGTTCGCACAATTCTTGGACAACCAACCCATACTAATGACAACATCGAAACTTCCTAACTGTAAGGGCATTAAATCAACTTCAAACAGATTGTTTGACAGATTCAAAACACAACCTCTCATAATCTTATCTGCTTTTATTAACTTACCGTTTCCCAATTCTATAGCATATCTAATGTCTAAGGCGGTTAAAGGCCTATTGATTGCAACACTAAAATCTTTGGCTATAAAACTTTTATCAGCACCGGTATCGAGTAAAATAGATGGTAAATGATTATCAAGAAGGAACGTACCCGTGACTAACTCTGGGTCCTCACGAGCTTCTTTAGTGGAGATCTGAAAAGCTCGACCCTTAGCCACTTCTCCTTTCTTCGCCTTAGGACATTCTTTCTTGAAATGCCCTGCTTGCCCACAATTGAAGCAACCACTCTGTTTCCCCTTTTCATTATTATCATTTCCTAACAAATGAACTCTACAATCCTTCGCGAGATACCCTTGCTTCTTACATCGCTGGCAGACTACAGTACACGTACCAAAATGATGTCGCGTACATCTATTGCAAATATGGTTTCTTCCCTTCATAACCATTCCTCGAACCCCCAACTTGTTGTTTCCTTGCTTCTGGGAATTTCCTTCTTGATTCCCGTTCCACTCACGCTTCTCAGTCGTGATCTTCACATCCATTTTGACATTGATTGACTAACGTCGCACTACTTGCGTCACAAATCATGTGCCATACGGATTGCACTCTGGATCGTCTCTGGCTTTGATGATAGAACATTTTCTCGAATGTCTTCTGACAAACCCTAAATATACCTCTCAACTTTCTTATATTCAGGGGTAACCATAGTTGGGCACATTAAAGCTAATTCCAGGAATCTATTAGTATATCTTACGATATCAGTTCCTTCAAGTTTTAAGTTCCACAACTCGGTTTCTAGCCTTTGAATTTCGTTCCGTGGACAATACTCATCGATCATTATCTTCTTAAATTCCTCCCAAGGGTAGCATATGCTTCATCAATGCCCTTTGATTTGGAAAAAGGAATTCCACCAAGTTAAGGCTCCATCTAAGAGAGTACATGATGCGAACTTCATTCGATCATTGTCTGCGTACTCAGTAATTTCTAAATACCGATTCTAGTTTTTCAAGCCACCTTATTAACCCTACGGGTCCTTCTGTTCCTGAAAAACTCTGGGGCTTGCAACCTAAAAATGCCTTGTAATTGCATTTCTGCTGGACATTTTCCACTTCGAGTCTCCTTCCATTCGCGGCATTTGCTGCACGCCCAGCTTCAGCATTAGAAAGGGCTTCAGCTACTCTTTGAGCTACCATTTCCTCATTCTGAGTGGCACTCATTCCTCTGGAGATAAGAATAGCATAGTGGTAAATGTACATCATACAAGTGTTATGAAAATGAACTAAATACTCATAATAGATAAAAGTCGATTAAGACTTTTAATCATTACAAAATTTGGGTATTCACCTACCCGTTAGTTCACACACATAATGTACATAAACTATTATCAAACTATATGGCATATCTGATAATTGATCCTAACACAACCGATTACTGATCCTAGCACACACAAGCTACCTTTCCTATCATATCCGTTATACATGCATACTATTAAGAGTGTAGGCAAGAAAATTAACACTCCTAGTTACTAACGGTAGATCTAAAGTGGCACAATGGTGTAAACCACCATAACCATCTCGTGCAGCTGGGTTTCCAAACTCGCTACTTTTGTTACAAGTTCTTGATTCCTTGCTGACAAGTCATCCACACAGTACTTCAACAACTCGATCTCCTCCTGTTGCGTACACTGAACACCCTTGATTTCATTAAAATGAGAATAATTACCATCCTGATTCTCTTAGACATACAAATAGTCAACAGTTCCTTGAAGTCGTTCAATACGTCCCTTATGCCTAAAAATTCTAGCTAACAAAGTGTAAATCGTGTCCTGTTATGATTGACCCATTAATCCGTCCCTTCCATTAATGGTCGGAGGTACATTACGTTCATGGTACGGGGTTCCCTCTTGATGATTCCATCTACCTAAAAGGTCACGAACCCACATCCATCGTTGCCAGAATGGTTGGTACGCTGCGAACTCATTCATGTCAGAGTCGTTGTCCGGATTAATCTCTATAGGTACGGTAGAGTTGGATCCTGTGGAGCCAGTGAAGCTAGACGAGGCCATCTTAACATACACAACATATAAAGGTTAGCCTATAGAATTTCTGACGAGTAAAAATAATAATATATGACTCGAAAAATAGTAGAGACCGGAAAATTTTGACTCGGTTATAGGTGGGACACACTAATGCAATCCTAGTTGGTCAGGTCTAGACACACTAATGCCGTCCACATTCCCTATAACCCAAGCTCTGATACCATGTCTGTCACGACCCCCATCTCGATTTCCCAAGACGTGGTGTGAACTTTAACATAGTGTCTCAGGTTATAGTCAACGTAGCAGCGGAAACATAAATATTATTACATCACGGTCTCTGTTTTTAGTTTTGGTACATCGTGGTTGCAAAATACAAGTACAGACGTAGTACAAATACCAATATATCATAATCTAGCCTATCAATACTAGATTTAACAAAAGACATTTTTAAACTTCCACGATGCCCGATCTGAAAATGCTCCAAAAGCTAAGTACCTGAGATAAATACTTAAAACGTCAATATAAATATTGGTGAGTTCATAGGTTTAGTTACAATTCATATTTAATGGACATCAAGATTTCATGTACAAAACAGTTGAAAAGTTATTCTAGTTCATGAGCTTTCGATATCGAACGTTAACGTAAAAGTACCCGAAAACAAGCGTCACTTAAGGTCTAAGTGTAAGTGGTCGAAGGTTATGCATCCAATAGCCTATTAGGCCTATCCTGATGTGAGGAGTCATCCTCAAATAGATCTATTCATAATATTCGCGTTTACCAAACCGGTAATTAACGATATCAAAATCGGGATTTATAAATTGACCTTTGTTACTCAACATAGAATATAGTTGTAAGTACTTGATTCCAATATGTAAAATAGTAAACAAGTATTATCTCATCCCAAAAATATAAAAGATTGATTAAAAATGGGACTACGAACTCACTTGATGCGGTGTAAGGTATACACGGTAGTCGGTTTAAATAGTGTGCGGTGATCCGGGCTTGAGACCTAATGAATATTATGAGGTCAGAGGTCATACTATCCCATATAGTATTCAGAATGAGTCTAAGATCAGTCCCCAAGTATTCTTACATGTCCATTTCGATTTTTGATTGGAAACATTATATAATTCGTAGTTTTAAGTTTCAGCAATTCTGTTCAGTTTTACCTTCACATTATATTATGTGTTTCTACCAATATAGATATCCATTTAAGGTGAGATTACCACCTATAGAAAGTTTATTGAGTCCCTAATCTAACCATGTAAGGTTAGCTTCTGGATTCAAAGTATAAATTGGTCAAATTTATGATTTCCTACAAGTGTGCAATTCTGTCCAGATTTATACTATAAGCTTCCATGCATACTTATAATTAGTAAATCACCTTTGTTTGACTTGTGGATTTTAAAAAACACTAAAAAGATACAAAATAACATGTGGTAAAAAGGATTAACTTCCAGCTATTCATTTGGTTAGTTTTTCAAGACCATACTTTAGACCAAAATCAGACTACAACAGTTTTCTTTATTAAATCTATATAGCCTTTTCTCCTAAAATACTACATGGATTTTAGTGAATCAAGTCTTGTAGTGTTCCTCTATTAGTACCCTTTTAAGTATAGAAGGATATATCTTAATAAACTATATAGTTTTTGATTTATTCAAGTCACACTAGACTTAGGTCAGATTCAAGAAAGTCTAGACACTTAGTGAGTAAATAAAAATAAAAAATACCTTTTACTTTAGGTAAAATCATGGAAAATTTACAGGAAGCTTACAACATATATGTGGACATATGGTTAATTTATTAGGTTCAAATTCAGAGTCTAAGTAACTTTTTAACCTACGAACATTTCAGGGCTGTTTTGGACAGAATCCTAATGAAACTGTTTTGTGTATTTTAGTCAACAAAATTCATGTTTAAAGTTCATTTTAAAACATAGGACATGTAGGAAACTTAAGGTTACTCATCCATAATCAAGATCATGGTTAGCTATATAGTCATCATTGAGTGATTAAACACTCTAGATCAAGCAATTACACCATGAATACTCTTGAATATAGCTAGACAAGATGAATAGAATTAAGTAGTTTGTTATACCTTGAAGAGATTTGATATTATAGCTTCAAGAGAATGATAAAGAGAGTGTTTTAGATCTTGAACTTTAAGTGTATGTGAGTGAAAGAGATGGTCAAATGACTAGAGATGAACTAGAGTGGGTTTATATAGGAAAGGTGGTGGCTAGGTGTCACATGGAGAAGAAAAGGGAGGTGGTGACTAATCTTAAGATCATGCATGATGTAGACAAGTGTTAAGGCAATTTGATGACTAAGCATGAACTTATGCATGGTTTAGACATGTGTCCATGCATGTTTGCATGCAATTAAGGGTTAATTATATGTGATAATTAGTATTATCTTAATGATTAATCCTAGGTTAGTTTTAGTTTAAGTGTAAGTGTATGTTTTAGTGTACATGATCTTGATTAAGGTTTAATTAGTATTTAATCTTGTATTAGTTTAGTTCTTATATTGATTAAGGATGGTTTCTTAATCCTAATACTTGATCATTTTATGTTTTTTTTTTAAATTTTATAAGTGAAATTTCCAAGTCTTAGAATTTATGGTGATAAACTTGAGTTTCTAGAAATTATGTAATTTCGTGATATTCCTAGGTCAATCAAGACATAAATCATTAAGTTTACTCGTCAAGTCAGAAATTGAAATTTTTAAAGAAGTCAAACTAGATATCCTAAGTCGAAAAGCTAGGGTTATGACAGGTCAGAACCTCACGATGTATCCATATGTAAATGTATTCGTCCTTATGGATTATGACGGGTTACTTCAACAAAGACTCATCACTCCATTGAGCGAACCCATCAATTTCCATTCTAAGTCGTTCCACCTTTGATGGTGGAAAGAAGTGATTGATAAACGCATCGGTTAAATCTTGAAAGTCCTAATCGAATCGGAAGGTAAGTTCCTTAACCATACTTTCGCCTATCCTTGAAGAAGTGTAAAGGGGAATGCCCTTAACTTAAAAGTGTCATCGGTCACATAATTGTTCTTATAGATATCACAATGTCGTTAAATTGTTGAATGTGTTCGAACGAATTTATCCTCTATCAAATCATGAAAGAACATATCTTTGATCATTGTGAAGAAGTTTCCCTAAATCTTCCAATTATCGGCTCCAATTGGTGGTTTTGTAATAGCTGGAGGCACCATGGTAGGTCTAACCAACCTATCATTCCACATCGGTGTGTCATTCAGATCATCTTGTTGTTCTTGATTAACTGGTAGTTGGTTGATTGGATTACCCTCTTCATTGTGAATTGGTTGACCGTTAGGTTCCATCTTTTCTAAACAAAATGGTAAAGCTTCGAAATTTATTTTTAATACCCTTTCTTCTCTACGCTTGTAAACCCCGTACACGTGTTTCTCCGGATCGGAAAATGGATTTGTAAACTCTTGATCCTTTTGGGATCTCCTTTTTATACACCAAAGTACCTATCCTTCAATCACAACACAAACACACACGGTTTTTCAAACACAAATAATATATATAAAAACAAGAAAAGTAACTTTTGCAACGATAAATCCTTACAAAAGGATCGAACGATGAAAAGCTAAAAACAAAGAGACAAGTAACTAATCGCTCCTCGATAGCGGTGCCAAGAAATTTGATTGTTCGTTTCACAAACATATATTTAATTTCTAAATTTTACTTAAACGTAGACTCAACAATGTGACAACCATACGAGAAATTTGGACTCATAGTTGCAATTAGTAAGTTTTTCATTTAAGGTTCATCCCAAGAGGGCGGTAGTTGCTAGTTGAATCTATGTAAACTCATAATCATCCTAGGTTGTGCTTGATTGGGAAGGGGGGGGGGGGGGGGTTTTGAAGTTTAGATATTAAAAAGACTAAATTAAATTAAATTAAGAATTAAGTGATTAAGTAAATATCAATATTAAAAGCATACACACTTTTTTAATCCACTTGAAGCTTTCAGGTTGTTCTTTTGTTCACTTAAGGTCTAATTGTGTTCAAACATTAAACTAGTATCCCTACTAGTTATTATAGTGATCAAATCAATACTTACGAATTCCCATAAGCTTATACCATTTGATCATAGTTGAATCATGCAATTATCACAAGTACTTAGCCTAGGTTAAAGTCCCCTAAAACCCTTTGGTGATCAAAATCCCTTAAGAAAACCAAACTTCACTATGTTGACTAAGGACCAATTGATTACCAACCCAAACCAAGACCCCAATCCCCTGAAAGCCTTAATTTCATTGTCTAGATCACCTAAGTGTTGAAGTACAAATTGCTTCACTAATCAAATCCCTTTGAATGCTACACAACTCATATAATCAAAGTCAAGTCCAAAACAAGCATAACAAAGGATCTTGTGACTAATATTAGTGACAAATTACAATTATCAATTATAAATTCATCTAAACACAATCATAAATCATCAATATGAACAACCCATAGCATTCAAGCTTCATAAACAAGTGAACATACTAAAATCTAGCCAATCATGGCTAGAACATGTAACAACCCAAACCAACCCTCGACCAAACCACGCGAAAATACAAAATAAAAAAAAAAATCTGTGCAGCATATCCGCGCGGTGCGCCAGGTAGGGGCGCGACGCGCCAAAGTGGACTGTCCGGAAAGTTTTTAAATGCGAAAAAGATTGACTAGTTCCCGACACTTTTAGACGAAACGCTTTTTTACCATACATCCAAATATGTAAAACTAACCTGTTTCAAACATAAAATCAATGTTTTACAAGCGGGGCCCACACGACCCAAATTACAAGTTTAATACAAGTTAAGAGTTTCGACCACCAAAAAGTTTAAGTTCCAAACTACACAATGAGCATGGCGTTTGGGATTAAACTACCCAACTATCGGTCAAACTCCAAGAGCTACTAAAGCCAAAAGCGTCCCCTAGCATCAAGCGGGATCTCTAGTCCAAAACGATGCCCTTACCCTTGTCCAAAACCGAACCTATAAAATGGTAAACAACGAGAGGGTAAGCAAAGCTTAGTGAATGCAATAATTATACAAATACATATATAATTATACCTATTTGCATACACTTACACACCAACCCGCAAACACGCTAGCATACACATTTAGCTTATCGTCACAATAACAAGCTATAAATCTCCAATACCACAAGCTAGCATAACAACCGCATATGAATATAACTCGAATAATATAATATGCTTACAACACAAATAACCATGGTTAACCAATAGTACAAGGGAACGGCGCTCGCGAAAACGCCATCGGTGTTCACAACATCCGTTAGGGCACTTAACACCTCGCACCACTAACCCCTAGGGTGGCACCTTAACACCTTCGCACTTCACCCCGAGTGGCATCTTAACACCTCGATGCTTCACTCATCATTTTACGGAGTGGTGTCTTAACACCTCGACACTACACTCCTCGGTGGCATCTTAACACCTCGATGCTACACCTGAGTGGCATCTTAACACCTTGATGCTACACTCTTCACGAGAAACGTGGTGTCTTAACACCTCGACACTACACATTTCACGCTACAACAAATAGATACATTATATACCTACGCATATAATTATTCCACTCACCTCAAAGTCTTGTGAAAAGATACCCGAGCTTGCTAGACCTCTAAGTAACGTACCTATCATATAATACACATCATCAAACTCAAACTCAAGTCGATTAACCAAACCCTTTCACCATTCTAAGCCATTTTGACCCAAGGTGCAATTTCAACCCATTTGCACCCTTAACCCTAAATTGGGTCAACACACACCAAAACCCTAATCATTCGTCAAGATGGGTTTAAAACACATTTAGGTCGCAAGGCTAACTCGTTTTCATACTTGCTAGGCCACTTAGGTCATTAAAGACTCATTTGACCCATTTCAAGGTCAACACACCCATTTGGGTCATCCATACCCAATAACACCCATTTACATATTATTAAAGTGTTCTAGCAACTAACTAACCAAATTTAAGACTCAAAAGTCCAATTAACACATTCAAACCCTAGGTTAGTCATCAATGAGCCTTCATAACCCATATTCACCCAAAATCTCCAAAATACTAACAAAATGGGTCTTTGGTTCATCACTAGCCCAAACCCTAACCCTTAAAGCAATTAAAGTAAGAAATCGGATTTTATAACTTACCAACACAATCACCATGTAGCTATCGACTAGATGAACGACTTTATAACTTGCACCAAGACCCGATTCAACCTCTTTCACCCTTTAATGGAGCTTTCTCTCTCAAGGATTGCACTCTCTCTCTAGAGTTTAATTGGAGAAGATAAGGTTGTTGGAAATGGAGTGAATGAAGCTCCAAAACTGATCCAAGGTATTAAATTTGGGCTCCAATGTATTTTGACCAAAATCCCCTCAAAATATCTATTTTAAAAGAAGAGGAGAATCTGTCGCAGACAGATGGCGCGGCGCGCCACCAGGCCACGCGGCACGCGACACCTCCAGTTCAGCTTCTTTCTTACTTTTAAATATATAACCAAAACCCTGTTTCAAGTATTGAACATTACACTTATATACACTACAAATACTCGGGTCTTACAAATCTCCCCCACTTATTCGGATTGCGTCCTCGCAATCCAAGCCGCATGACACGAGGGAAGATAAACTAACACGAACTCTTCGGGCTCCCAAGTGAACTCGGAACCTTTACTTCACCGCCATTGAACCTTGAAAGTTCTCACCTCTTTATTCCTCAATATTTTCACTTTCTCGTCAAGGATAGCAATCGGTTCCTTGACATATTCTAACTTGTTGTTTAGCTCGATCTCGTCTAAAGGCATCCATGAGGAATCATCCGCAAGACACTTACGGAGGTGGGAAACATGAAATGTATTATGGATCCCCGCAAGCTCTTCGGGTAATTCCAATCGATATGCAACTTCACCAACACGAGCTAAAACCTTGAACGGCCCAATAAACCGAGGAGCTAACTTTCCCCGTTTTCGAAATCGAATAATACCCTTCCATGGCGAAACCTTAAGCATCACCATATCGCCTTCTTGGAACTCAATCAATCGCCTACGTCTATCGGCATACGACTTTTGACTATCTTAAGCCTTCTTCAAATGTTCCCGAATCAAATCGATCTTGCTATTGGTCTCTAAAACCAAATCGGTACTCCCGATCTCTCTTTGACCCACTTCTCCCCAACAAACGGGAGTTCGACACCTACGCCCGTCAAGCATTTCGTAAGGTGGCATCCCGATACTAGTATGATAACTATTATTGTACGAGAATCCCACCAAAGGCAAATGCTCATCCCAACTACCATCGAAGTCAATGATGTACGCCCGTAACATATCTTCCAAAGTTTGATTCGTACGTTCGGTTTGACCGTCCGTTTGAGGATGATACGCCGTACTCAACTTCAATTGCGTACCCATATCTTCCTGAAACTTTTCCCAAAACCGAGATGTAAAACAGGTATTTCGATCTGAAATAATAGATATAGGAACCCCATGTCGCGAGACCACTTCCTTGATAAACTACTTAGCCAAGGCCTCCGACGATATCGCTTCTTTAATGGGAAGAAACAAAGCGCTTTTTGTCAATCGGTCAACTATAACCCAAATCGAATCGAATTGGGTTCTCGCCATTTTAGGTAACTTTGTAATGAAATCCATGGTAATGTGCTCCCATTTCCATTTCGGAATTTCTAACGGTTGCAACTTACCATACGGCTTTTGGTGTTCGGCTTTTACTTGTAAACACGTGACACATTGCTCAACATACTTCACAACATCACGTTTCATGCCTGGCCACCAATAATCTTTCTTCAAGTCATGATACATTTTTGTCGCGCTCGGATGAATGGAATATTTTGACTTATGTGCTTCATCAAGTAGCACCCGTCGGTAATCACCCATCTTGTAACATCCCACATTTTTCCGTTAAATTATTTTAACGCCCGTATTTTTATTTTAATAATATCCTCAGTATCTCGATTCGCATCCTCCATTAGCTTACATTCTTAAAATATTTTTCGTCATTTGGATTATAACATCTCTCGTTCTCTCGTGTAATTTAAAAATATTCGTTCGGTTAATTCACGCACCCGATTACAAACTTGAGGGACTAAACTTGCCAAAGTGTCAAAGATTTGACTAGGTCAAAGGAGTCAAACACCACCTCCTCCATTCATTATTTTCATTTTCATTTTCATTTTCTTCTCATACTTTCACATTTTCTCTAAATTCTCCAAACAAAGAATTCATCATCCATTCATGATCTAGCCAGTGTTTCACAAAACAAATTACATATTTGGAATCCTCCCTTCATCCTCTTCGACTTGATACCAATTTCATCTCATTTGGGTAACTTTCTAAAATCACTAGATTTTGTGTTCTTGATGTTTTTGAATTATAAAAGTGTTAATTAGTGTCTATGGCTCGTGTATAACATGAATATATGTTTTGTTTGTTCGATTTGTTGATTTGAGTAACTAGTTTGAACACTTAAAAATGGGTTTGCTTAATCTTTGATTTTGGAAGATTAAATGTTGTTAAATTGTTAAAGTTCATGTTTTAATTGTATTACTAGTATCACTAGCTTCGTTATGATGCGTAGGTTGATTAAGAAAACTTCAAATACATGATTTATGATTTTTGTGAATTTTGATTAGGGTTTGATGAACTTGAAATGAACTTTTGATACTTTGGATGCCATGAAATGTTGTTAGTAAGTGTTTAGTTGTATTGCATGAGTAATTACCTTCAAAACGGCATATCATATGTGTGGATTGGATTCCCGAATCATGTAATGCATTTCAAGAACTTGAAACTTTGAAAATGGACCTTGAATGACCACTTGGCGAGAAATCGGTTATTGTAAATGATGTTTTCGCTTAATGAAAAGTAGTTAGTTGTGTTCCTTGTCAAAATACCTCTCCGATGATATAAGATACATGTTTTGGTTGTTTGCGGGTCATAAATGGTGATTGTTTGAAGTTAGGTTCGTGCATAAAACTTAAAAACAGCCAGATTTCTCTGCACAGGTAATGGCGCGGCGCGCCATATACCCGCGCGGCGCGCCAAAGTAGGCTGTCCAACTTTGTCCATTTTTGGAAAATGTTTGCTATGCTACGCACCTCCGATTCACATGAGACTCGTTCTAACATGCTTATACATGAATAAAAACCTCAGAAAAATAGTTCGGGACCCGACCCGAACGTGTTGACTTTTTCGTTGACTTTGACCGACCAAAGTTTGACTTTTTGTCAAACTTAACCAAATGATTATGCAATCTTTCTAACATGATTTTTTACTTGTATCTTGCATGAAACTTGACAATTAAATTCACATGCTATATAATCGAGTCGTAACGAGCCATAGGACTAATTGAACAACTTTGACCAACCGTGTTTACCGTTATTGATACAACCTATTTGTTTAGGTCAAGACTAGCATTCGTTATTGCATACGTTTACTTGTGAAGTATCTTTTACTCTTGCGCTCAAGGTGAGATCATAGTCCCACTTTTCAATCACTTTTATTCTTTACATTGTGGGCTGAGAAACGCATACATTTCATACTTATATACTTTTCATACTTTTACACTTTAAACAAATACGAATACAAAGATACATGTGAGTTTAAACAAAAGTCCTCAATCCAATTATCATTAGTTCCACTTGCAGAGTGTAAGTGTAAGCGAGTAATTATGTTGTGTGGCCATACGGGTTTAACAAACCCTCATTCAGACGGTTCGCTACCGTTAGTGAATGAAATATAATTTCAACAATGTATAGTGTAAGTTCTAACACTAAATTCAAAATTCAGAGGGAAGATTCTGTTAAGCCTTGATAATTAGGTGCTCGTGATACAAATACTATTTTTGGAATGTGAACGTTTTTGGATAAGCAATTCATAAAGAACCTTGTGGTTCAATACAATATACTTACTAAACCTATGATTTCACCAACGTTTTCGTTGACAGATTTTCTATGTTTTTCTCAGGTCTTGAATGCTTAGTGATACATGCTTCCGCTCACACTTTTGATACTTGCTTGGATGTCGAGTATACATGCATATATGGAGCGTCTTTTGACTTTATTTAAAAACTGTGTCGCATAGGTTTCATTGGTACTTATAGCATTGTAACGTAACTAGTGGTTGAACTATTCTTGTAAAACTTGAAACATCTTTACTTAGTGAAATGAATGCGACATACCTTTGGTCAAACGTTATTTTTAAAGACCTACGACCACGTAACGGGACCTAAGTAGTCGACGCCATCAATTACGATTTGTCGGGGTTGCTACAAGTGGTATCAGAGCCTTGGTTGTAGGGATTTAGAGTTCATTGGTGTCAACCCCGAGTCATAGGGTACATTAGTGAATCTAGACTACAACCGGCATATAGACTGAAGTAGGAATTACTTGACTATTTGTGCATTATACTCGAACTCTTCTATCATATCTAACTCGTATTCGATTTTGATCTTACGTTGATAAATTTTGTTGACACGCCACCTTGACTTTATGAAGTAATGTTAAATGTACATGTGAATCAGGGTAATATAATTTCCGAGATTATATTACGGTGATTCACATGGACGTTTCGACATTATGACATAAAGAATTTAAGTCGAGTCAAGGAAAATTTTCTCTACATTATCATTCCATATCATGATTAGTATTATTGAGAATACTAATCAACGATATTCTTGTGTCTTGAAGGAACAATGCCTCCTCGTCGCGGGCCACGTAATGAGACCTCCGAACAAGCTCTTCAATGTATGATAGCCACCGCCATAGGTGCGGCTGTGGCTAGTCTCTCCTCCGACAACAATAACAACAACCGCAACAACAACAATGGAGCCGGGAACTCAAACGAGGGATGCTCCTACAAAACCTTTATGGGGTGCAAACCTCATACTTTCGATGGAACCGGGGGACCGGTTATTCTCACCCGATGGTTTGAGCAAACGGAAGCCGTTTTTAGCATAAACGGTTGCCAGGACCAAGACAAAGTCAAATATTCCACCCACACCTTCGCCGGTATCGCTCTCACGTGGTGGAACACGTATGTACAATCGGTGGGTACCAATGCAGCCCACGCCCTCTCTTGGCCCGAATTAAAAGAAAAGATGATCACTGAATACTTCCCACGCGAAGAGACTCGATGGCTCGAACACGAGCTAAGAACTTTAAAAGCACTCGAGAATGACCTAAAGGCATATAATCAACGATTTTCTGAGCTAGCCTTGATGTGCCCAAACCTCGTGACCACCGAGTCTCTAAGGGTTGAACTTTACATGGATGGTCTCCCCAAGAGCATCAAACAAGGAGTAATGTCATCCAAACCCCCTAATCACCAAGAGGTCTTGAATATGGCCCGTAAATTGATCGAAACGGTGGACAAAATTGAAGTACCGCCACCTAAAGCCGAGGATAAGTCGGGTGACAACAAAAGGAAATGGGAAGCCCCCCAATCAGGCAACTACAACAACAACCCCGCCAAGAAGCCCTTCACCCCCAATGGCAAGAAAGGTTATACCGGATACCTACCCTATTGTAAAGAGTGCTACAAGCATCATCTAGGTGAATGTGGCAAACCATTTTGTTTGAAGTGTCAAAGAAGTGGCCATGTGGCCCACGATTGTAGGAATACCGCTCCCGTCGCTCAAAAGAGGCCCAATGCACCAAAGACGGGTGTTTGTTTTGAATGTAGCCAACCGGGTCATTTTAGGAGTGCGTGCCCAACGAAGAAAACCAACCCCGATACACGCGACTGAGCTTTCAACATCAACACCGAGGAAGGTCGAGATGACAACTAGTCACGGGTACGTTTCCTCTCAATAACTCTTATATTTCATGATTATTCGATTCGGGTACCGTTAGACGTTTTATAACCAAGGCTTTGACTCGTACTCTTTGCACCCCACCACTCCCCCTAGATACTACTTACAACGGAAAACAATTTATCGGAGGGTGTACGTTAACCTTTTGGGTAGGAATTTTGAAACCGACTTGATACCTATAGAACTAAGGAGCTCGAAATTCGTGAACTAAATAATTTTCGGTTAAGGACCGATACTCTCTTCATAGTATCAATGACCTCTTGGTCAATCTCAAGGATTCCGTGTGTATTCCAAAATCGACCCCCATTCCGGTTATCATCAATTGAGGGTTAAGGGAGACGATGTCTCCAAAATCGCTTTCCGAACTACTACGATAGTTATAATTTTCTTTAAATATTGTTCAATTTAAGAAAGGCTTCGTCCGTATTCATGGGCCTTATGGGTCGCATATATAAACTTATCTAGATAAATTCTTCATCATATTCGTAGGTGATGTTTTAACCTATTCAATTCAAGCAAAGAAGAAAATGAACAACATCTCCGTGTTACGCTCTAACTCTCGAGACAAGAGCAACTCTATACCGAATTCTCCGGGTGAGAATTTCAGTTAAACGAAGTCCAATTTCAGACCATGTTGTTAGTAGTCAGGGTATTACAATGAATCTCACAATCGAAGCCACACGTAATCGGGAATCCCTCACGACTCTGACTTGTATTCGTAAAATCCTAGATCTCGCCGGTTATTACCGTAGATTCGTTTCCGACTTTTTCTCGTGTTACTCGTCCTTTAACCCCGTTAACTCCCTCAGGAAAGGACTAAACCTCTCCGTGTCCGAACTTTGAACGCGATTATTCACACCAACCTTACTAGCTAAACTCATGTAACACAAGGGAATTCAATTATGGAAATGTTTCTACTTGAACGCCTGAAAGGCGTACTCTCTCGACTCGAAATAAAGGAAACTGAAATTCGTTGTTTTGCACGAACGATTGGAATACTTAATTTTGGATCCGATCAATCTTCTCACCACTACGTACCACGTTACATGACACTGTTAATTCACTATGACCGTCTGATATTACTGGGACCCAAGATACCACACAATCCAAGGATACTTCCTTTCTCTTTGACATATCGTCCTCATGCTCCTGATACGGCCAACTGCTACTCAACCCCGAACTATACAACTACGTGTACTATCTCGTTTCCCACCAAGTCTCAACATTTGACCACTAGATGAGCGACATGGCTATCTCAAGATGTAAACTCACTCTACTCTAAGTTCTCATTTCACTTCTATCTTTATCGCTCGCACTTCCGTATAAGGAAACTTTTTGTAAAATTTCTCAATGGATAGAGAAACTCCTCATATTACATTAGTATTCGCCACGAGGGTGAATAGTCCTGACGAACATTTTTGAACCCTAACTAACTTGTTCAAACATATCTTAATTCTATTCCAACACGGTGTACCATTGTCGATTATCTCAGATCACAATACTCGTTTCACTTCTAGTGTTACAAGAAACCTTAGAGACACGTTTAAACATGAGTACCACGTATCATCCACAACCAACGGACCAAACAAACATACGTTTCACATCTTGGAAAGACATGTTACAAACTTGTATTGTTGCCTTTAGTTGTCTCCTCTCACACAGCAGTTACCATTCATGTATTAAAGCCGCACTTTCGAAACCCTATATGACGGCAAATGTCATACCCCTATTCGTTGGACCAAAGCATGTGGCAAGCAAATCACCGGATCCGAACTCATTCAAGAAATAACAGTTGAGATCGTACAAGTCCGAGAAGGACTCAAGACGACCCGTAGTCGCCAAAAGGGCTATACCGATATTCGACGTAAACCTCTCGGATCCCAAGTCAGTAACCGTGTAATATTGAGAACTCGCACCTTGGGAAGGTGTAATCCGTTTTGGGAATCAGGGAAAGTTAAAACCGCGATATATTAATCCTTTTGAAACCTTGGGGTGTATTGGAACCGCTCCTACCGTTTAGAACTTTTGACTCAATTAAGTTTCTGTTTACCCTATGTTCCATGCAACAAACTTAGAGGCGTGTCCTACGGAACAGGAACGTGCTACTCTCCTAGATAAACTTACTATTGATGGCAAACTCCCCTTCATGGAAAACTGGTTGAAATTGTGGATCGTAAAACCAAGTCTTAATACAAACTGAGATCTCGACTGTCAAAATTTGTGGGAATGCCTAAGGACGTATCTTCACTTATTCATAGTATTGACAACACTAGGTCTCGAGTAAGAAACAACGACTATTGCTTCCAACTAAATTTCGGGACGAAATTTCTTTTAAGGTGAGGGTAATATAACATCCCGCATTTTTCCATTAAATTATTTTAACGCCCGTCTTTTTATTTTAATAATATCCTCGGTATCTCGATTCGCATCCTCCATTAGCTTACATTCTTAAAATATTTTTCGTCATTTGGATTATAACATCTCTCGTTCTCTCGTGTAATTTAAAAATATTCGTTCGGTTAATTCCCGCACCCGATTACAAACTTGAGGGACTAAACTTGCCAAAGTGTCAAAGATTTGACTAGGTCAAAAGAGTCAAACACCACCTCCTCCATTCATTATTTTCATTTTCATTTTCATTTTCTTCTCATACTTTCACATTATCTCTAAATTCTCCAAACAAAGAATTCATCATCCATTCATGATCTAGCCAGTGTTTCACAAAACAAATTACATATTTGGAATCCTCCCTTCATCCTCTTCGACTTGATACCAATTTCATCTCATTTGGGTAACTTTCTAAAATCACTAGATTTTGTGTTCTTGATGTTTTTGAATTATAAAAGTGTTAATTAGTGTCTATGGCTCGTGTATAACATGAATATATGTTTTGTTTTTTCGATTTGTTGATTTGAGTAACTAGTTTGAACACTTAAAAATGGGTTTGCTTAATCTTTGATTTTGGAAGATTAAATGTTGTTAAATTGTTAAAGTTCATGTTTTAATTGTATTACTAGTATCACTAGCTTCGTTATGATGCGTAGGTTGATTAAGAAAACTTCAAATACATGATTTATGATTTTTGTGAATTTTGATTAGGGTTTGATGAACTTGAAATGAACTTTTGATACTTTGGATGCCATGAAATGTTGTTAGTAAGTGTTTAGTTGTATTGCATGAGTAATTACCTTCAAAACGGCATATCATATGTGTGGATTGGATTCCCGAATCATGTAATGCATTTCAAGAACTTGAAACTTTGAAAATGGACCTTGAATGACCACTTGGCGAGAAATCGGTTATTGTAAATGATGTTTTCGCTTAATGAAAAGTAGTTAGTTGTGTTCCTTGTCAAAATACCTCTCCGATGATATAAGATACATGTTTTGGTTGTTTGCGGGTCATAAATGGTGATTGTTTGAAGTTAGGTTCGTGCATAAAACTTAAAAACAGCCAGATTTCTCTGCACAGGTAATGGCGCGGCGCGCCATATACCCGCGCGGCGCGCCAAAGTAGGCTGTCCAACTTTGTCCATTTTTGGAAAATGTTTGCTATGCTACGCACCTCCGATTCACATGAGACTCGTTCTAACATGCTTATACATGAATAAAAACCTCAGAAAAATAGTTCGGGACCCGACCCGAACGTGTTGACTTTTTCATTGACTTTGACCGACCAAAGTTTGACTTTTTGTCAAACTTAACCAAATGATTATGCAATCTTTCTAACATGATTTTTTACTTGTATCTTGCATGAAACTTGACAATTTAATTCACATGCTATATAATCGAGTTGTAACGAGCCATAGGACTAATTGAACAACTTTGACCAACCGTGTTTACCGTTATTGATACAACCTATTTGTTTAGGTCAAGACTAGCATTCGTTCTTGCATACGTTTACTTGTGAAGTATCTTTTACTCTTGCGCTCAAGGTGAGATCATAGTCCCACTTTTCAATCACTTTTATTCTTTACATTGTGGGCTGAGAAACGCATACATTTCATACTTATATACTTTTCATACTTTTACACTTTAAACAAATACGAATACAAAGATACATGTGAGTTTAAACAAAAGTCCTCAATCCAATTATCATTAGTTCCACTTGCAGAGTGTAAGTGTAAGCGAGTAATTATGTTGTGTGGCCATACGGGTTTAACAAACCCTCATTCAGACGGTTCGCTACCGTTAGTGAATGAAATATAATTTCAACAATGTATAGTGTAAGTTCTAACACTAAATTCAAAATTCAGAGGGAAGATTCTGTTAAGCCTTGATAATTAGGTGCTCGTGATACAAATACTATTTTTGGAATGTGAACGTTTTTGGATAAGCAATTCATAAAGAACCTTGTGGTTCAATACAATATACTTACTAAACCTATGATTTCACCAACGTTTTCGTTGACAGATTTTCTATGTTTTTCTCAGGTCTTGAATGCTTAGTGATACATGCTTCCGCTCACACTTTTGATACTTGCTTGGATGTCGAGTATACATGCATATATGGAGCGTCTTTTGACTTTATTTAAAAACTGTGTCGCATAGGTTTCATTGGTACTTATAGCATTGTAACGTAACTAGTGGTTGAACTATTCTTGTAAAACTTGAAACATCTTTACTTAGTGAAATGAATGCGACATACCTTTGGTCAAACGTTATTTTTAAAGAACTACGACCACGTAACGGGAACTAAGTAGTCGATGCCGTCAATTACGATTTGTCGGGGTTGCTACAAGTGGTATCAGAGCCTTGGTTGTAGGGATTTAGAGTTCATTGGTGTCAACCCCGAGTCATAGGGTACATTAGTGAATCTAGACTACAACCGGCATATAGACTGAAGCAGGAATTACTTGACTATTTGTGCATTATACTCGAACTCTTCTATCATATCTAACTCGTATTCGATTTTGATCTTACGTTGATAAATTTTGTTGACACGCCACCTTGACTTTATGAAGTAATGTTAAATGTACATGTGAATCAGGGTAATATAATTTTCGGGATTATATTACAGTGATTCACATGGACATTTCGACATTATGACATAAAGAATTTAAGTCGAGTCAAGGAAAATTTTCTCTACATCATCATTCCATATCATGATTAGTATTATTGAGAATACTAATCAACGATATTCTTGTGTCTTGAAGGAACAATGCCTCCTCGTCGCGGGCCACGTAATGAGACCTCCGAACAAGCTCTTCAATGTATGATAGCCACCGCCATAGGTGCGGCTGTGGCTAGTCTCTCCTCCGACAACAATAACAACAACCGCAACAACAACAATGGAGCCGGGAACTCAAACGAGGGATGCTACTACAAAACCTTTATGGGGTGCAAACCTCATACTTTCGATGGAACCGGGGGACCGGTTATTCTCACCCGATGGTTTGAGCAAACGGAAGCCGTTTTTAGCATAAACGGTTGCCGGGACCAAGACAAAGTCAAATATTCCACCCACACCTTCGTCGGTATCGCTCTCACGTGGTGGAACACGTATGTACAATCGGTGGGTACCAATGCAGCCCACGCCCTCTCTTGGCCCGAATTAAAAGAAAAGATGATCACTGAATACTTCCCACGCGAAGAGACTCGATGGCTCGAACACGAGCTAAGAACTTTAAAAGCACTCGAGAATGACCTAAAGGCATATAATCAACGATTTTCTGAGCTAGCCTTGATGTGCCCAAACCTCGTGACCACCGAGTCTCTAAGGGTTGAACTTTACATGGATGGTCTCCCCAAGAGCATCAAACAAGGAGTAATGTCATCCAAACCCCCTAATCACCAAGAGGTCTTGAATATGGCCCGTAAATTGATCGAAACGGTGGACAAAATTGAAGTACCGCCACCTAAAGCCGAGGATAAGTCGGGTGACAACAAAAGGAAATGGGAAGCCCCCCAATCAGGCAACTACAACAACAACCCCGCCAAGAAGCCCTTCACCCCCAACGGCAAGAAAGGTTATACCGGATACCTACCCTATTGTAAAGAGTGCTACAAGCATCATCTAGGTGAATGTGGCAAACCATTTTGTTTGAAGTGTCAAAGAAGTGGCCATGTGGCCCACGATTGTAGGAATACCTCTCCCGTCGCTCAAAAGAGGCCCAATGCACCAAAGACGGGTGTTTGTTTTGAATGTAGCCAACCGGGTCATTTTAGGAGTGCGTGCCCAACGAAGAAAACCAACCCCGATACATGCGACTGAGCTTTCAACATCAACACCGAGGAAGGTCGAGATGACAACTAGTCACGGGTACGTTTCCTCTCAATAACTCTTATATTTCATGATTATTCGATTCGGGTACCGTTAGACGTTTTATAACCAAGGCTTTGACTCGTACTCTTTGAACCCCACCACTCCCCCTAGACACTACTTACAACGGAAAACAATTTATCGGAGGGTGTACGTTAACCTTTTGGGTAGGAATTTTGAAACCGACTTGATACCTATAGAACTAAGGAGCTCGAAATTCGTGAACTAAATAATTTTCGGTTAAGGACCGATACTCTCTTCCTAGTATCAATGACCTCTTGTTCAATCTCAAGGATTCCGTGTGTATTCCAAAATCGACCCCCATTCCGGTTATCATCAATTGAGGGTTAAGGGAGACGATGTCTCCAAAATCGCTTTCCGAACTACTACGATAGTTATAATTTTCTTTAAATATTGTTCAATTTAACAAAGGCTTCGTCCGTATTCATGGGCCTTATGGGTCGCATATATAAACTTATCTAGATAAATTCTTCATCATATTCGTAGGTGATGTTTTAACCTATTCAATTCAAGCAAAGAAGAAAATGAACAACATCTCCGTGTTACGCTCTAACTCTCGAGACAAGAGCAACTCTATACCGAATTCTCCGGGTGAGAATTTCAGTTAAACGAAGTCCAATTTCAGACCATGTTGTTAGTAGTCAGGGTATTACAATGAATCTCACAATCGAAGCCACACGTAATCAGGAATCCCTCACGACTCTGACTTGTATTCGTAAAATCCTAGATCTCGCCGGTTATTACCGTAGATTCGTTTCCGACTTTTTCTCGTGTTACTCGTCCTTTAACCCCGTTAACTCCCTCAGGAAAGGACTAAACCTCTCCGTGTCCGAACTTTGAACGCGATTATTCACACCAACCTTACTAGCTAAACTCATGTAACACAAGGGAATTCAATTATGGAAATGTTTCTACTTGAACGCCTGAAAGGCATACTCTCTCGACTCGAAATAAAGGAAACTAAAATTCGTTGTTTTGCACGAACGATTGGAATACTTAATTTTAGATCCGATCAATCTTCTCACCACTACGTACCACGTTACATGACACTGTTAATTCACTATGACCGTCTGATATTACTGGGACCCAAGATACCACACAATCCAAGGATACTTCCTTTCTCTTTGACTTATCGTCCTCATGCTCCTGATACGGCCAACTGCTACTCAACCCCGAACTATACAACTACGTGTACTATCTCGTTTCCCACCAAGTCTCAACATTTGACCACTAGATGAGCGACATGGCTATCTCAAGATGTAAACTCACTCTACTCTAAGTTCTCATTTCACTTCTATCTTTATCGCTCGCACTTCCGTATAAGGAAACTTTTTGTAAAATTTCTCAATGGATAGAGAAACTCCTCATATTACATTAGTATTCGCCACGAGGGTGAATAGTCCTGACGAACATTTTTGAACCCTAACTAACTTGTTCAAACATATCTTAATTCTATTCCAACATGGTGTAACATCCCGCGTTTTTCCGTTAAATTTAATTTTAACACCGTCTTTTTTTTTTTAAAAACATAATCTTTCGTGTTTAAAGTAATAGTTTCCGTGAGTAACGTTCATTATATTTCCGCTATTTAATTATAACATCACTCGGTTACTCGAGCGTTTTTAAAATATTTCGTTGGTTAATTCCCGCACCCGCTTTGAAACTTGAGGGACCGAAGTTGTCAAGTGGGCAAACTAGTTGACTAGGTCAACTAGTCAACCCACCATTCTCATCCATTCAATCCCTCCATCTCTCTCCCTTTTCTCTCTAGCTCAAGAACCCCATTTCTCCCAACTTCACTAAATCATCATCTAAATTCGATCTAGGAGGCTTACAACAAAACAAATTACATTTTCGTGATCCTCTCTTCATCCTCTACGATTTGATACTAACTACACCGATTTTGGGTAACATCTCTAAAACTCAAGATTTCTTTAAATTCGTGTTTTTGACTTGAAATGTTGTTAGTTAGTGTCTATGGCTCGTGTCTAGCATGATTATATGATTTGTATGCTCGATCTTGATGTTTTGGTGTAACTAGCTTGAAAATGAAAAGTGGATGCTTAATCCTTGATTTTGGATGAGTTAATGTTGTTAGATTGTTAAAGTGCATGTTTTAATTGTGTTACTAGTATCATTAGCCACATTTGGATGTGTAGGTTGATTAAGGAAACTTCAAAAACCCGATTAATGATTTTGTGATGTTTGACTAGGGTTTGATAGTTCTTGACATGAACTTTTGGATGCTTAAATGCCATGGAATGTTAATTGTTAGTGTCTAGTAGTAATGTATGCTTCATTACCTTCAAAACGGCATATCGTATGTGTAAATTGGATTCCCGAATCATAAAATACGTTTTACGAACTTGAAACTTGAAAATAAACCTTTCTCGATCAATTGACGAGTTTTCGTTTATTGTAAATGATGTTTTTGATTGATGATATGTGGTTAGTTGTATTCCTTGTCGAAATAGCTTTCCGATGATATAAAATACATGTTCTAATTGTTTGCGGATCATAAAATGTGATTGTTTGTGTTTTGGTTCGTGCATACTTTGAAAACTGACCAGAAATCCCTGCACAGAGGGTGGCGCGGCGCGCCCCTTACCCGCGCGGCGCGCCGATGTGCCTGGTCAGATTCTGACCTCCTCGTCCCGTTTCACGTGAAATGTTTGACTAGCTATCGACCTCCGATTCACATGAAACTTGTTCTAATATGCTTATATATGAGTAAAAACCTCAGAAAAATAGTTCGGGACCGAACCCGAACGCGTTGACTTTTTTTTCGTTGACTTTGACCAAGTTTGACTTTTAGTCAAACTTAACCAAACTTTTAATGCAATCTTCCTAACATGCTTTTATACTTGTATCTTGCATGAAACTTGACAATTTGCTTCACATGCTACATAATCGAGTCGTGTCGAGCCATAGGACTAATTGAACACATTTCACCCGACCTTGTGTCGTAACCGGTTAATTGATATAACTTACTTTTTTAGGTCAAGGCTAAGCAACTTTCATGCACACGTTTACTTGTTGAAGTACTTTTATACTTGTGCACTCGAGGTGAGATCATAGTCCCACTTTTACTCTTTTGAACTTATATTGGGATGAGAAAACATAAACGATTCTTTTGAACTAAGTGAACACAAGAACGGGAAAACAAACATTCTACATACGAGTTTAGAACAAAATCCTCAATTCGATTATCATTAGTTACACTTGCCGGGTGTAAGCGAGAACTTATGTTATATGGCCATATGGGTTTGACAGCCCTCATCCTTGACGGTTCGCTACCGTCTACGGATGAAATATATTTTCGAGAATCAGTGTTTGTTCTAGCACTAAGTGATGGGGTATACAATGGAAGGAATGTTAAGCTTTGATAATTGGGTGCTCGTGAAACAAACTTTTGGAATGTATTACTATTATTTCATTGATGCAAATCTTGTGGTTCACTTGTACTTACTTACTTAAACCTATGATTTCACCAACGTTTTCGTTGACAGATTTCTATGTTTTTCTCAGGTCATGCACGATATGTGAAACATGCTTCCGCTTACTATTTGATACTTGCATCCGATGTCGAGTATACATGCATTTCATGGAGCGTCTTTTGACTTTACTTTAAACCGTGTCGCCTAGATTTCAATCGTACTTATAACGTTGTAACTTAACTTTTGGTTGAACAATCCTTGTAAACTTTGAAACAATCTTTATTTTGAAATGAAGGCGACATATTTTGGTCAAACGTTATCTTAAAGACTTATAATCAGGTAATGGGACCCACGTAGCCGACGCCGTCACTTGACGATTTGTCGGGGTCGCTACAGTTGGTATCAGAGCCTTGGTTGTAGGGATTTAGAGTTCATTTGTGTCCACCCCGAGTCATAGGGTACATAGGTGAATCTAGACTACAACCGGCATATAGACTGAAGTAGGAATTATTTGACAAATTGTGCATTTATACTCGAACTCTTCTATCATATCTAACTCGTATTCGATCTTGATCTTACGTTGATAAATTTTGTTGATGCGCCACCTTGACTTTATGAAGTAATGTTAAATGCACATGAGAATCAGGGTAATATAATTTTCGGGATTATATTACGGTGATTCACATGGACGTTCCGACATTATGACGTAAAGAATTTAAGGCGAGTCAAGGAAAAATTTCCTCTCTATCCTATTTCCATACTCCGGTTAGTATTGTTGAAAATACTAACCAACGATATTCTTGTCTCATGAAGGAACAATGGCTCACCAAGGTCAACACAATACTCCTCTCGAAACTCTGGAACAAGCTCTTCAACAAATGATAACCACCGCCGTGGGTACGGCCGTGGCCGATCACTTTTCTAACAACAACAATCATGGGGCCGGTAATTCAATCGAGGGTTGCTCCTACAAGAACTTCATGAAGTACAATCCTCCCACTTTCAATGGAACCGAAGGACCGGTTGCTCTCACCCGATGGTTCGAACAAACAGAAGCCGTTTTTAGCATAAGCGGTTGTCGGGACCAAGATAAGGTCAAGTTTTCCACCCTCACTCTCACCGGTATTGCTCTCTCATGGTGGAACACGTATGTACAATCGGTGGGTATCGATGAAGCCCTTACACTCTCTTGGACCGAATTAAGAGAAAGAATGACCACCGAATACTTCCCGCGCGAAGAGACTCGAAGGCTCGAAAAGGGGCCAAGAAATTTAAAAATAGCCCGAGATGACCTCGAAGCTTATAATCAACGGTTTGCCGAACTAACCTCAATTTGTCCAAACCTCCGGGCTCCCGGGCCCCAAGGAGTTGAGTTTTACATGGATGGCCTCCCTAAGAGCATTCCACACGGGGTAATGCCATTAAGACCCGCCGACCTACAAGAGGCTGTGATGATAGCCCGCCGATTTATAAAAACGGTGGATGAAATTGAAGCGCTGGCACCAACGGCCGAGGCCCAACCAGTTAACAACAAAAGAAAACAGGAAGCCTCTCCATCAAGCAACCACAACCACAACGACTCCACCAAGAAGCCTTTCACCCCCGGCGGCAGGAAAAATTATGCTGGAACACGACCTTTTTGCAACACGTGCCACAAACATCATTATGGAAAATGTGGCGGACCATTTTGCATCAAGTGTCAAAGAAGTGGCCATGTGGCCCATAGTTGTAAGGGTGCCGCCCCCGTCGCTAAAAAGGTGCCCAGTGCACGCAGAAGGGGTGCTTGTTTTGAATGTGGACAACTGGGTCATTTTAAGAATGCATGTCCCAAGAAGAACGCCCACCCTAATGTACGCGAATGAGCTTTCAACCTTAACACATAGGATTCCCGGAACGACAATTAGTTACGGGTACGTTTCTTCTCAACGACTCTTATGTTTCATGTTTATCCGATTCGGGTATCGATAAATGTTTTGTATCCAGGGCTTTGGAGCCTACTCTTTGCACTCCACCCCTCCCCCCTAGATATTACTTACGCCATTCAAGTGACCAACGGAAAACCATTGCGTATCGATAAATTTTATCGGAGGGAGTACGTTAAACTTATTGGGTAGGTAATTTGAACTTCGATTTGACACCTATAGAACTAGGGAGCTCGGAACCTATTCGAAAAAAAAAAAAAAAAAAAAAAAAAAAAAAAAAAAAATGTTTCCCCATCATCTTGTATAGATTATTGTGAACTGAGTAATTTTCGGTTGGAAACCGATACCCTCTCCCTCGCATCCATGACCTCATGATTATTTGCACGAATCCCGTATGTTCCAAATCGACCCCCGTTCCGGTTATTATCAATTGGGGGTTAAGTGAGACGATGTCTCCTAAGCCACTTTCCGAACTCGCAACGTTAGTTGTAAATCTTTCTTAGTACCATTCGATTTATTTAGGACTCTGTCCGTATTCATGAACCTCCTAAACCACGTATGCGAACTTATCTAGACAAATCGGTTATCGTATTTATAGATGACATCTTGAGTTATTCAAGTAAAGAAGGAAAACGAACAACATCACCACCTTACGCTCGAACTTTTGCGAAAAGAGCAACTCTATACCAAATTCTCCGAGTGAGAATTTCTGTTGAACGAAGTACAATTTTCTAAACCATGATGTGAATGGTCTAGGCATTTCAATCAATCTCGAAATCAAGCCACATGTAATCAGGAAACTCCCCCGACTCAGACTTGTATTCGTAAAATCTTAGATCTCGCCGATTATTACCGAAGATTCATTTCTGCCTTTTCTCGTGTTACACGACTTATAACCTCGTTAACTCACTGAGGGAAAAATTTAAACCCCCCCCATGTCCGAACCTTGAGCGTGATACTTCACACCAACATTTCTAGTTAAAAATCGTATAGCACCAGATGGAACTCAATTATGAAAATATTTCTACATGAACGCCGGAAGGCATGCTCTCTCGACTCAAAATCAGTGTAACTGAAATTCGTTATTTTGCGCGAAGAATTCTAATACTAAATTGTGGATCCGATCAATTTTCTCGTCATCACATACCACGCTACATATCTCTGTTATTTCACCGTTACCGTCTGATATTACTGGAACTTAAGATAACACACGATCCAATGATACTTCACTCTTCTTTGACTTAATGTCATTGTGTTTCTAATAATCGGCCAACATTTATTCAACTCCGAACTAAACAACTACGTGTACGATCTCGTTTCTCTTTCAGACTTCAACTTTTGACAACTAGAGGCACGTTATGGCAACCTCGAGATGTAAACTCATCCTATTCTAAGTCCTCATTTCACTACTATCTTTACCGTTCGCATTTCCGTTTAAAGAAACTCCTTGTAACATTTCTCCATGGATAGAGAAACTCCTCATATTACATAAGTATTCGCCACGAGGGTGAATAGTCCTAACGAACATTTTTTTTTCGAACCCTAACTGACTCGTTCAAACATATCTTAAGAGATTCTATTCCAACACGGTGTATCTTTGTTAATTATCCCGTATCGAAATACTCGTTTCACTTCTAGTTTTACAAGAAGCCTCGGGACCGCGTTTAGACATGAGTACCGCGTACCATCCACAACCCGACGGACCGAACAAACATGCGATTTAAACCTTGGAAACCATAATACGAATTTGTATTACCAACTTCAAATTTACTTGAGAAAAATATTTTCCTTTAACCGAATCCTCGTACTACAATGATTTTCATTCGAGTTTTAACGTCACTCCTTTTGAAACCACGTGTGACCGGAAACGTCACTCTCCTTTGTCGAACCAAGTAAACGATGATCAATTCACCGGGGCCGAGGTTATTCATGAGCAACCGAGAAAATTTATTCGTATTCAGGCAAAACCCTACTCGACTCGTAATCACCAAGAGCTGCGCCGATGTTAGACGTAAACATTTCAAATTCCACGTGGGAAACCGCGTCACGTTAAGAGTCGCACCTTGGAAGGGTGCAATCCGTTTCGGGAAAACGTAGGAAGCTAAATCCACGATATTTTGATCCTTTAAATTCTTGGGGTGTTTTGGACCCGTAGCTAGCCGTTTAGACTTTTCCGACTCATTTTGGGTCTCCGTTTATCCTACATTCAATGTATCAACTCAAAGACGTGTTTTGCGAAACGAGAACTTGTTATCTCCTTTGATGAACTCACTATCGACGATAACCCTCACTTCCTAGGAGGACCGGTTGAAACCATGAATCATGGAAGCCAAACCTTAAAACAACATATGATCCCGACCGTCAAAATTCGTGGAAATACTCAAGGACGTACCTTCACTTATTCGTAGAATTTACAACGCAAGGTCTCGAGTAAGATTCAACAACTACTACTTCCAACTAAATTTCGGGACGAAATTTCTTTTGAGGTGTGGATAATGTAACA
The DNA here is from genome assembly GCF_046630445.1 of Rutidosis leptorrhynchoides. Lineage (NCBI taxonomy): Eukaryota > Viridiplantae > Streptophyta > Magnoliopsida > Asterales > Asteraceae > Rutidosis > Rutidosis leptorrhynchoides. Next base: position 228,956,881 of record NC_092343.1, read on the forward strand.
TCCCGCGTTTTTCCGTTAAATTTAATTTTAACACCGTCTTTTTTTTTTAAAAAACATAATCTTTCGTATTTAAAGTAATAGTTTCCGTGAGTAACGTTCATTATATTTCCGCTATTTAATTATAACATCACTCGGTTACTCGAGCGTTTTTAAAATATTTCGTTGGTTAATTCCCGCACCCGCTTTGAAACTTGAGGGACCGAAGTTGTCAAGTGGGCAAACTAGTTGACTAGGTCAACTAGTCAACCCACCATTCTCATCCATTCAATCCCTCCATCTCTCTCCCTTTTCTCTCTAGCTCAAGAACCCCATTTCTCCCAACTTCACTAAATCATCATCTAAATTCGATCTAGGAGGCTTACAACAAAACAAATTACATTTTCGTGATCCTCTCTTCATCCTCTACGATTTGATACTAACTACACCGATTTTGGGTAACATCTCTAAAACTCTAGATTTCTTTAAATTCGTGTTTTTGACTTGAAATGTTGTTAGTTAGTGTCTATGGCTCGTGTCTAGCATGATTATATGATTTGTATGCTCGATCTTGATGTTTTGGTGTAACTAGCTTGAAAATGAAAAGTGGATGCTTAATCCTTGATTTTGGATGAGTTAATGTTGTTAGATTGTTAAAGTGCATGTTTTAATTGTGTTACTAGTATCATTAGCCACATTTGGATGTGTAGGTTGATTAAGGAAACTTCAAAAACCCGATTAATGATTTTGTGATGTTTGACTAGGGTTTGATAGTTCTTGACATGAACTTTTGGATGCTTAAATGCCATGGAATGTTAATTGTTAGTGTCTAGTAGTAATGTATGTTTCATTACCTTCAAAACGGCATATCGTATGTGTAAATTGGATTCCCGAATCATAAAATACGTTTTACGAACTTGAAACTTGAAAATAAACCTTTCTCGATCAATTGACGAGTTTTCGTTTATTGTAAATGATGTTTTTGATTGATGATATGTGGTTAGTTGTATTCCTTGTCGAAATAGCTTTCCGATGATATAAAATACATGTTCTAATTGTTTGCGGATCATAAAATGTGATTGTTTGTGTTTTGGTTCGTGCATACTTTGAAAACTGACCAGAAATCCCTGCACAGAGGGTGGCGCGGCGCGCCCCTTACCCGCGCGGCGCGCCGATGTGCCTGGTCAGATTCTGACCTCCTCGTCCCGTTTCACGTGAAATGTTTGACTAGCTATCGACCTCCGATTCACATGAAACTTGTTCTAATATGCTTATATATGAGTAAAAACCTCAGAAAAATAGTTCGGGACCGAACCCGAACGCGTTGACTTTTTTTTCGTTGACTTTGACCAAGTTTGACTTTTAGTCAAACTTAACCAAACTTTTAATGCAATCTTCCTAACATGCTTTTATACTTGTATCTTGCATGAAACTTGACAATTTGCTTCACATGCTACATAATCGAGTCGTGTCGAGCCATAGGACTAATTGAACACATTTCACCCGACCTTGTGTCGTAACCGGTTAATTGATATAACTTACTTGTTTAGGTCAAGGCTAAGCAACTTTCATGCACACGTTTACTTGTTGAAGTACTTTTATACTTGTGCACTCGAGGTGAGATCATTGAGATGACCCGTCCCAATCCATAAGGACGAATACAATAACATATGATTACATCGCGAGGTATTTGACCTCTATATGATACATTTTACAAACATTGCATTCGTTTTAAAAGAAAAGCTTTCATTTACATCGAAAGTTGACAGGCATGCATACCATTTCATAATATCCAACTTATAAATGACCTAATCTGTCATCTACTTAAATATAATCTTTAATGAACTTCAATGACTCGAATGCAACGTCTTTTGAAATATGTCATGAATGACTCCAAGTAATATCTTTAAAATCAGCTAATGCACAGCGGAAGATCTCTTTCAAACCTGAGAATAAACATGCTTTCAAGTGTCAACCAAAAGGTTGGTGAGTTCATTAGTTTATCATAATCATTTATTTTCATCATTTTTATAGACCACAAGAATTTCATTTCCAGTTCTCTTAAATATACGTCCCATGCATAGAGACAAAAATAATCATTCATATGGTGAACACCTGGTAACCGACATTAACTAGATACATATAAGAATATCCCCTATCATTCCGGGATCCTCCTTCGGACATGATATAAATTTCGAAGTACTAAAGCATCCGGTACTTTGGATGGGGTTTGTTAGGCCCAATAGATCTATCTTTAGGATTCGCGTCAATTAGGGTGTCTGTTCCCTAATTCTTAGATTACCAGACTTAATAAAAAGGGGCATATTCGATTTCGATAATTCAACCATAGAATGTAGTTTCAATTACTTGTGTCTATTTCGTAAATCATTTATAAAACCTGCATGTATTCTCATCCCAAAAATATTAGATTTTAAAAGTGGGACTATAACTCACTTTACCATTTTCCGAATACGGTTAATAATAAGGGTTACCTAATTCAAAGTGGACCTCCTAACAGATACTCTTAATCATAATTCAATGTATCTGATAATTCAATAATTTGATATTATCTTTTAATCTCGTCGATAAACTTACATCGAACAAATACATTCATGTAAAGTATAATTCATTCAATACCTTGATAGCATTTCCAAATTCATAAAATAGATCTCATATCTTATATTCATAATAACTAATCCGTTCAATGTTTCATTAATATAACTCAACTTAAAATCAGACATATGTATATGTATATATATATTTATTTACACATAATTGTTCGTGAATCGTTTGGCATGGTCAAAGGATATTTGATTACAGAAATATAGTTTCAAAACTTTCGAGACTCAACATTACAGATTTTGCTTATCGTGTCGGATATATATAAAGATTAAAGTTTAAATTTGATCGAAAATTTCTGGGTCATCACATTACCTACCCGTTAAAAGAAATTTCGTCCCGAAATTTGATCGAGGTCGTCATGGCTAACTAATAAAATGTTTTCATGACGAATATGAATCGATAATAGAGTTTTATCATAATTGAGTGATATAGATAAAACGATTTGTTTTTGTGAAGAGCACGAATGAAGCTATCACCTAAGAGTGAAAATGAATAAATGCAGGTTTGACCTAACAGGTGGCGTAGTCAAGATTGATTTCCGAAATTTAAGGAATTTAGAAGAAGATCTCCATAATAAGATTTGATTCGTCGGTAATTAAGGAGATTAGGATCCTCTTTGGTTATACGCGATAATCTGCTTTGATTGCTCTATCTATAAATCCACCCCCTTCGTTTCCTTACAACTCACACCTTCTATTCTTTCTTCCTCAATTCATACTTTAAAGTATTCATTAATATGCTCCATCCCATCCTGATCTTTGATATCCTTTTAACGTTCATATCTGTCATTCTTCTTTTTAATCTGCCAACAGAAGAATCTATTTACTTTTACTATACTCTAGGGTTTATAGTGTTTTTAGTTCTCCCGTGTCTTTACGTTGCTATATGCATTGACATATACGGTTTATAATTTACGGGTGGTTGTTGGGTTTTATATCTTCCCTTATACTTCGATGTTCCTGCTTCTGTCTTCTATAATCATTGTCATCCACAGTTAATGTTCTCTTCTATTTGCTGCGGTTTATACCCCAGTTTCTATTTCGGAGCTTTGTCCTTTCGTTTCTTCTTCTTGCGATTAAATAGCTCTTGTAATGGTCCAGAATTCGTAGGTATGGATTTCAGAATGAACATAGTAATTGTTCTAAGTTAGAATTTGAAAGGGTAATATCTTGATTTGTCAAATTACCAGAATATCCTGAAAAAGGCCGAATCATCAAGAAATATTTTCTTGAAATATTTAGAGGTTAGATAGAATGTAAGAGTCGTGTAAATGACACATGATGACGGTATGTCCTGTGAATCATCACGTCCATTAGAAACTCAGCATGAATTACTGTAATATAATGACGTTGATCAAGTGTCATTATATTATACTAACTCATGCATCAGTTCCCAACACTACTTCAAAAACATTCATATTCGAATTTTTCAGAATTTAGAAACTAACACAGTCTCTTTTATTTTGCAGATATTACGGAGAGATAAATGATACTTGATAAGAATAGTTGTGATGATATTTCCAGAAATATGGAGAATATGTATAATGGAAGATACGAAGATATCTTATAATATTTAAGATATGATGATGATGAAGAATATCTGTCTGTGAAGGTTTAGAATAAGAAGTAAGGTGTTTGCTAACGAGTTCAGCAGGCATTGAATCATTTAGATCCTTTGAAGGCAGATTCAGTCTCTATGATTTGTCCACGGCTTCCCTCATACTTTGCTCAATCCGTTTTTCAGTACCAAATCCTTTCTTTTTCTGAGCTTTACCAACTCACTATCTTTTATCATCAAAATTTTGACCGTTTAAACCGTCTACCATTTTTATGTTTCCTCTGCATTTAATGCTATAATATCTGAATCTCTGGTTATCAATCCGAGGTGGGTTCAGAAGAATCGTGTTTCAGATGATTAAACGCTGGTGGTAATATGGTGGAATATGAAAGGTTCCCCAGTAATAATGACGAAAGAGCAACGTATCTATCGGGGTTATAATAAGACTAGTCCGACTGAGAAATCGAAATTGACTTGCTGGAGCTGTGACAAAATTGGCTACTTTGAAAAGAAATCGAAGTGTTGTTTTTGCTAATAAATGCTAAAGAATTCGACGAGGGTACGTGTTAAACTACGACTTTGGTTTCGAGAGCTTTTCAGGTACAAAACTTCGGATAATGTGTGGTTGGATCATCATCTCGATTGTTCAATGTTTGAAGTGTCTTCCAGGATTTCGAAGGGTTTTAAATGCAGATTGTCATAGTCAATATCCAAATGATAAAATCGTCCTGATTCCCGAATGAATTTCATCTATTTCTGAGTGTTACGAATAAAAGTGATGTTCTGTCACAGTTTTGAATTCAAAGTATGACTTTGATAGATGTAGGAATTCTAAGAGTGATGTCTTCTGTTAAATCTTGACTTGGATTTTTTTTTTTGATTTGTCAAAATTAGAATATGTAATCAAATTTGGATGAGAATAGTTATTTTGATTTTTACGAAAGAATGTATATTGTTGAGAGAGTAGTGAATACAGTTGGTGATTGCTGAATCAGATTCAAAGAATGTAACATATTAATTGTGAATTTAGACATCTCTCGGGTATTACCTACCCGTTAAAAAAATTTCACAAATAATGTTTTGAATAAGAATTTTCATTACAGTCCTTATGAAAATATATGTGAATATATTTTCTTCAGATGTAATACAGATTCAATGAGTTTAAATCATACTAAGCTCATTTGATTTTCAGATTGAATTAGAAATGAAATTTTTTTTTTTTCTAAAACATTAGAGATTTCATAATCTTTGCGGAGTATTTCACTAATGTAGTCAATACTTCAATATTTATTCTTATTGATATTCTTCAGTGAAGGATGTTGACGCTTGAAGAATTCTTGCGAACTTCGCAAAGTACGATTGATGTTTTCTAGAAAGTTTCGAGTGCATCGAAGATGAAAGTGTAAAATCAAACATGTTATTGAATGATACACTTGACTTATTATGAGACGGAATTCATTGAATTGAAGCAGAGATTGTGGTTAACAATGATGAAATTGTTAACGAATAATGTACATCATAGCATATTAGTAATATGAATTAACCGGATAGTTAAGTTCCATACATAATAGCTTAGTACAGAAAGATTTATTATGGTTAAATTTTTTTTTTTTTTTTTATATATATATATAGGATATACATATAAATTCTTTGGAGGAACTGAGTTAATACTTCATAACTCGTTGATATAATATACTCGTTATTAATTCGTAATGATTTCCACAGTGATTCTTGAACTGGCGAAGCTTGTGAGGTTGGAGGTGTTGACAATTCTCACTATGTTGACAGCATTTGACTGTGTTGGTGAGGCTATTGGTACTGCTGATGTTGTTGGTAAAACAAGTCTAGCTTGTACCTTACGCACTAGTCTTGTTAGGGTTTCGGTTCTTCTCTCTATCATCTCTGTCCACTCATCTAGTTTTTGGTTAAGGCTGAGATAGATAATCTCTAAAACTTTAGAGATTACATAATCACCACAGAATGTTTCTCCGATGAAGTTATGAATCAATACTTCATCATTTGTTGTTGTTGGTACTCCTTGGTATCTTTGGTGCGTGTGACGTTGATATCATATATATAGATTGGGATATTGAGGTGTGTGATGCATATGTGATTGTTGGTGGTGGTAATGATCCTGTTGTTGATGGTGGTGTTGTTGATGCCGGTGATGCTGCTGGTGCTTAGGGTATTGAGGCTTGCGATGTTGATGTTACTGGCGGTACTGATTATGCTGCTGGTGCTGCTGATGGTGTTTGTAATCCTTGCACCATAAGCTCCAAAGCCGTCACACGAGCACGAAGTTCGTTAACTTCTGCTAGTATACCGGGATGATTGTTGGTTGGGACGAGCGGATAAATAAAATCTAGAATTTGATGTAGTATATAATCGTGACGAGATACTCTGGAAATGAGAGAGAAAATGGTTTCACGAACAGGTTCGCCGGTAAGTGCTTCAGTTTCATCGCCAAGAGGGTAATGTGGTGGATGGAAAGGATCACCTTCTTCTTGTCTCCAATAATTGAGGAGGCTACGAACCCATCCCCATTTCATCCAGAATAGATGATGACTGATTGGTTGATCTATTCCGGTCACACTGTTTTCGGAGCTCGAATGGAAATCCATATCGACATAGCTATCGAAATCTGAGGAGTTCGAACTGGTTGAGGGATCCATCTTGTATGATTAGGGAAAGAATTTTGTTATGAAATAGATTATAGGAATTAGATTTGATATTCTTCAATACATAATTTACATATGTATATATATTATCAAAATCCCATAAATTACGGAAGAAACTTTGAAAGATGTCAGTCAAAGTTCACAGTAACAGATATGCCAGGATAAGATTTCGTCTATACACTATTATGCAATAAATGCAAGAAAACGCGTATAGACTAAAGAATGATAATCAGGTAATTTCCTAAGGATGGTAGGTAGATGATTTCCGACTAAATGATAAGCAAAACTTTTGACATGCAGACACGGTCAAAGTCCAGACTCACTAATGCATCTAAACAACTATCAGTTAGACACACTAATGCAAGACCTGGTTCGCTAAGACCACCGCTCTGATACCACATGAGATGACCCGTCCCAATCCATAAGGACGAATACAATAACATATGATTACATCGCGAGGTATTTGACCTCTATATGATACATTTTACAAACATTGCATTCGTTTTAAAAGAAAAGCTTTCATATACATCGAAAGTTGACAGGCATGCATACCATTTCATAATATCCAACTTATAAATGACCTAATCTGTCATCTACTTAAATATAATCTTTAATGAACTTCAATGACTCGAATGCAACGTCTTTTGAAATATGTCATGAATGACTCCAAGTAATATCTTTAAAATCAGCTAATGCACAGCGGAAGATCTCTTTCAAACCTGAGAATAAACATGCTTTCAAGTGTCAACCAAAAGGTTGGTGAGTTCATTAGTTTATCATAATCATTTATTTTCATCATTTTTATAGACCACAAGAATTTCATTTCCAGTTCTCTTAAATATACGTCCCATGCATAGAGACAAAAATAATCATTCATATGGTGAACACCTGGTAACCGACATTAACTAGATACATATAAGAATATCCCCTATCATTCCGGGATCCTCCTTCGGACATGATATAAATTTCGAAGTACTAAAGCATCCGGTACTTTGGATGGGGTTTGTTAGGCCCAATAGATCTATCTTTAGGATTCGCGTCAATTAGGGTGTCTGTTCCCTAATTCTTAGATTACCAGACTTAATAAAAAGGGGCATATTCGATTTCGATAATTCAACCATAGAATGTAGTTTCAATTACTTGTGTCTATTTCGTAAATCATTTATAAAACCTGCATGTATTCTCATCCCAAAAATATTAGATTTTAAAAGTGGGACTATAACTCACTTTACCATTTTCCGAATACGGTTAATAATAAGGGTTACCTAATTCAAAGTGGACCTCCTAACAGATACTCTTAATCATAATTCAATGTATCTGATAATTCAATAATTTGATATTATCTTTTAATCTCGTCGATAAACTTACATCGAACAAATACATTCATGTAAAGTATAATTCATTCAATACCTTGATAGCATTTCCAAATTCATAAAATAGATCTCATATCTTATATTCATAATAACTAATCCGTTCAATGTTTCATTAATATAACTCAACTTAAAATCAGACATATGTATATGTATATATATATTTATTTACACATAATTGTTCGTGAATCGTTTGGCATGGTCAAAGGATATTTGATTACAGAAATATAGTTTCAAAACTTTCGAGACTCAACATTACAGATTTTGCTTATCGTGTCGGATATATATAAAGATTAAAGTTTAAATTTGATCGAAAATTTCTGGGTCATCACAATCATAGTCCCACTTTTACTCTTTTGAACTTATATTGGGATGAGAAAACATAAACGATTCTTTTGAACTAAGTGAACACAAGAACGGGAAAACAAACATTCTACAAACGAGTTTAGAACAAAATCCTCAATTCGATTATCATTAGTTACACTTGCCGGGTGTAAGCGAGAACTTATGTTATATGGCCATATGGGTTTGACAGCCCTCATCCTTGACGGTTCGCTACCGTCTACGGATGAAATATATTTTCGAGAATCAGTGTTTGTTCTAGCACTAAGTGATGGGGTATACAATGGAAGGAATGTTAAGCTTTGATAATTGGGTGCTCGTGAAACAAACTTTTGGAATGTATTACTATTATTTCATTGATGCAAATCTTGTGGTTCACTTGTACTTACTTACTTAAACCTATGATTTCACCAACGTTTTCGTTGACAGATTTCTATGTTTTTCTCAGGTCATGCACGATATGTGAAACATGCTTCCGCTTACTATTTGATACTTGCATCCGATGTCGAGTATACATGCATTTCATGGAGCGTCTTTTGACTTTACTTTAAACCGTGTCGCCTAGATTTCAATCGTACTTATAACGTTGTAACTTAACTTTTGGTTGAACAATCCTTGTAAACTTTGAAACAATCTTTATTTTGAAATGAAGGCGACATATTTTGGTCAAACGTTATCTTAAAGACTTATAATCAGGTAATGGGACCCACGTAGCCGACGCCGTCACTTGACGATTTGTCGGGGTCGCTACACATGGTGTACCATTGTCGATTATCTCAGATCACAATACTCGTTTCACTTCTAGTGTTACAAGAAGCCTTAGAGACACGTTTAAACATGAGTACCACGTATCATCCACAACCAACGGACCAAACAAACATACGTTTCACATCTTGGAAAGACATGTTACAAACTTGTATTGTTGCCTTTAGTTGTCTCCTCTCACACAGCAGTTACCATTCGTGTATTAACGCCGCACTTTCGAAACACTATATGACGGCAAATGTCATACCCCTATTCGTTGGACCAAAGCATGTGGCAAGCAAATCACCGGATCCGAACTCATTCAAGAAATAACAGTTGAGATCATACAAGTCCGAGAAGGACTCAAGACGACCCGTAGTCACCAAAAGGGCTATACCGATATTCGACGTAAACCTCTCGGATCCCAAGTCAGTAACCGTGTAATATTGAGAACTCGCACCTTGGGAAGGTGTAATCCGTTTCAGGAATCAGGGAAAGTTAAAACCGCGATATATTAATCCTTTTGAAACCTTGGGGTGTATTGGAACCGCTCCTACCGTTTAGAACTTTTGACTCAATTAAGTTTCCGTTTATCCTATGTTCCATGCAACAAACTTAGAGGCGTGTCCTACGGAACAGGAACGTGCTACTCTCCTAGATAAACTTACTATTGATGGCAAACTCCCCTTCATGGAAAACTGGTTGAAATTGTGGATCGTAAAACCAAGTCTTAATACAAACTGAGATCTCGACTGTCAAAATTTCTGGGAATGCCTAAGGACGTATCTTCACTTATTCATAGTATTGACAACACTAGGTCTTGAGTAAGAAACAACGACTATTGCTTCCAACTAAATTTCGGGACGAAATTTCTTTTAAGGTGAGGGTAATATAACATCCCGCATTTTTCCATTAAATTATTTTAACGCCCGTCTTTTTATTTTAATAATATCCTCGGTATCTCGATTCGCATCCTCCATTAGCTTACATTCTTAAAATATTTTTCGTCATTTGGATTATAACATCTCTCGTTCTCTCGTGTAATTTAAAAATATTCATTCGGTTAATTCCCGCACCCGATTACAAACTTGAGGGACTAAAGTTACCAAAGTGTCAAAGATTTGACTAGGTCAAAAGAGTCAAACACCACCTCCTCCATTCATTATTTTCATTTTCATTTTCATTTTCTTCTCATACTTTCACATTTTCTCTAAATTCTCCAAACAAAGAATTCATCATCCATTCATGATCTAGCAAGTGTTTCACAAACCAAATTACATATTTGGAATCCTCCCTTCATCCTCTTCGACTTGATACCAATTTCATCTCATTTGGGTAACTTTCTAAAATCACTAGATTTTGTGTTCTTGATGTTTTTGAATTATAAAAGTGTTAATTAGTGTCTATGGCTCGTGTATAACATGAATATATGTTTTGTTTGTTCGATTTGTTGATTTGAGTAACTAGTTTGAACACTTGAAAATGGGTTTGCTTAATCTTTGATTTTGGAAGACTAAATGTTGTTAAATTGTTAAAGTTCATGTTTTAATTGTGTTACAAGTATCACTAGCTTCGTTATGATGCGTAGGTTGATTAAGAAAACTTCAAATACATGATTTGTGATTTTTGTGAATTTTGATTAGGGTTTGATGAACTTGAAATGAACTTTTGATACTTTGGATGCCATGAAATGTTGTTAGTAAGTGTTTAGTTGTATTGCATGAGTAATTACCTTCTAAACGGCATATCATATGTGTGGATTGGATTCCCGAATCATGTAATGCATTTCAAGAACTTGAAACTTTGAAAATGGACCTTGAATGACCACTTGGCGAGAAATCGGTTATTGTAAATGATGTTTTCGCTTGATGAAAAGTAGTTAGTTGTGTTCCTTGTCAAAATACCTTTCCGATGATATAAGATACATGTTTTGGTTGTTTGCGGGTCATAAATGGTGATTGTTTGAAGTTAGGTTCGTGCATAAAACTTAAAAACAGCCAAATTTCTCTGCACAGGTAATGGCGCGGCGCGTCATATACCCGCGCGGCGCGCCAAAGTAGGCTGTCCAACTTTGTCCATTTTTGAAAAATTTTTGCTATGCTACGCACCTCCGATTCACATGAGACTTGTTCTAACATGCTTATACATGAATAAAAACCTCAGAAAAATAGTTCGGGACCCGACCCGAACGTGTTGACTTTTTCGTTGACTTTGACCGAACAAAGTTTGACTTTTTGTCAAACTTAACCAAATGATTATGCAATCTTTCTAACATGATTCTTTACTTGTATCTTGCATGAAACTTGACAATTTAATTCACATGCTATATAATCAAGTCGTAACGAGCCATAGGACTAATTGAACAACTTTGACCAACCGTGTTTACCGTTATTGATACAACCTATTTGTTTAGGTCAAGACTAGCATTCGTTCTTGCATACGTTTACTTGTGAAGTATCTTTTACTCTTGCGCTCAAGGTGAGATCATAGTCCCACTTTTCAATCACTTTTATTCTTTACATTGTGGGCTGAGAAACGCATACATTTCATACTTATATACTTTTCATACTTTTACACTTTGAACAAATACCAATACAAAGATGCATGCGAGTTTGAACAAAAGTCCTCAATCCAATTATCATTAGTTCCACTTGCAGAGTGTAAGTGTAAGCGAGTAATTATGTTGTGTGGCCATACGGGTTTAACAAACCCTCATTTAGACGGTTCGCTACCGTTAGTGAATGAAATATAATTTCAACAATGTATAGTGTAAGTTCTAACACTAAATTTAAAATTCAGAGGGAAGATTCAGTTAAGCCTTGATAATTGGGTGCTCGTGATACAAATACTATTTTTGGAATGTGAACGTTTTTGGATAAGCAATTCATAAAGAACCTTGTGATTCAATATAATATACTTACTAAACCTATGATTTCACCAACGTTTTCGTTGACAGATTTTCTATGTTTTTCTCAGGTCTTGAATGCTTAGTGATACATACTTCCGCTCACACTTTTGATACTTGCTTGGATGTCGAGTATACATGCATATATGGAGCGTCTTTTGACTTTATTTAAAAACTATGTCACATAGGTTTCATTGGTACTTATAGCATTGTAACGTAACTAGTGGTTGAACTATTCTTGTAAAACTTGAAACATCTTTACTTAGTGAAATGAATGCGACATACCTTTGGTCAAACGTTATTTTTAAAGACCTACGACCACGTAACGGGACCTAAGTAGTCGACGCCGTCAATTACAATTTGTCGTGGTCGCTACACATCTTAGGCACGCACACCCTTCCTTGAAAAGACAACAAACCATGCGGGCCCATAGTAATGAACTCCGATTGGCCCACGATTCGTTCCACATGCTTATTGTGAACGTAAGCCTCTATTTGAATCTCGCCAAGCTTCTCAAGAAAATCGTTGGAAATAATCAAACGTAACGACCCCACTTTTATCGCCGGATGTTGACTCTTTCGACTCAACGCATCCGCGACAACATTCGCCTTACCCGGATGATAAAGTATTTCACAATCGTAGTCTTTCACCACATCCATCCACCTACGTTGGCGATAATTCAAATCTCGTTGATTAAAGAGATATTTCAAACTCTTATGATCCGAATAAATCGTACACTTGACACCATACAAGTAATGGCGCCAAATTTTCAACGCATGCACAACCGCCGCCAACTCAAGATCATGAGTCGGATATCTCGTTTCGTGTTCCTTTAATTGTCGAGAGGCATAAGCGATGACTTTACCTCTTTGCATCAGAACACACCCGAGCCCATTTAGCGAAGCATCACAATAAACCGTCATATCTTCCACACCTTCTGGTAATACTAACACCGGAGCTTGACACAACTTCTCTTTTAACAATTGAAAAGCAATTTCTTGCTCGTTCTCCCAATTAAACCTAGCATTCTTTCTCGTCAACTTCGTTAATGGAGAAGCAATCTTAGAAAAGTCTTGGATAAACCGACGATAATAACCGGCCAATCCGAGGAAACTTCGGATTTCTGTAGGCGTAGTCAGTCGTCCCCAATTCTTCACCGTCTCTATCTTCCCTGGATCTACTTGAATACCGTCTTTGTTCACAATATGACCAAGGAATTGGACTTCCCTTAGCCAAAATTCACATTTGGAGAACTTAGCATACAACTTCTCCTTTCGTAAGGTCTTCAATACTTCACGCAAATGAGGTTCATGTTCGTTCATACTTTTCGAATAGACTAGTAGGTCGTCGATGAACACTATTACCGACTTATACAACATAGGTTGGCACACTCGGTTCATAAGATCCATGAATGCCGCTGGTGCATTCGTAAGACCAAAAGGCATCACCACAAACTCAAAATGCCCATACCGCGTTCTAAAAGCCGTTTTCTCAATGTCTTCCTCACGGACCCGCATTTGGTGATAGCCGGACCGTAGGTCGATCTTAGAGAAATATGTTGTACCTTGAAGTTGATCAAATAAATCGTCAATCCTAGGTAATGGATAATGATTCTTGATCATCACTTTATTCAACTCACGGTAATCAATGCACATACGCATACTACCATCTTTCTTCTTCACAAATAACACCGGAGCGCCCCACGGTGAAGCTCTCGGTCGAATAAAACCCTTCTCGAGCAATTCTTGAATTTGATTTAACAACTCTTGCATCTCCGTTGGCGCTAAACGATAAGGAGTTTTAGCAATGGGGGTAGCCCCCGGAACCAACTCGATGCGAAATTCAACTTGTCTTTCCGCCAGAACACCCGGTAACTCATCCAGAAAAACATCTTCAAACTCATTAACCACCGGAATTTCACGAATAGGTGGTGGCTCATTACGAGTAACAACAACATGAGCAAGGAAAGCCATGCCACTGGTAACAACATGACGACGTGCCCGTGCAAAAGTGCATATCGGCACCGGTCTCCTCCGCCTATCATCATGAATAACCAACTCTCCCCTACTTGGGGTCTTCATACGAATAAACTTATCATGGCATGCAATATCGGCTCTATAACGATCGAGCCAATCCATACCAACGACAATATCAAAGTCGCCCAAGGTCATTGGAATAAGATCAATTTTAAAGGTTTCGGCACCAAAAACAACATCACAATTTTCACACACATCGACCACTAGCACCGTCTTGCCGTTCGCTATTTTGACTTCTACCGGATGACTTAACTTAGCTAACGGTCTATCAAGTTTAGGCAGAAATCTAGGAGACACAAACGACAAATTTGCACCGCTATCAAAAAGAATCCTCGCCGGATTAGAATTAACCATGAAAGTACCTGAGACAACTTCTTTCGATTGTTTTGGCTTCATCATTAGTCATCAAGTAGTTGCCACCCCTAGCCGTACCAGCCGCCTTCTCTAACCGCTTCGCATTATCATTTGGCAAATCGGGACACTCCGGCTTCTTATGCCCCTCTTTGCCGCAATTAAAACAAGTGACTTTGTTTCCGGAAGATGGTTTCGGACACTCACGAGCCATATGACCCGGTTGCCCACAATTGTAGCACGTATAAGAAAACCCGCCGGTAGTGCCCTTCTTTGCACTATTGACACTTTCGGCCCCCCTCTTGCTCTTGCTCTTCTTGCTTGAGGCGTTAGAGTAACTAAAACCTTCAAATTTTCTTTTGGAAAATATGAAATCACTCTTTCTTGGAACCTCCGGCTCAAAACCCCGAGCCAACTCGAACAATTCATCAAAAGACTTAGCCATACCCCGACTAATCTTCCCCTTGTACTCATCATTCAAAGTACGGTAGAAATCCTTCTTGAGCTTATGATCATCACCAACATATTCCGGGCAAAAACGAGTCTTTGCTAAGAATGTAGACTTGAGGGTAACCAAATCCATGGAACCTTGTTGCAAATGGTGCAACTCGTCCCGGATTCTATCGAGGTCGGAAGAAGTTCGGTATTCTTTGAAAAATTCTTTCTTGAACTCTTCCCAAGTCAAGCCCATACATTTTTCTTCACCATACAAGTTGATTTTATCGTCCCACCATAACTTAGCTTCTTCGCGTAACATGCTAGAACCATACCTCGTCTTCTTTTCGGGAGGACATTCCGCGGTACGGAAAGCTCCCTCAATATCGGAGATCTAACATGTACTTTTTAAAGGATCCCGCACCCCATTAAACATCGGGGGTTGAGCATCCTTGAAGTTCTTGTAGTGGAAGTCCCGCCTTCCTTCACCTCCTTCACCGCGAGGATAGATATTCCTAGCGTCAAGGGCCTCTTCGATAGTGGCCTTCATTCGTTCATTAATTAGATCGGTTATTTACTCATCAACTGAATCTTGAAAGACCTTTCTAACGTCGGTAAGAAAATCCACTTTTAACTTCTTAAAGACGGCCTCGACCTTGGTTGAGAACTCGGTGTCCCCGCTTGTACTTCCGTTATCATGTTCGGGACCGTTTCTCGACTTCATTCTATAAAACGAATTAGGTTAAACCACCAAACGGAAGGACAAATTATATATATATATATATACATACACATACGCCACACTACTCCATCTCGCCCAACAATCGTCATACATTACTTGTTTGACACGATTTGTGCCCGTAACAATGGTAGCTAATCATTGTTACGCGAGCACGTCGCATTAACTTGCTAGTACAACGTCCATCTCGCTCGATGCTCGCTAAACATACATAACAAATAGCACATGATTAGTTTACATAAACCTATGCACAAACTAATCCCGATCCGACCCAAGGTCCTACAAGTCCCACATAGCGCACACACAAAAAGTCTAAGTCTAGGCGCCTATCTCAAGTCACCTAAATCCCTTAGACCATGCTCTGATACCACTTGTAACAACCCAAACCAACCCTCGATCAAACCACGCGAAAATACAAAAAAAAAAAATCTATGCAGCATACCCGCGCGGCGCGCCAGGTAGGGGCGCGGCGCGCCAAAGTGGACTGTCCGGAAAGTTTTTAAATGCAAAAAAGATTGACTAGTTCCCGACACTTTTAGACGAAACGCTTTTTACCATACATCCAAATATGTAAAACTAACCTGTTTCAAACATAAAATCAATGTTTTACAAGCGGGGCCCACACGACCCAAATTACAAGTTTAATACAAGTTAAGAGTTTCGACCACCAAAAAGTTTAAGTTCCAAAATACACAATGAGCATGGCGTTTGAGATTAAACTACCCAACTATCGGTCAAACTCCAAGAGCTACTAAAGCCAAAAGCGTCCCCTAGCATCAAGCGAGATCTCTAGTCCAAAACGATGCCCTTACCCTTGTCCAAAACCGAACCTATAAAATGGTAAACAACGAGAGGGTAAGCAAAGCTTAGTGAATGCAATAGTTATACGAATACATATATAATTATACCTACTTGCATACACTTACACACCAACCCGCAAACACGCTAGCATACACATTTAGCTTATCGTCACAATAACAAGCTATAAATCTCCAATACCACAAGCTAGCATAACAACTGCATATGAATATAACTCGAACAATATAATATGCTTACAACATAAATAACCATGGTTAACCAATAGTACAAGGGAACGGCGCTCGCAAAAACGCCATCGGTGTTCACAACATCCGTTAGGGCACTTAACACCTCGCACCACTAACCCCTAGGGTGGCACCTTAACACCTCGGCACTTCACCCCGAGTGGCATCTTAACACCTCGATGCTTCACTCATCATTTTACGGAGTGGTGTCTTAACACCTCAACACTACACTCCTAGGTGGCATCTTAACACCTCGATGCTACACCTGAGTGGCATCTTAACACCTCGATGCTACACTCTTCACGTGAAACGTGGTGTCTTAATACCTCGACACTACACATTTCACGCTACAACAAATAGATACATTATATACCTACGCATATAATTATTCCACTCACCTCAAAGTCTTGTGAAAAGATACCCGAGCTTGCAAGACCTCAAAGTAACGTACCTATCATATAATACACATCATCAAACGCAAACTCAAGTCGGTCAACCAAACCCTTTCACCATTCTAAGCCATTTTGACCCAAGGTGCAATTTCAACCTATTTGCACCCTTAACCCTAAATTGGGCCAACACACACCAAAACCCTAATCATTCGTCAAGATGGGTTTAAAACACATTTAGGTCGCAAGGCTAACTCGTTTTCATACTTGCTAGGCCACTTAGGTCATTGAAGACTCATTTGACCCATTTCAAGGTCAACACACCCATTTGGGTCATCCATACCCAATAACACCCATTTACATATTATTAAAGTGTTCTAGCAACTAACTAACCAAATTTAAGACTCAAAAGTCCAATTAACACATTCAAACCCTAGGTTAGTCATCAATGAGCCTTCATAACCCATATTCACCCAAAATCCCCAAAATACTAACAAAATGGGTCTTTGGTTCATCACTAGCCCAAACCCTAACCCTTAAAGCAATTAAAGTAAGAAATCGGGTTTTATAACTTACCAACACAATCACCACGTAGCTATCGACTAGATGAACGACTTTATAACTTGTACTAAGACCCGATTCAACCTCTTTCACCCTTTAATGGAGCTTTCACTCTCAAGGATTGCACTCTCTCTCTAGAGTTTAATTGGAGAAGATAAGGTTGTTGAGAATGGAGAAGCTCCAAAACTGATCCAAGGTATTAAATTCGGGCTCCAATGTGTTTTGACCAAAATGCCCTCAAAATATCTATTTTAAAAGAAGAGGAGAATCTGTCGCAGACAGATGGCGCGGCGCACCACCAGGCCGCGCGGCGCGCGACACCTCCAGTTCAGCTTCTTTCTTGCTTTTAAATATATAACCAAAACCCCGTTTCAAGTATCGAACATTACACTTATATACACTACAAATACTCGGGTCTTACAGAACAAGATCAATACAAGCTAATAAAGTAAATCTAAACATGATTAAGCAATAAGCAAGAGTAAATTGTACCAAACTTAAGATATAACAAAAGTGACAAATGAAGAAGATGAAGATGATGAAGAACAAGCCCTAGATCGTGATTCAATCTTCAAATCCTTGATTTAGAATGGATTGGATGATGGAAACTTGATGAAAACCTTAATAAAATAGCTATAAAACCCTAATTTTGATCAGCCACTACGAACTATGAATGATTGATAATGAAAACGTTTATCTCTTCCTTATTATACTCTTCAAAATCTGCCCATAAAACGCAGGTGGAACGTCATCTTCATGCTTGGAACGTCGTTCTGGAGTTATGGAACGTCGTTCTTGAATCGTGCTAGAATTCCATTTTCTTCTGTTACCATTTTCTTGTAAATTTCCCAGGTAGAACGTTGTTCCTGGCTTTGGAACGGCATTCTTGAGGATGGAATGGTGTTCTTAGAGAGTAGAATGTCGTTCTTGTTGCCAGGATGGGCACTTTGCAGTTTTCTTGATCATTTTGCACACTTTGGTCAATTTTACACCAAATTTAAAATTAAAATTGCAATAGCACTCATAACGCGATAAAACCCAAGATCATAGCTTTTCGAGCACTTTGGTAACGAAAACGAGTAAAACGAGGTAGATATTGCATGAGAAACATAGCGTGAATGAGCAATATCACCAGCCCTGAAACCCGGTGGGTCCCCATTTACTTACATACTATCGGGTTTCGAGTTTCCCCACGGGTAAACGGGTATACCCGATTAGTCATTCTGTATCTATTTTTCAATAAGTTACCAACTCAAAATATCGAAAAATAACTTAACTACTTCATGTTTAAAGTATTATAAAATATCACATACAAAAAGTTGATTGAAAAGTTTCTGAAATACTCAAATACACAAAGTAAATAAATTATCACATCTCAAAAACTTGTTGTATATCATTATATTGAATAGAATTATACTCGTTTTCAAAACAAATAAAATAAATCCTTCATACATTAACAATATAATACTAATACTTAAATTTTACATAAAAATTATTTTTAAAATTCCTTGGGTCGGGTATACGGGTATACGGGTAGGAAATTAGTCACTTGACTGGTAATCTGTTTTTCAAGTTTGTGCACATCGCGCACAAGTCTGTCATTGGTGGTCTCAGTGAGTGATATTTGGTGTTGCAAGGCTGTAATGATCAAATGAAATTTAAGTTCATTATCAAAATATTTCATTTTGTTTTCATCAACTTCTTTTTCTAAACTGATGATGTATTTTTCTAAAACCAAGGTTGGCAAATAGATTACACGCTTTTGACCTTCTGAACTTTCACACTCATTGAACACATCCAGTATACTCTCATGTGAAAATGACATTTACTTTATCAAATAAAGATCATTGATTTTGTCATAGATTAAAGCAATTTCTCGTTTCATTTTGATTGATCTTTTAGCCAATGCCTCCTCAATCTCAGTGTTAGATGTAAAAGTGAGTCGTGCTGGTAGACCTATTTTGTAGTACCCACTATCATATAGACTGGGTTGAGCGTTGGCTACTTTGGTCAGTGTTTAAGGATTCTCAAACCCTAACCCTTGGGCCTCACAGAAGGAATCTTTGGGTCGGTTCATGAACAAGGTTTGGTTATTGATGTGACCAACTAGTACAACCTGAGCTTGTTCAATCTTATAGAGTTTTTCTTGAAATTGACTTAGATGAGATCGAAACTCTAAGTTCTCTTGCATCAGCTTAGAGCATTCTAAAGTTTTCTCAGCAAGGTCGTTTGACGGTTTTCTTATCTTTTGTTCTAAGGTGTCTAGGAGTAGCTTTTTAGAGTCTGTTAGATTCTTAATTTCCTTTCCGACATTGCCAATCTTTTCTATAAGAACCTCATTCCTTAACTTAAAGTCTGTTCTTTCTATGCGTAGAGGTTTTGCACTAAGTTCTAGCTCTTTAAGTTCTGCTACATTCTCAGCTAGATCCTTTTGAAGATGCAGGTATGCATTGTTTGATACTTTTATTTTCAAGTTAGCTTTTAACCAATTATTCTCATTTTGTAGTCCAATAATTTGACTAGCAAAAGATCTAAGGTCTCTACTCATTTTGGCAAAGTTTTCAACATACATATCAGGCAGTTCATGAATCTCTCTTACTTCATTACTAGTGACAGGTTCAGTACTAATGGGTGCATTCAATTAGATAGATAGGTGAGTGTGTAGATCACTAGGTGTTTCATGATATGCATGCAAAACATCAGATATAACTTCAGAATTGTTATGTACAGAGTTATAATATTTATGATTTACATCAGTGTAAAGTTGTACCTCTTCCTCAACATCGGAAGTCATGTGATCAGGTGCACTGGACATGTTGGTTAGCTTGACCACACTGGCATGATCTTGCTCCTGTTTATTGTCTGACCAGTTTAGCCAAACATCATCGGAAGCCTTAAGGACCTTTCCCTTTTCAACATCTTTTGCCAGCACCATCTTCTTTTTGTAATACTCAACATCCTTTTTTTTGGGAAGTCTGCATTCTCGTGCAAAGTGACCTAGTTTACCACAGTTGAAACACACATTATCAAAGTCCTTATTATCAGGGACTCGGTACTAGTTTGTTGAGATTTCAGGCCTTTTGTAGTATGAGGAGCTGGATGAGGTCCTATTATTGTTGCTTTTGCTGAAACCGCCAGTCGATCTCCTGAGACTTAGCTGCTTGCTAAACATTGCGGCAGCTTTGACAAGATCTTGATGCTCTTCATCAACATCAGAGTATGTATCTTCATCGGATGACGCAGTCTATTTTGCTTTAAAGGGTTTGGAGCGGCTTGGAACAGCTTTGACATAGCTTTTGTTCACATATAGAGCCATTGGGTCATTGGTTCCAGCAGACTTGTTTTTGGACTCACGAATCACTTGCACATCAGGTTGATGGTTCATCAATTTTCTAACAACTTCATGAATGTTGTACTTCTTGGTGTTCTTAGCAGCACGGAAATTTTTTCCATATGGTGCCCAGGTTGCATTCCACTTTTTCTGGAACTTCATGTTTAGCTCATAGTTTTCTTTATTCACTCCTACTTTCCTCAACTCATTGATTACTTCACAGAAATGTTTGCAACAATCTTTCAGCAGTTCATCAGACTTCTGTTAATAATCCTCATACATGGCAAGAGCAATGTCTAGTTTTGTTTGGTCGGATTGGCTGTATCCTTCCTGCTGACGAGTGATTTCACCCAGGAGTTCTTTTCTAGATTTCAGGGAGCTAATGGATTTGTACATGTCATGAGGAAGAGTTTGCATGATGAATGTCCTTGAGTCAATTTCGGCTTAAGCTCTCTTGGCATTATCACCTTGGAGTTCATACGACTTAAGGGGGACACCAGTTTCGGGGAGGGGAAAGATCTTTGGACCGTTTAGATAAGAATCCCAAAGATCCTTGGTTTGTTCTCCTTTTCCATCAATAAAGTTATCAAATCTTCCTTTCCATTCGTCGAACAGTCCATCGAACAGCATGGGTGGACTAGTATCCAAGCCCACGACCAAAGCATCACGGTTTGTAGTTGCCATCTTAACTAAGAATGGAAACAGAGTGGTGCAAGAGAGTAGAAGAGAAAGTGATATTGACAAGTTAAGATTTTGAATAGTAAGGGTTAAGTTTTTCGATCAGTGAAATTAAAGTTTTGGTTTAAAACTACCTTTATGAGACATAGTTGTTTTTTAGCAAAGCTAAATATCAAATCAACAAAAGTTTTCAAGCAGTAATTAGTTTTCGAACAGGAAGGCTACTGAGATATGAACATGGAATTTTTTTCATGCAGGAAAGAAATTTGAGCAAAGGCCTAGTTTTCGAGCAGGCTAGGTATTCGAGCACTAGTCTAGTTTTAGAGCAGACAAAGTATTCAGGCATAGACCTAGGTTTTCAAGCAAACAAAGTATTCGAGCACAATCCTAGTTCTAGAGCAGTTAAGATATTTGAGCACTATCTTAGTTTTTGAGCTGAACAACTAGGATTTCAAACAAAACCAAGCCTTTAAAACAAGGTGGTTTTCGAGCAAAACCAAGTTTTTTGGATAACAATGTTTTCGAGCACTAAAGGACAAAATTCAAAGTTTTCGAGCAGGTTCTCGAGCACTGATCAAGTTTTTGAGCAACCTTAGGTTTTCGTACAAGGTTTTCGTGCAGAGTAAAAGACATTTTTTTAGACACTTTAGAAGATTTATACACTATTTTCGAGCAAATGTCCAAAATTTCACAATGTTTTTGAGCAAATGTCCCAAATTTCAAACTGTTTTCGAGCACTGTTCATGATTTTTACAAGTTTTTCAAGCTTTTAACTGAAAAGGTCAAGTTTTAAAAGTTAAGTTTTAATTTAATCGCATAAGTTCTGACTTCTTCGATTGAAAACATCTCACGCATGTGAATACTTACACACAAGTACAAGGCTTATGCAAAAAAGGACAAGTACTTTTCCTTTATGACATAAATCAAGGGATTATGTCAAGGACATGTCCTTTTCTAACAATAATCTAACGATTAAAGGAGTTTTTGGTGGGTATTGTCCACGAGTTAAGGGTTTGGAGCCAAATCTCAGTCAAATAGTCAAAACAAGATGTCAATGAGGTCTGGTTTTCGAGCAGAACACTTAGGGTTTCACTATTATCAGTGAAACCTAAGTGGTTTTCGAGCAAGATTTAACCCAGATGATGGGTTTTCGAGCAGTCTGAGAATGATAAGGAACTCAAAGTTTTCAACTTTAAGACAAATTTACACAGGATTTGGAAGTAAATCTTTATGAATCAAGTAGATTTTACAATTTTAAGCACCCTTAACACATATAGAACAAGATTTGACAAGCATAAACCATGTTTAAACATCAAAATATCAACCAAACTAAGCATAGCAGCAGGAGCATGTTCTTGAGCACATGAATATGAATTCTACACTAGTTTTAACACATTTCATCATGTAACTCAGCCATATTTAACATATACATTGTTTAAAGAGTAATAGCATGTTAAACATCTCTACAGTACTTCTTAAAATCAACAGATTTATGAGGATTTCAAGTTTTCATACATAATACTTTTCATACACTTAACAAACTATAATATTAGACCTTAGATTCAGTTTTGGTTAAGAAAATTAACAGATTTCAAGAATATAAGTTCGATGTAATTGTTTAAACCAAGCAAAAAAAAACAAGAAGGATAGTTGAGTTATCGTGATACCTAAACCGAAGAAAACACAACACTTAAAAACACGAATTAAGAGGCTTCAATCCTTGGATCTAGAAGAAAGATAGTAAGTCCCGTTCTGATACCAATTGTTAGTCCAAATTCTATGAGTATCGATCGGTTTATGTGTGTATGTGTGGGTTTGGTGGTTTGAGTTAACAAGAACACTAGAGAGAAAGTAATGGAGAGACAATAGTGCAAATGGATAATTAGTTCATACAATGGTGGGGAGGTTGTTTATATATGACAACCTCCTATTTACAAAAGTAACTTACATTAACCATAATAAAAAGGTAAATACATGACAATTACATTAATTAAAACCACATGCCACTAATCTAGACAATTACATTGTCAACACTAATCATGTTTACATTTATTTTGGATTTTAAAAGATGACATGTAAAAGAACATTTGGCAACACTTATGTGTTTTAACATTAATCACATGCTAAAGTGTCATTAAGACGTCATTATGTGAGATTAAGAGAGATTAACATCCTAGAGACCAAAACTCTTTTGGATATGAAAGGGGGCAACTATTATAATCATGTTAAAACAAGTTTCGTGAATTTTAGATGCCCCGAAGTGGTCAAACTTCATTTGGTCAAAAATTCAGACAGAGAGAACTGCGGTTCGACCTACGGTTGGTCGTGGAGTCAACCGTGCACCTTGTTTCTCAGAACAAAGGTACATGACATCCACGATCTGACCTGCGGTCGACCGTGGACCCAGCCGTGCATATCTTAAGTTTTTCAAATGACTCTTTTGACTTGTTTATTATGTGTATTGGTCGTTTGTCAGTGATTTGTGTTGTTCTATACGCTTTTAAGCACAAAAATCTTACTGTCATCATCAAAACAAAATGGTTAACATTTGAATATTATCATTGAATCACTAACCAACATTCTGCCCCTTTTTGATGATGACAAACCTATGTATACGTGTGCTTAAATGTACAATACAACACACGTGTTAACGTCACTTACCATACACTTTCTCCCCTTTTGTCGAAGCAAAAAGGTTAGCTCCCCCTAGAACTAAGCGCGTCCTAGAGTAATGCTCCCCCTTGAATCTTACATAGTGATAGATGATATTGCTCCCCCTTGAAATGTGAAGAATAAGACTCATAGAATGAGGATTAATACGCATAAAAGTCGTAATTATAGTACATAACACATAATACATCACAAGCATAAGTCATAATCATAGGCTAGTTGTACGATCTACCAGCCCTTAATATTTCCCTAACCAACGTATTGTAAAGATAATTAGTGTTAGTGCTGATGGCATCAGCCTCATAGTTGGATACAAGAATTGTGATAGGAGTCGCAATCGAAAAAGTGAGCGGAGTGGTTAACACCAGACGAGGAATCCTTAGAGGATTTATTACACCTAGGTGACGAATAAGGCGATTGAGATGAATAGATTAGGGAAGTGGACGATTGGGTAGTTCACGAAGGTTGCTCATTCGTTGAGTCATGACATATGCAATATTCGAGGCGTCGTTGGAGAGAAAGGACCATAGAAGGGCCACTTTGGTTCCCGAGATATGATCGATAAAATTTTCCCTACAAAAGATGTTGTGTCAAATGATGGTCAAGATGAGTTGAAAATCATGATGAATCTCGGAGTTTAGAATAAGGATTCATTGTTTGAGGTTTTGAGGTACGCCCGAGTTAGAGATGGTGGAGAGTACCTCTTGTGTTGAGTATGTGGGATGCAATGATCTAAGATCGATTCGAGGGATGTAGAAACGAAGACCATGTGAGGGAATCTCCATAACTGAAGCAAAGTGTGAGAGAAGCCAAGAGTGAATCATATTACAAAGTTGAAATTTGATTCATTTTGGGTTTACAAGTTCAAAGTTGGCATAAAATTCGCGAATGAGAGATGGATAGATGACTTCATCTAGGTGCAAGAAAGAGACACATCCTTTTTGAGTGAATTTCGTGTGGAGGTTTGGAAATTCATTGTAGAGAATGACTCTTTCTTCAAGAAGGGTTCGAGTTTCCATTTATTGTTGGTGATATGCCGCACACTGTCTTCGTGTGTTGGTCATTTCTTCATTTCTCAGGAACGTGAACATTTTAGCAAAGAAATCATGTTTACAACATGTTTTTTTGAAAACCTATAAGCTAAACATGTGTCAATTAATTCATGTCTATACCTATTTTGAAAACACGTGTGTTGTGCCATTTTGGAAAGATCGACAAGTTTCATCATTTCAATTTATGTTTGCCAATATTTGATAAGTATCATGAGATTGAAATTTATCATAAGGACTTGGTCAAACATTTGTGTGTGTATGAGTGGTTTTCAAAATTAACTTTCATGAATTATGCAAGAAAAAGTTCTTACATGGCACTCTATTAGTAATGTTTTTTTTTAAAAGCTTTCACACAATAAATAAGTTATGCATAAAAAAAAGTGTTCCTATTAGTATAAAAGACACTAAATATATTCCCATGGAAGATTATGTAAAGATTATTAGAGCACATGAGAATTTGTTTAAAAGTAAGCAAAGTTAAAGATTTTGGATGCTTACCTTGAAGGACTACTAGAGATGCTTGTGAGAAAGGAGACAATGTGATCTGAGATCTAGTGGTTGGGCTTAAAGAAATAGTGGGGTTGGTGAAAGGTGATTTAGATAATAAAGATGGTGAGAATAAATACAAAACAGCTGTCAGCTGGTGTACGGTCGACGCTACGGTCAACCGTGCTTCGACCGCACGGGTTCAGTGGAATCATTTTTATTAAGGCATAAGTTCCATTATTCCTAAACCATTCCTAAGCAAAGTGAAGGTTTTCTTTCTCAAAGGCTTAGTAAAGATGTCAACTATATTCCCTACGCAATCACAATATTACCTTTTTGGACATGATCACGTAAAAAGTGATGCCTAATGTCTATGTGTTTAGTCCTGCAGTGCAATATTTGATTCTTAGATAGGTATTAAGCAATTTATTATCATAACATATAGGTATTTCAGAAGAGATGATACCATAGTCGATGAAGGTTTGTTTCATCTATAGCACTTGTGCACATGCTCTTCCCACGGCAACATATTCCACTTCGGTAGTAGATAGTGCAATGGATGTTTGTTTCTTGGAGAACCATGATATTAAGCAAAGACAAACAAATACACCGCTTGTGCTCTTTCGATCAATCAATGATCCTCCATGGTCAGAATCCCCAAAGCACATAATGTCAACACCGGTGAACTTTGGGTACCATAGCCCAATATGCATGGTACCTTTTACGTATCTAAAGATTCTTTTAACTACTTCGACGTGTGACATTTTGGGATTCTCTTGGAATCTTGCACACAAGCACATGTGATACGTGATATCAGGTCGACTTGCCGTTATAGATCCTATCGTCACTCTATACTTGGTGCTATCGAATGAATCTCCTTCTCCATCGAGAGTAAGCTTTGTATTAGTAGCCATGGGAGTGGCCATTGGCTTTGAATTTTCCATTCCAAACTTTTTGAGCATATCATCAATATACTGTTGCTGATTGATGAACGTTCCATCTTCTAGTTGTTTAATTTGGACTCCCAGAAAGAACATGAGTTCAACCATCATGCTCATTTCAAAGTCATCATACATTAACTTAGAAAACTCATTGCTAATAGATTCGTTAGTAGAACCAAATACAAAATCATCAACATATATTTGAACAATAACTAAATCATTTTCATGCTTCTTGGTGAATAATATATTATCAATTTTTCTCATTTCATATCCATAATTAATAAGAAAGTTTCTAAGTCTCTCATACCAAGTTCCGGGAGCTTGTTTGAGTCCATATAGGGCTTTTTGTGACACATATACTTCTTCATTTATGCCACTATTTAGAAAAGCACTCTTGACATCCATTTGATAAAGTTTTAAATGTTTAGTACATGCGTATGCAAGAGGAATTCTAATGGACTCTAACCTAGCCACGAGAGTGAAGGTTTCATCATAATCAATTTCTTCTTGTTGGCTATACCCTTGAACGACCAACCTAGCTTTATTTCTAACAACCTTCCCATCTTCATCTACTTTATTCTTATACACCCATTTGGTTTCTATGATATTATGCTCACTTGGTAAGGGAACCAAATCTCATACATCACTCAGTTGGAATTGATTTAATTCCTCTTGCATGGCTTCCACCCAACTCTCATCTAATAAGGCTTCTTTGACATTTTTGGGTTCTATTTGAGAAATAAATGAATAGTTGCAACTAGATTGAAGATTTGTGATCGTGTGGTTCTAGTGTTGATATTTCCTATGACTTGTTCTATTGGATGATCCTTAATATTTTTAAGGTCGGTTGAGGGTTCTAGGTTGTCTTTACTAGGGTAATTTTCCAAATAAGATTCTTTCTCATTTGTTTCTTCAACTTCTTTGGACTCATTTTAGGTTGTGCTTATCACTATGACTTCTTGCACAACCACATCTGTGACGATCCAGAAAATTTTGACTAATTTTAAATCAAACTCTCGATATGATTTAATATATTTGACACGATAAGTGAAGTCTGTAATGTTGAGTCTCAAAATTTTTGAACTAATTACATACATTCATTTAACTTCGACTATTCCCGACGATTCACGAACCTTTAAATTGTAGAGAGATATGTGTGTATATATATATATATATATATTAATTAGAAATATAATTTGAAATATTATGTGTTGTTGTTATTAAAATTAATTATGTAAAATAAAATAAAAAATAGGATATTATAATAATTATTATTTAAAACATATTTATATATATAAATAAAGTATATTAACAATAAATATTAAATAATTGTAATACTTGTTTGATATTCCGAATGATATTAAGCAAGTTAAAATCAAACTTAGGTGATTTTAAAATAAACGGTGATCCAAAAATAAGATATATAAATTTTAGCTTTATTAAAGATATATTTAGAATCTATTTAATTAATTTTAAAAATAATTATATTTTAGTTGGGATCGAGCTCGAATGACAGGTCAAATTTATGATTGACATTAAACAGGTTAAAAACGAACTCATGGTAATGTAAAACTTAAGGTTGGACCATAATTAAATTATGTAAAACTTAGGCTTATTAAAAATATTATTACTTTGTTAATTTAAATTTTGATACTCCGTACAAACTACTTGGAATTAAAAAATAAATAATGAACGGACCTTTATGATCAGGTTTTACACAATTTGTGACCAGAATAAATAAATATATCTAATTTAAAAATATGGGATTTTTCGAAAATACTTTTATCCGCCATTGTTTAACAACGGAGTACGAAATAGTATACCTAATAAAACTACCGGTAGAAGATGCCAATTCAATGGCCACTTTACTTTTCTCCTTCCGTTACATTTCAATTCATTCCATTTCTGTAATTCATATTTATTAATATATTATTATTTAAAGTTATGTGTTTGCTCTTCTATGTTACCCACTCAACAATCATATACACATGCAAACAAGTTAAGAATCACGGACGTAATAAACTACATTACAATATAGAGGAGATTTGTTTTGATTTCGGACCCGCACATTTACACATACATGAATGATACATATGAAGTTATGTATTTCAGTTTCTTAAATTCACACAAACATACTACTAAGAATTGGGTTAACACTTGTGTTACTTTTCTTATTGGAACTACACACCCACTTAAGTTATCACCTTTCTCACTTCTTGAGTAACCACCTTCAACCGAGAAAAACACACCCATCACTACCTCTGGCCACCATCGAGCCACAATCACCAAAGCTCCACTACCCTAAACCATGAACAAACCACCTTAAAACAACGGATAACCTCAACCTGCAAAACAACTTGTTACAATTAAAGACGGCTGTTCAAAATACTAATTGTTTCCTTCGTGAAATTAGCTTGAACCAAATCACCTTCATCAAACATCACAACACCTTGAAACCACTATAATCTTTGTCACCATTGAAAGCCATCACTTGGTGAACCACCACTGGACCATCATGTCGCCACCTCCCAAACATCTCTCTCCATCTCTCTTTTCAATTCCCTGCTCGACAACTATCAACTCCACCATCGACCACCATGGCCATCACTTTTCTCGGCAAATAATCACCACACATCACCCTATAAACAATGCTATTTTGCTTGCATCCCATGTCTGCAGATCACGAAACCATTACCTTCTGCAGCTCATTTTTGCTGTATCACTATTTCTGTTTCAATTTCATTACGAGACCAAAAGCCAAAGAAAAACAAACAATTAATTTTCAACTACTATCCAATTACTCAAATGAACTATTATATTGTTTTTCTTTCATGGTAGACAATATTTTATCAAGCATGACCCCACTTACCATTATAAATTGCTAGTGGGATACAATAAGGTTAATAATTCAATAAAGAAAGGTGGAGTGATTAACGGAATGATGAGGACGTTCAAGACGTGAATAAAATAATGTTGATGATGATTAAAGAAAATAAAAGTGATGGATCATTGATAAAGGAAATAATACTAGAAACGTGAATATGTGAATGATTAAAGAAAGTACTCGATCCAGGTTACTACTAATCTACTATTGTGATATCCATTATGTGATGCTACAACATTAGAATACACCATAAACACCACCACTCTCGATCACCGCTAACATCTGCTATATTTTTCCTTTGCTTCGACCAACACAAACAAAAAACCCTCCGGATCAGCTTACTGTCCGAACAACCGAAACCGTTGCGGCTGCTGCGTAGTACTTGTTGCTTAAAATAGGATGATAAATTAATGATGAGAAATTGATGAAACTGTTTCGATTGAGATAACGATACATGATACGAGTTATTGGTGAGTTGATGATGTATATTGTTGAAGACGATACAATAAAGGTGATGATGGTAATTATAGGTATTAGCCATGGAGTTAGTGATTAGGTTATTAAGATTAGGATAGTGATAATAGATTGATAGCGATAAAGTTGAGGTAGATACAGGAAATAACTAGATGATGATGCGAATATGTTAAATGATGATGTACGGTTCAATTGAAATGGAATAGAGGATGGAACTGTTAATGTACGATGGCTTGTTCCTATTATAACATTTAAAATCGGCTACTGTTGCTACTGGGACATTTACATTGGGCTGCCATTTATCTTGGGCTGCTGTTGGGCCACGTGTGTTATTGTTGGACTAAGATCCAATTTATATTGTTGGGCCGATTGGATAACAATAATAATGTGATGAGAGTGTCGATGATGTTACGTGATAACGAAGATATTAAACGGGTATGATGATGATATAGGTTAATGATAACATAAAATGATGATAATGGTTTAGTGATGATTATGATCATGATTATAATTATGGTTATGATATAGACTATGATAATGATGATACGATATTATGATTATTGTTAGATGATGATTAGGTTATGATAATGGGGATGATATGATTAAGTGATGATGAAGATTTAGGTTAATAATGAAATATGATGAAGATGATAAATCGTTTCGTACGGGTTAAATAATTAACAATGCGAGTTATAATCAGAAAAGCTATAGTAGAGCAGTGGTTAAGGAGTGTTCTGGGTTAGCGGGAGGTCGCGAGTTCAAACCCGGACTTGGTCATATTTTTTTTAGGACTACTTCCTTGAGGTAGTTTACTTATTAATATTATTATTATTATTATTATTATTATTATTATTATTATTATTATTATTATTATTATTATTATTATTATTATTATTATTATTATTATTATTAAGTATCATTATTATTATTATTATTATTATTATTATTATTATTATTATTATTATTATTATTAGAATTATCGTTATTTTTATCATTATTAATTTACTATCCCTATTATTATTATTTTTAACATTTATATTATTATTATTATCATTTTTATCATTACTAGCATCATTATTTTTTTTATAAAAATCATATTATTATTATCAGTATTACTACTAATATTATTATTACTACAATAAAAATTAATCATATTGAAATATATTTAACTAAACTATATTAACATTTTTATTTATTTAAAGTATATAAAATAAATATATTTAATTAAGTTATTAATGAAACACATAAATTATTAAAATAACAAGTATATCACTAATAATATATAAATGCTTTCGCAATATATATTTTTGGGACTGAGAATACATGCGCTTTTATAAATGTTTGACGAAATAGACACAAGTAATTGAAACTACATTCTATGGTTGAATGATCGAAATCGAATATGCCCCCTTTAGCTTGGTAGCCTAAGAATTAGGGAACTGTCCCCTAATTGACGCGAATCCTAAAGATAGATCTATGGGCACTAACAAGCCTCAGGCAGAGAATTTGAACTGCTTTAGTACTTTGATTTTATCATGTCCGAAGGGAGTCCCGAAATGATGGGGATATTCTATATGCATCTTGTTAATGTCGGTTACCAGGTGTTCAATCCATATGAATGATTTTTATCTCTATGTATGGGACGTATATTTATGAAAAATAGAAATGAAAATCTTGTGGTCTATTAAAATAATGGAAATGATTTTTTATGATAAACTAATGAACTCACCAACCTTTTGGTTGACACTTTAAAACATGTTTATTCTCAGGTTTGAAAGAAATCTTCCGCTGTGCATTTGTTCATTTTAAAGATATTACTTGGAGTCATTCATGGCATATTTTAAAAGACATTGCATTCAATCCGTTGAGTTCAATAGAGATTATTATTAAATAAATGACATATTAGGTCATTTATAGGTTGGATATTATGAAATGGTATGCATTCCTGTCAACTTTCGATATCATGAAAGTTTATCTTTTAAAAACAAATGCAATGTTTGTAAAATGTATGATATAGAGGTCAGAACCTCGCGATGTAATCATATGTGATTGTATTCGTCCTTATGGATTAGGACAGGTCTTTACAACATCGTCATCCACTAGTGGTTAGGTCTTAGGAGGAGGAGTTTCATCGAATGTGACATCCAATGATTCTTCTATGACATTTGTGTATTTATTTAGGACTCTATATGCCTTACTTTCTAATGAATATCCTTGGAATACTTCTTCATATGCTTTAGGTTCAAATTTCGCGAGATATTCCTTTTTGTTTAAGATAAAACATTTATACTCAAATAGCCTAAGGTGACTCACGGTGGGTTTCTTACCGTTTAGAATTTCATAGGGTGTTTTATCCATTGAAGACCTAAATAGAACTCTATTTTGAATATAAGTTGAAGTTGCTACGACTTCACACCAAAAATATTGAGAGATTGATTGTTCATTTAACATTGTTCTACTTATTTCTTGAAGAGTTCGATTTTCCTCTCAACAACCCCATTTGATTGAGGAGTGCAAGGAGCCGAGAAATTATGAGAAATTCCATGTAAATCATAAAAGACTCCTAATTGGGCATCATTGTCAAATTCTCTTCCATGATCTGTTCGTATGGTGACTATTGTACACCCAAGCAAGTTTTGTACTTTTGTAGCAAAAATTATGAATCTTTTAAATGCCTCTTTTTTGTATTTTAGAAATAACGTCCATGTATATCTAGAAAAATCATCAACAATTACCAAGGTGTAAAAATTCCCTCCATAACTTTAAACGGATGATGGCCTAAATAAATCCATATGTAGAAGTTCTAGATATCTTTTAGTTGAAATGAAATTCTTAGGCTTATGACTAGCATGGACTTGTTATCCTATTTTACAAGCATCACAAAAATGACTCTCATATATTAGTTTAGTCAAGTGCCTCACCATTTCTTTGGAAGATATATTATGAATTAATTTCATATTTGCATGCCTAAGTCTCCTATGCCACAAAGTGGTAGAGTCGTGAATGGAAATGAGACAAATATCTAAGTGTTTGAAATCATTCAATTTGCATGTGTAAAGCCCCTTTTTCTAATACCATTTATGACATTTTTACCATCTTTAGTTATGTGTGAAGAGGATTTAGTGAATGTCATGTTATAGCCTTTGTCGTATATTTTTTCAACACTTAGCAAATTAAAACTTAAGTTCTTAATATGCAAGACATCTTCAAGAGTAATGGTGTAATTAGTGATGTTACCTTTACCTACGATTTTTCCTTGTACATCGCCACTAAAGATTACTTCACCACCGTTATGTTCTTTGCACTTTGTGAAGAAGTCTTTGTTCCCCGTCATGTGCGTTGTACATCCACTATCTATTATCCAATCTTCTTCTTGAAAAACGCCATTTAGGCAAACCTATATTTTGTTAATTAATATCTTTTTTACTCAATTTTTATTGGGTCCGGGATGATTAGCATAAAAAATTCCTATTCTAACCCATCTTTTCACAATTTATTATAGTGATTCCTTTTGTGTTGTGACCTAGTTTCAAAGACTTTCTTTCTAGGGTTTCTCGGGTGGTTGGGTTTTCTTTCTAAGGAATTATTCTTATACGACTTGAATTGTTAAATTTATTCTTTTTGTGAAATCTTCATTTTTAAAGATTGTCCTGCGGTCGACTCTACGGTAAAATCCGTACTTCGACCGTAAACCCTTTGTGATTTTTGGCATACCTTGAGATTTAACAAACACTATAAGTTGTTGTTTAGATGATTTCATTGTGGAAGGACTTTCTTTAAAAACCAAACCTTGTTGTTGGTGCTTGACCTTTGAGCACTTAAAATGTCTTATAATACCTTACCACTCTTATCATACATCAATAATTTAATTTTGTTTTCAAGTAGTTTAACCATTTTGTTAAGTGACCGATTTTCATGTTTTAGATCATCATAAGTAAGACATTCTTGTGAGTTATTGAATCTCTCTTTGACTCTAGAAACTTCTAACTTAAGTAAATTGTTTTCCCTTTTTAGGTTAGTGTTACTTGTACTAACTCTACTACTTAAATCACATAGTTTAATGAAATTATCAACATAAAATTTAAAAGAGTTTGGAAAAACCTTGTTTTCGATTTGTCCGACTAGGCATGCTTCATCATCTCCTTTCGAGCTTGGTGCTTCAATGGCCATATGACATGTTTCCTTTCCTTCTTCTTGTGTTTCATTTTCTTCATCATCCTATACACCTCCAAGAGATGCCTTTTCGTTCTTTCTTTTGGGAGATTCACTTATCAAGTGATTTAGGTCACCACATCCGAAACATATCCTCACAAACTTCTTCTTGGAATCAAAAGGTTCCTTCTTTGAATTCATTGGAAGTCGGACGTGATTACCGGGCCTTCAGTATAATTTTTTGAATGATGGAACAATGAATGAAAATTGTTCGTCATCGTTTAGGATATCGTCTTTATCCTCTTCGTATTTGATCAAGCATATTTCCACCGAATGCTAGAGATACACTTGAGTGCAATAGTGGAGGATTTATTATGTACAACAGCTTTAACCTCCGGTCTGGTTACTGTGATATCCCTAGCCGAGATGATGATTTCGGGAGGGTGGTTATGGTTGTTTTAGGGAAAACCCTACACTTTTGTAGGTAAAACCCTATATGGGAGAGGAGAGCATTTGAGCTTCCAGGATGTGTGTTTTTAGGGTAAAAGTCCTGCCCTTTATTTATAGAGGCATATTAGGGATTTGAGGGAAAAGGCTAATAGACCGCTAACGGGCCAGGCTTAAGGACAAGACCAATTATTAACCCGATGCGCTATGCATATCATTAAGTCCCCCAAGTTCGGTATGATATATAGCAAATGTATCATATCGAAGTTATTATATATGCCACCGCATGTTACTTGAAAGAACTGTCACGTTTTGGTAAAGTTGCAATAAGCATTTGATGCGCATCTTATGCGCCATGTAATGATGCGTAATGAGAGCTCCAATGTCGAACACCAATACTTATGAATGATATACTTTAGGTGTGATTTAGACAATTATTCCTATGCGAGACAATTACGAAACATAAACCCAATATATTAATGCCGATAAAGTATACTAATAGTATATTAGTATATCGTTACTCCCCCAGTTCAATATAACTAAAGTATTTAGTTGTGTTGAACTATGATAATGGCCATGAACATTTCGCGATCATGGATTTGAAAAGTACTGCCATGTGTCCATGGTTTTACGCGTAACGGCCAAGGGCATATCGCGACCAAGGACTTATGAAAATATGCCATGAGCGCCTACGCGACCATGGTCTTAGTGAAGATATGCCATGGGCGCGCTTACGAGACCATGGGCTTAGTAAAGATATGCCATGGGCGCGCTTACACGACCATGGACTTAGTAAAGAGTGGTCTATAGCACAAAGTCATGGTCTACTTATAAAACGTTTTATCGTAAAGTAAGGCTTTCCTGAAGCAAACATTGTTCAGAATTTATGTTTGCATTCAAGACATCTCACTGGTGACTTTGAGTTCCGAATCTCAAGGCCACGTCGAGGCTTCTCCAGCTATACCATAGGAGCCTTCTTGATGCAACAATGAGATAAATCGGAGATCGATGTTACATTCAAGGCATCTCTGACTTGCAAGCTCCGTACTCAGTCATTTTGAGGCATCCCAACCAAAAGGTGAGGGTTATTTAATTGTGCGGGCAATTCAATGCCGCAATTTATGTATATTTACGCAGGAAAACTAATGCCTTTTTTATTTTTGATAGTATTTTTATTCGCACGTCATTATTCTGCATTTCATGTTTATTCTGGCATATGCTCGAGCAAAGAAACAACTTAGTTCCTTAATCATTTTGGCATATGCTTGAGCAAGAAACAACTTAGTTCCTTAATATTAAAAAGCCAGCTTTCATCATTTGCACAATAACGTAGAATAAATGTTATGCTGCATGACGGGAGCGACCCCTCTATACAGACATAATCTTTTTATTCTTGCGGCAACAATCTAATGTTGTCCGCAGAGAGAGCAAGCCAATGATCTAAATATTATACTCTTGACTTTTATAAATTTCTTATAAGTGTTTACACGTATTGACAATCCAATGTCGAATCCGTCTATATAAGCAATCCAATGCTTATCTCAAGAGTCTTCCGACCAATCCAATGCCCGTGATATTGATAAGTAACCAAACTTGTATTTTATACTCATGACTTTGCAGATCTCCATCCTGCGTGGTGTACAAGCATTTGAAACAAACCAATGTTTTACTACTGTCACCATTATTTATAGTTTTAGTAGCCAAACTAAACTATGCCACTTGGGATTCGGAGCGTTCCCTGTGCAGCGGTGCGTGTAATCAACATAATTAATGTTTATAGTGTTTTGGGCGCACTAAATAAGACACACTGAAGAGGAACGATGAGTGTGTTTTCTTTACGGGCTTAACCGTGAAAATAATATATGTGATGTGTATGCGGGCCTATCCTAGCTATTTAAAGGATTTTTGGCATGCAACCGCTAATCACTGAAAGGAAAATAATCCTTTCTAATAGTTATGCTCATATCATGGTAGCCCCCATTTCAATAGTACTAAAGTACTTAGTGGTGTTGAAATCTAGAATGGAACTTAAACCACTTTTAGAAGGGAAGTACAAAAAACACGCATACGACCGTGAGCAAATAAAATCATCTCATGCAAAAACACGCATATGACCGTGAGCAAATAAAATCATCTCATGGACTTACTCAATGCTACCATGAGATTATAATAAGGGTCCATGGCCTTACGCGTTGGCGCCATGGACTTAATAAATATGCCATGGGCGCGCGTACGCGACCATGGTCTTTAAACAATTTGTCCATGGTCTTACGCGTAGTCTCCATGGACTTAATAAATATGCCATGGGCGCGCGTACACGACCATGGTCTTTAAACAATTTGTCCATGGTCTTAGGTGTCGCCTCCATGGACTTAATAAATATGCCATGGGTGCGCGTACGCGACCATGGTCTTTAAACAATTTGTCCATGGTCTTAGGTGTCGTCACCATGGACTTAATAAATATGCCATGGGTGCGCGTACGCGACCATGGTCTTTAAACAATTTGTCCATGGTATTACGCATTGCCGCCATGGACTTAATAAATAAGCCATGGGCGCGCGTACACGACCATGGTCTTTAAACAATTTGTCCATGGTCTTTAAACAATTTATCCATGGTCTTACGCGTTGCCGCCATGGACTTAATAAATATGCCATGTGCGCGTGTACGCGACCATGGTCTTTAAATAATTTCTCCATGGTCTTACGCGTTGCCGCCATGGACTTAATAAATATACCATGGGTGCGCGTACGCGACCATGGTCTTTAAACAATTTGTCCATGGTATTACGTATTGCCGCTATGGATTTAATAAATATGCCATGGACGCGCGTACGCGACCATGGTCTTTAAACAATTTGTCCATGGTATTACGCGTTGCTGCCATGGACTTAATAAATATGCCATGGGCGCGTGTATGCGACCATGATCTTTAAACAATTTGTCCATGGTCTTACGCGTTGCCGCCATGGACTTAATAAATATGCCATGGGCGCGTATACGCGACCATGGTCTTTAAACAATTTGTCCATGGTCTTACGCATTGCCGCCAAGGACTTAATAAATATGCCATAAGCGTGCGTACGCGACCATGGTCTTTAAACAATTTGTCCATGGTATTACGCGTTGCCACCATGGACTTTATAAATATGCCATGGGCGCGCGTACGCGACCATGGTCTTTAAACAATTTGTCCATGGTCTTATGCGTAGCCGCCATGGACTTAATAAATATGCCATAGGCGCGCGTACGCGACCATGGTCTTTAAACAATTTGTCCATGGTATTACGCGTTGCCACCATGGACTTAATAAATATGCCATGGGCGCGCGTAAGCGACCATGGTCTTTAAACAATTTAACCATGGTCTTATGCGTAGCCGCCATGGAGTTAATAAATATGCCATGGGCGCGTGTATGCAACCATGGTCTTTAAAAAATTTATCCATGGTCTTACGCGTTGCCGCCATGGACTTAATAAATATGCCATGGGCGCGTGTACGCGAGCATGGTCTTTAAACAATTTGTCCATAGTTTTACGCGTTACCGTCATGGACTTAATAAATATGCCATGGACGCGCGTACGCGACCATGGTCTTTAAACAATTTGTCCATGGTATTACGCGATGCTGCGATGGACTTAAAAAATATGCCATGGGCGCGTGTACGCGACCATGGTCTTTAAACAATTTGCCCATGGTCTTACGCGTTTCCGCCAAGGACTTAATAAATATGCCATGGGCGCGCGTACGCGACCATGGTCTTTAAACAATTTGTCCATGGTATTACGCGTTGCCGCCATGGACATAATAAATATGCCATGGGCGCGCGTACGCGACCAATAACTTTAAACAATTTGTCCATGGTCTTACGCGTTGCCGCCATGGACTTAATTAATATGCCATGGGAGCGTGTATGCGACCATGGTCTTTAAACAATTTGTCCATGGTCTTACGCGTTGCCGCCATGGACATAATAAATATGCCATGGCGCGTGTACGCGACCATGGTCTTTAAACAATTTGTCCATGGTCTTACGCGTTGCCACCATGGACTTAATAAATATGCTATGGGCACGCATACGCGACCATGGTCTTTAAACAATTTGTCCATGGTATTACGCGTTGCCGCCATGGACTTAATAAATATGCCATGGGCGCGCGTACGCGACCATGGTCTTTAAACAATTTGTCCATGGTCTTACGTGTTGCCGCCATGGACTTAATAAATATGCCATGGGCGCGCGTACGCAACCATGATCTTTAAACAATTTGTCAATGGTCTTACGCGTTGCCGCCATGGACTTAATAAATATGCCATGGGCGCGTGTACGCGACCATGGTCTTTAAACAAATTGTCCATGGTCTTACGCGTTGCCACCATGGACTTAATAAATATGCCATGGGCGCGCGTACGTGACCATGGTCTTTAAACAATTTTTCCATGGTCTTACGCGTTGGAGCCATGGACTTAATAAATATGCCATGGGTGCGCGTACGCGACCATGGTCTTTAAACAATTTGTCCATGGTCTTACGCGTTGCCGCCATGGACTTAATAAATATGCCACGGGTGATCGTACGCGACCATGGTCTTTAAACAATTTGTCCATGGTCTTAGGTGTCGCCGCCATGGACTTAATAAATATGCCTTGTGCGCGTGTACGCGACCATGGTCTTTAAACAATTTGTCCATGGTCTTACGCTTTGCAACCAAGGACTTAATAAGTATGCCATGAATGCGCGTACGCGGCCATGGTCTTTAAACAATTTGTCCATGGTATTACGCGTTGCCGCCATGGACTTAATTAATATGCCAAGGGCGCGCGTACACGACCATGGTCTTTAAACAATTTGTCCATGGTTTTACGCGTTGCCGCCATGGACTTAATAAATATGCCATGGGCGCGTGTATGCGTCCATGGTCTTTAAACAATTTGTCCATGATCTTACGCGTTGCCGCCATGGACTTAATAAATATGCCATGTGCACGTGTACGCGACCATGGTCTTTAAACAATTTCTCCATGGTCTTACGCGTTGCCGCCATGGACTTAATAAATATGCCATGGGCGCGCGTACGTGATCATGGTCTTTAAACAATTTGTCCATGGTATTACGCGTTGCCGCCATGGATCTAATAAATATGCCATGGGCGGGCGTACGCGACCATGGTCTTTAAACAATTTGTCCATGGTATTACGCGTTGCTGCCATGGACTTAATAAATATGCCATGGGCGCGGGTATGCGACCATGATCTTTAAACAATTTGTCCATGATCTTACGCGTTGCCGCCATGGACTTAATAAATATGCCATGGGCGCGTGTACGCGACCATGGTCTTTAAACAATTTGTCCATGGTCTTACGAATTGCCGCCAAGGACTTAATAAATATGCCATAGGCGCGCGTACGCGACCATGGTCTTTAAACAATATGTCCATGGTATTACGCCTATGC
Source organism: Rutidosis leptorrhynchoides (assembly GCF_046630445.1). Classification (NCBI taxonomy): domain Eukaryota; kingdom Viridiplantae; phylum Streptophyta; class Magnoliopsida; order Asterales; family Asteraceae; genus Rutidosis; species Rutidosis leptorrhynchoides. Next base: position 228,997,199 of record NC_092343.1, read on the forward strand.
GACCATGGTCTTTAAACAATTTGTCCATGGTCTTATGCGTAGCCACCATGGACTTAATAAATATGCCATGGGCGCGTGTATGCGACCATAGTCTTTAAACAATTTGTCCATGGTCTTACGAGTTGCCGCCATGGACTTAATAAATATGCCATGGGCGCGTGTACGTGAGCATGGTCTTTAAACAATTTGTCCATGGTTTTACGCGTTGCCGTCATGGACTTAATAAATATGCCATGGGCGTGCGTACGCGACCATGGTCTTTAAACAATTTGTCCATGGTATTACGCGTTGCTGCCATGGACTTAATAAATATGCCATGGGCGCGAGTACGCGGCCATGGTCTTTAAACAATTTGTCCATGGTCTTACGCGTTGCCGTCATGGACTTAATAAATATGCCATGGGCGCGTGTATGCGACCATGGTCTTTAAACAATTTGTCCATGGTCTTACGCGTTGCCGTCATGGGCTTAATAAATATGCCATGGGCGCGTGTACGCGACCATGGTCTTTAAAAAATTTGCCCACGGTCTTACGCGTTGCCGCCATGGACTTAATAAATATGCCATGGGCGCGCATACGCAACCATGGTTTTTAAACAATTTGTCCATGGTATTACGCGTTGCCGCCATGGACTTAATAAATATGCCATGGGCGCGCGTACGCGACCATGGTCTTTAAACAATTTGTCCATGGTCTTACGCGTTGCCGCCATGGACTTAATAAATATACCATGGCCACGTGTATGCGACCATGGTCTTTAAACAATTTGTCCATGGTCTTACGCGTTGCCGCCATGGACTTAATAAATATGTCATGGGCGCCTTTACATGACCATGGTCTTTAAAAAATTTGTCCATCGTCGTACGCGTTGCCGCCATGGACTTAATAAATATGCTATGGGCGCGCATACGCGACCATGTTCTTTAAACAATTTTTTGATGGTCTTACGCGTTGCCGCCATGGACTTAATAAATATGCCATGGGCGCGTGTATGCGACCTTGGTCTTTAAACAATTTGTCCATGGTCTTACGCATTGCCGCCATGGACTTAATAAATATGCCATGGGCGCGCGTACGCGACCATGGTCTTTAAACAATTTGTCCATGGTATTACGCTTTGCCGCCATGGACTTAATAAATATGCCATGGGCGCGCGTACGCGACCATGGTCTTTAAATAATTTTTCCATGGTATTACGCGTTTCAGCCACGGACTTAATAAATATGCCATGGGCGCGCGTACGCGACCATGGTATTTAAACAATTAGTCCATGGTTTTACGCGTTACCGCTATTGACTTAATAAATATGCCATGGGCGCGTGTATGCGACCATGGTCTTTAAACAATTTGTCCATGGTCTTACGCGTTGCCGCCATGGACTTAATAAATATGTCATGGGCACGTGTACGTGACCATGGTCTTTAAAAAAATTGTCCATGGTCTTACGCGTTGCCGCCATGGACTTAATATATATGCCATGGGCGCGCGTACGTGACCATGGTCTTTAAACAATTTGTCTATGGTCTTACGCGTTGCCGCCATGGACGTAATAAACAACTTATGGGTGCGCGTACGCGACCATGGTCTTTAAACAAGTTATCCATGGTCTTAGGCGTCGCCGCCATGGACTTAATAAATATGCCATGGGCGCGTGTACGTGACCAAGGTCTTTAAACAATTTGTCCATTGTCTTACGCGATGCCACCAAGGACTTAATAAATATGCCATGGGTGCGCGTACACGACCATTGTCTTTAAACAATTTGTTAATGGTATTACGCGTTACCGCCATGGACTTAATAAATATGCCATGGGCGCGCGTACGCGACCATGGTCTTTCAACAATTTTCCATGGACTTACGCGTTGCCGCCATGTACTTAATAAATATGCCATGGGTGCGTGTACGCGACCATGGTCTTTAAACAATTTGTCCATGGTCTTACGCGTTGCCGCTATGGACTTAATAAATATGCCATGGGCGCGTGTACGCGACCATGGTCTTTAAATAAATTGTCCATGGTCTTACACGTTGCCGCCATGGACTTAATAAATATGCCATGGGCGCGCGTACTCGACCATGGTATTTAAACAATTTTTCCATGGTCTTACGCGTTGATGCCATGGACTTAATAAATATGCCATGGGTGCGCGTACGCTACCATGGTCTTTAAACAATTTGTCCATGGTCTTACGCGTTGCCGCCATGAACTTAATAAATATGCCATGGGTGCGCGTACATGACCATGGTCTTTAAACAAGTTGTCCATGGTCTTAGGTGTCGCCGCCATGGACTTAATAAATATGCCATGGGAGCGTGTACGCGACCATGGTCTTTAAACAATTTGTCCATGGTCTTACGCGTTGCCACCAAGGACTTAATAAATATGCCATGGGGGCGCGTACACGACCATTGTCTTTAAACAATTTGTCAATGGTATTACGCGTTGCCGCCATGGACTTAATAAATATGCCATGGGCGCGCGTACGCGACCATGGTCTTTAAACAATTTGTCCATGGACTTACGCGTTGCCGCCATGGACTTAATAAATAGGCCATGGGCGCGTGTACGCGACCATGGTCTTTAAACAATTTGTACATGGTCTTACGCGTTGCCGCTATGGACTTAATAAATATGCCATGGGCGCGAGTACGCGACCATGGTCTTTAAACAATTTAACCATGGTATTAGGCGTTGCGGCCATGGACTTAATAAATATTCCATGAGCGCGCGTACGCGACCATGGTCTTTAAATAAATTGTCCATGGTCTTACGTGTTACCGCCATGGACTTAATATATATGCCATGGGTGGGCGTACGCGACCATGGTCTTTAAACAAATTGTCCATCGACTTACGCGTTGATGCCATGGACTTAATAAATATGCCATAGGCGCGCCTACGCGACCATGGTCTTTAAACAATTTGTCCATGGTCTTACACGTTGCCGTCATGGACTTAATAAATATGCAATGCGCGCGTGTATGCGACCATGGTCTTTAAACAATTTGTCCATGGTCTTACGCGTTGCCGCCATGGACTTAATAAATATGCCATGGGAGCGCGTACGCGACCATGGTCTTTTAACAATTTTTCCATGGTCTTATGCGTTGCCGCCATGGACTTAATAAATATGCCATGGGCGCGTGTACGCGACCATGGTCTTTAAATAAATTGTCCATGGTCTTACACGTTGCCGCCATGGACTTAATAAATATGCCATGGGCGCGCGTACGCGACCATGGTCTTTAAACAATTTTTCCATGGTCTTACGTGTTGATGCCATGGACTTAATAAATATGCCATGGGCGCGTGTACGCGACCATGGTCTTTAAATAAATTGTCCATGGTCTTACGCGTTGCCGCCATGGACTTAATAAATATGCCATGGGCGCGCGTACGCGACCATGGTCTTTAAACAATTTTTCCATGGTCTTACGTGTTGATGCCATGGACTTAATAAATATGCCATGGGTGCGCGTACGCCACCATGGTCTTTAAACAATTTGTCTATGGTCTTACGCGTTGCCGCCATGGACTTAATAAATATGCCATGGGTGCGCGTACGCGACCATGGTCTTTAAACAAGTTGTCCATGGTCTTAGGTGTCGCCGCCATGGACTTAATAAATATGCCATGGGCGTGTGTACGTGACCAAGGTCTTTAAACAATTTGTCCATTGTCTTACGCGATGCCACCAAGGACTTAATAAATATGCCATGGGTGCTCGTACACGACCATTGTCTTTAAACAATTTGTCAATGGTATTACGCGTTGCCGCCATGGACTTAATAAATATGCCATGGGCGCGCGTACGCGGCCATGGTCTTTCAACAATTTGTCCATGGACTTACGCGTTGCCGCCATGGACTTAATAAATATGTCATGGGCGCGTGTACGCGACCATGGTCTTTAAACAATTTGTCCATGGTCTTACGCGTTGTCGCCATGGACTTAATAAATATGCCATGGGCGCGCGTACGCGACCATGGTCTTTAAACAATTTATCCATGGTATTACGCGTTGCGGCCATGGACTTAATAAATATGCCATTGGCGCGCGTACGCGACTATGGTCTTTAAACAATTTGTCCATGGTCTTACGCGTTGCCGCCATGGACTTAATAAATATGCCATGGGCACGCGTATGCAACCATTGTAACGACCCTGGATTTTCCAACATTTATTTATTAATAATTACTATTATTAATACGTGTGATTAAACGAATGTATATAATTACATTTACATGTTTCCATGATTGCCCGTACTTGACTTTTAAGGGCCCGAAACGTCTCTGCGACACACGAAACTTCACAAATAATATTTTTAGAATATTATTTACATTCATGATTATTTATTATTAATCATTTTAATTAATCAAGGTTAGTGATTAATTACTTGGGCTTTAATTATTTAAATTGCATCTTTAATTAAACTTGGGCCTTTAATTATTAGACTTGGGCTAGGTAAGCCCACCCTACACTTAAATTGACTTGTAAGCCCATTCTATTAAGCTAGTATCACATTAGAAATAATCATGGTTAATTAGCTTAATTAAGGGACAAAGTACTACAAGCATGCTAGCCTCTTTCTCCATGCATTTAACCTTATTACTTATCCTAGCATACACCAAGCTCCAACACTAGAAAGCAAGCAAGTTGACTACCTATTTTGCCACAAAAACCGTCCACCACCTAGGAACCATGGGAGTTCAATTTTCTCTTTTATTTGATACTTGTATACTTGCATTTCCATTTCAATTCACACACACATTCAAACTACTCTCAAACTCTCTAAATTTTCTCTCTTCCTCTTGTAAGTGTTAGACTTTTTTTCTTCTTCCTTTTGCTTGCAAAAACCGAAACTATAAACATCAATAATCATCATCATCTTTTGTTTATTACTTGTTGTTTGTAATTATTACTTGTTTGTTGTATAGATCAAGTCTCTTTAGCTTGAATCTTCTTAGATCTTGGTTTCTTCTTTTGATTTTGAAGAACCAAGAACAAGAACTCAAACTCACTAGTTTGTAGTTCCATAATTATGTAATTTCATGTTTCAAGTTCATAAACCTTAAGATCTTTCTTTGTTTTCATGATTTGTAGACTTGAACTCTTAAGATTCAAAACTTAGTTGAATCTTCTCAAGCATGATACAAACATGAACAAATACTTAAAGATCTAGTTACTTACTTTATTTATGTTCACTTTAATTTCATGTTTTCAAGTTCATAAGTTTCAAAACTTTCTTATTGTTTATATTGTTGACTTGAACTATTAAGATCTACACTTTGGTTTGATCTTCTCAAGTATGAAACAAATGTAAACATAAAACTTGTAGATCTAGTTATTTGTTTCACTTTTACTTAGTTAAATTTGTGATTTATGTTCATGGTCAAGTATTTACTAGTTAAAGACTTGATTATTATTCTTGAAACTTTGTAAGTTCAAGACATAGAAGTGTAACATGCTAGTTACAACTTCACATACTTGTGTTGGTTTAACTTAAGTACTAGATCTAGACTTTTGATACAAGGATCTTCAAGATCTACTAAGAACTAAGTTCTACAACCTAAGATCTTGTGTACTTAAGTTTATTTTCAAGTTTGTAGCTTATGACTAGTTTTAAAGTTGATGTATGTGTTAGATCTAAGACCTTGATGAAACTTTGGTTCATCAAACATCATACAACTCTTAAGTGAGTTGTGCTTCATGTCTTAGACTTGCACATGGGTTATGATGGTCAAGACTTGGTTAAGATGATGTAGATACATCAATGAGTTGTACACTTGAAGCTATATGCATCAAGGATGAAAGCCATGATGAACATCAAGCACCAAGACCACCGGAACCCTTAAAAACTCACTGTTCTGTCCAAAACCTACTGACCTGATGCTTCTGGAACAGACCAGTAGACCTGGGCTGTTCTAACCTTGATTTTTAGATAGAACTTTTCGAGTAGATAACTTTTCATATAAGAATCGTCTTAATCCGAGTTACGGTTTAGAGTCTACGGCCCTCCGAGCGTCACAATGCCCATTTACTTTTCTGTTTTCTGTGTACAGTTTCTGTTTTTCTGGTTTCTGTAACAGACCATTACACCTGGGATACTGTAAACTTGATTTTCATATATCTCAGTTCGTGTAGATAACTTTTCATATAGGACTCGTCTTAATCCGAATTACGGTTTAGGATTTATGGCCCTCCGATCGTCACTATGTCCTTTAACGTTGTGCAGAAATTTCTGACCTACTCGCACTTAGACCGTCGCCACGGTCAAACCAAGACGAGTTTGCTTCTGTAAATTTTACCACACTTAAGGGACTCATAGACAGAGCCATGGCCACTGGTCTCACCTTAATTCAGTAAGGGTAGAGGCCGTGGTGACTGACTGAAGTCAGACTTTGTTGAAAACTACTTTCATAAACGAAACTTACTTTACGCCTTGTGTTTGATGATGAATGATGATGACCCTTAAGACCTTAAATACATACTTTTAAACCTATTAAGACGATTTACTGACTTAATACTATTTGACTTAGGTTGAGGACTTCGGACCATTTACTTGCACACCTTTCCCGACTACTACTTTACCGCTACTACTATCATTGTGAGTTATAGCATTCCCTTTTTACTTTAACTTATTTTGGGAACTGAGAATGCATGCGGATTTTATGTTTTACATACTAGGCACGTGTACTTAAACTTTATATATGTGTGGGTTATATAACGGCATAAACATTCCCTTTAGCTCGGTAACGTTTAATCATTGGTTTTTGAACCGTGAACGCGAATCTTAGATATGGATCCATAGGGTTTGACATCCCCACTCGGGCTAGTAGCGCTAGCATTTAACGGGTGTTTAATACTTCGAGGTTATACGCACTTGCCAAGTGCACTTTAAGGGGGTACATTAAACGTTAAGTTAGTTACCGGGTGCCCACGGTTAAGCATATACTTTTACATACTTTTGAACGCTCGTTGTAGCACTGAAATCTCGTGGCCTACTTACATTACTGTTATACTTAAACTATAGCTCACCAACCTTTGTGTTGACCTTTTTAAGCGTGTATTTCTCAGGTGCTTGAAGTCGCTTCCGCTATCTTACTAGTCGTGCTGTAGAACCCGCTGCCTAGAGTTGTTATCGCATGACTACTTATCTTGCATTCAAACTTATTTACTTTTGAAACTATGTTATGTAATGACCATTGCGGTCACGTACACTTATGTAATGCTTCTACTTAGTGAAGTATACATTTGGATTGTAAAACATTCGACGTTTGTTATGACGTCACTTTTATTAATGAATGCAAACTCTGTTTTGAAAATGCATATAGTACTTAACCTTGTAATGATCCTGTTGATGATGGTCCGTACATGATGATTTAGTACGGGGCGTCACATTTGGTATCAGAGCATTGGTTGTAGGGAATTAGGTTGCATTAGTGAGTCTAAGACCGACCCGAGTAGGATTCACTAATAGGACTAATCTACAACTTGCTAGTTTACTTGTTTCCGCTGTGTTTACTGCATGCTGCTGCTTACTTTTACTGCTATATGCCGTATGCTACTATATGATATCACTACTGCATGATGCTACTTGCTTCCGATTGCATGCTACTTTCATACGATTTGCCGATATTGCCATGCTACTTACTGTTATACATGATTTAAACTGTTGGCCTATTATTTGCGTGCTTACTGATAGGGAAAATTTACTTTTCCTTGTTCAGATGTCGGACGTTCCACCTGTTGACATTCCGGGCAGTACAGGCTCAGACCCCGTTGTTCCACCTACTGCTGCACCTGCTGCTGCTGCTGCTGCCAATATTCCGGCCCCGACACCCACTAGCGATCCCGGCGCTTCTACTTCTGGAGTTAGCTCTAGCGCACCTGCCCCAGCGTCTGCTTCCAGACCCCCGAGGCAACTGGCTCGCATTGGTGGTATGGAGATCCCCGCGGAGTTCGGGGAAGGTCCTTTTCGTAACCACATGCGCACGCCTTGCCGACGCACTCTCGACGGACGTTTAGTCGTGATTCCGCCAGGTAGACATCGACAGATGTTGGCCGCCTTCGGACGCTTTGGATTACCAGCTCAGCCACCAGTGTCACCACCACACGATTCGGATGACTCATCATCCGCCGATTCTTCATCATCAGACGACTCCAGCGATGATGAGGATCCTGCTGATAGACCTATTCAGGCACCCTCCACCCCGCCGAAGAAGCGGTACCGTTCCGACGGCACCGTAATACCAGGGGTGAATAGAGGTCGTGCTTTTACTGATGCTTTTGGCCATCGACGTAGGGTTACTGCTCGTAAATGAGTTGTGCCATACCCTGCCGACCCACAGATACGTAAGGTTCCCCGTTACGTATTGACTATTCCTGGAACCGTACCACCTAGATTCAGATATGCACCACTTACATCTAGGGACGTACCGTCTACATCCGGAGCCGGACCATCTACATCAGCACCACCGGCACCACCCGCACCACCCGCCCCACCTGCACCGCCTGCCCCACCAGCTCCCTCTAACGAGGAACTGATGAGGGAGATTGAGACTCTCCGAGCTCGAGTCACTGAGCTCGAGGAGCAGTTGGCTCGAGGAGCAGTTTACCCGCCTTCACCGTAGGACCTTGTATTTAGTTTTCATGATGTAATCTAGATATAGTTTCATGTATTTCATATGTATTGTACGAACTTATTCAGATGTATGAAACTTATTATCATTAACAAATGGAACTTTGCGTTATTTAATTCTTGCACGATGTTCTATTTACATTGCTGTACGATAATTCTGTGATGTTTGTACCTAGATGCATTATTTAATAACATGTGATGTTTTGATTCCATGATTGGTCACTATATACTGTATTATTACTACTTGCATGCTGGATTTTGACTTGGGTCAAAATTTTTGTTTAGAATACCATGGCTAATGGAAGAACCACACCTACCGCCACCCAGATTGAGGACATGATCAACGAACGGGTCGCTGCAGCCCTAGCAGAAAGAAATCTCGAAGCTCCACCGCCACCACCACCGGTTATTCCACCCGTTCGAAATGGGTGTACATACAAGGAATTCCAGAGCTGCAAACCGCATAACTTCAGCGGCACCGAGGGACCAGTTGGTCTCACCAGATGGTTCGAAAAGTTGGAATCGGTATTCAGGGTTAGCAATTGTTCGGAAGCTAACAAAACGAAATTTGCATCTTGCACGCTTTCTGATGGCGCGCTTACATGGTGGAATACCATGGCCCAAGCGCAAGGAATTGATGAGGCGTATGCTACGCCTTGGGAAGAATTTAAATGTGCTATGATCGAGGAATACTGTCCGAGAACCGAAATTCAGAAGATGGAAATTGAATTTATGCAGTTAAAGGCCGTAGGGAACGACCTTAACAGTTACAACCGTAGGTTTTTGGAGTTGGCTCTTATGTGTCTGACCATGGTCACCCCCGAATTTAAGCGCTTGGAAAAATACTTCTCGGGACTTCCTAAGTCCATCAAGGGTAATGTTACCTCATCCAAGCCACCAAGCGTTCCCGAAGCAATGCGCATGGCGCATACTCTCTTGAATCAAATCATCCTTGACGAGCCGGAGAAGGCTAAGTTTGAAACTGGTAGTGGCGAGAAGAGGAAATGGGACAACAACCACAACAACAACAGGCGTAAGAACTATGATCAAAACCCGGCGAAGCGACATGAAGGGTTCAGGCAAAACAACAACAACACCAACCCCAACAACAACAGCTCCAATCCGAACTACAAGGGAACTTTACCACAATGCAAGAGGTGTTATAAGCACCACACCGGGTATTGCAATGTTGTCTGTGAGAAATGCCAACGGACTGGGCATGTTGGTAAGGATTGTAAGGTTACTACTTTGAACGTAAAGCCAAACCACAACAACAATGGGCCTAGGAAATGTTATGAGTGTGGAAAGACGGGCCATTTCAGAAACGAGTGCCCAAACAAGCGTAAGGATGGCGGACCACCACGTGCTAGAGCCTTCAATGTTAATGCAAGGGACGCACGCGACAACCCCGACTTGGTGACAGGTATATTCAAAATCAACAATCTTTTAGCTTCTGTCCTATTTGATACTGGTGCCGATAGGAGCTATGTGTGTAGACATTTTTGTGATAAGTTAGATTGGTCGTTAGTTCCTTTAAAGGAAAGTATGCTTGTCGAGGTCGCCAATGGAAAACTTGAAAAGGTTGACCATATTAGTCGTGGAGCTATTATCAACATAGCTGGTGCAGATTTCGAAATTGATTTGATACCTATCAAACTGGGAAGTTTTGACGTGATCGTCGGTATGGATTGGTTGAGCAAGATAAAGGCCGATGTTATCTGTGGAGATAAAGCACTTCGCATACCACAAGGAGATGGCGAACCACTGGTTATCTATGGAGAGAGATGTACCTCGAAGTTGAACCTCATTAGTTGCGTGAAAGCGCAAAAGATTATGAAGAAGGGACGCTTTGCTGTCCTAGCACATGTGAAAGCGGTAGAAACTGAGGTGAAGAACGTGAACGACATTCGAATTGTGAACGAATTTTCTGATGTCTTCCCAGAGGAATTGCCTGGATTACCGCCGCAGAGAGCAGTAGAGTTTCAGATTGACTTAGTGCCAGGAGCTGCACCTGTAGCTCGCGCACCTTATAGACTCGCACCTTCCGAGATGCAAGAATTACAGAGTCAACTACAAGAGCTATTAGATCGAGGGTTTATCCAACCAAGCTTCTCGCATTGGGGCGCACCGGTGTTGTTTGTGAAGAAGAAGGATGGATCCTTTCGTATGTGTATCGACTACCGTGAACTCAACAAATTGACTATCAAGAATCGATATCCTCTTCCACGAATTGACGATCTTTTTGATCAACTACAAGGATCGAGCGTTTATTCAAAGATCGATTTGCGATCCAGATATCACCAGCTGAGGGTGAAGGAAATTGACGTGATGAAAGCTGCATTCAGGACCCGTTATGGTCATTATGAGTTCCTCGTGATGCCATTCAGTTTGACAAATGCACCTGCCGTGTTCATGGACCTCATGAATCGTGTCTGCAAGCCTTACTTGGACAAGTTTGTTATCGTCTTCATAGATGATATCCTCATCTACTCTAAGAGCGAAGAAGAACATGAGCAACACCTCCGATTAGTGCTTGAACTCTTAAGACAAGAGCAACTTTACGCCAAATTCTCCAAGTGTGAATTTTGGTTGAAGGAGGTACAATTTTTGGGTCATGTTGTGAGCGACCAGGGTATCAAAGTTGATCCCGCCAAGATTGAAGCCATCAGCAAGTGGGAGACCCCCACTACTCCAACGCATATTCGCCAATTTCTAGGTCTCGCCGGTTATTATCGAAGGTTTATCGAAGGATTTTCTCTGGTTGCGCGTCCTTTGACCGCACTGACTCACAAGGGCAAGAAGTTCATTTGGGAACCCGCACACGAATCAGCATTCCAAACTTTGAAGAAGAAGTTAACCTCCGCACCTATCCTATTACTTCCTGAAGGTAGTGACGACTTTGTTGTTTATTGCGATGCATCGAAGAGTGGTTTTGGTTGTGTACTGATGCAACGATCAAAGGTTATTGCCTATGCCTCCCGCCAACTGAAGATTCATGAGCGGAACTACACTACACATGATCTTGAACTTGGAGCCGTTGTCTTTGCACTCAAATTGTGGAGACATTATTTGTATGGAACTAAGAGCACTATCTTCACCGATCATAAGAGTCTCCAGTACATCTTCGATCAGAAGCAACTGAATATGAGACAACGTCGATGGATCGAGACGCTCAACGACTACGATTGTGAACTCCGTTATCACCCTAGCAAGGCCAATGTTGTAGCTGACGCTTTAAGCCGAAAGGAGAGGACGGCACCTCTCCGTGTTAGGGCTCTGAACATCACCATCCATTCGAACCTCAACAACCAGATCAGAGTAGCCCAAGTTGAGGCTCTCAAGGAGGAGAACATATCTCACGAGCATTTGAACATACTTGTCTCTCGATTCGAGGTTAGAGAGTCTGGACTCCGATGTTATTCCGGAAGAATTTGGGTACCTTATTATGGAGATCTACGAAACCTGATACTTGATGAAGCACACAAATCGAGATATTCGATTCACCCCGGTGCGGGTAAGATGTACCACGACCTTAAAGAACAGTATTGGTGGCCGAATCTTAAGAAGGACGTTGCGACTTATGTTGGTAAGTGTTTGACTTGCTCGAAGGTTAAAGCCGAGCATCAGAGACCTTCTGGGTTACTTCAACAGCCGGAAATCCCACAATGGAAGTGGGAAAGGATCACAATGGATTTCATTACTAAGCTGCCGAAGACGGTGGGCAGATGCGATACTATTTGGGTTATTGTTGACCGCCTCACCAAATCTGCACACTTCCTAGCGATGAAGGAAACTGATACAATGGAAAGACTTGCTCAGCTGTACATCAAAGAGGTTGTATCTCGTCATGGTGTACCTTTATCAATCATCTCCGATCGCGATCCCCGTTTTGCTTCCAGATTTTGGCGTTCTTTGCAAGAAGCCATGGGAACTCGTCTTGACATGAGTACTGCTTATCATCCTCAGACTGACGGGCAAAGTGAACGAACGATTCAGACCTTGGAGGACATGCTGCGTGCATGTGTCATTGATTTTGGAAGGGCCTGGGAAAGGCATTTGCCACTCGCCGAATTCTCGTACAACAACAGTTATCACTCAAGCATTAATGCTGCACCTTTTGAAGCATTGTATGGTCGTAAGTGCCGATCTCCTATTTGTTGGGCCGAAGTAGGCGAAAAGCAAATCACCGGACCCGAGGTAGTCCACGAAACCACGGAGAAGATTGCTCAGATCCAAGCTAGACTTAAGACTGCCCGTGATCGCCAAAAGAGTTATGCCGATCTTAAACGGAAAGACTTTGAATTTAATATTGGTGATCGTGTAATGTTGAAGGTTGCACCTTGGAAAGGTGTGATCCGTTTTGGAAAACGTGGAAAGTTGAACCCACGATACATTGGTCCTTTCGAGATCTTGGAACGTGTTAGACCAGTTGCATACCGTTTGGATCTACCAGCACAATTGAGCTCAGTTCATCCTACCTTTCATGTGTCAAACTTGAAGAAGTGTCTTGCTGCACCCGAACTCATCATACCATTGGAAGAACTTACTATTGATGACAAACTCCACTTTGTGGAGGAACCTGTTGAGATTATGGATCGTGATATCAAAACTTTGAAACGCAACAAGATTCCGATTGTACGAGTACGATGGAATGCCAAACGAGGACCTGAGTTTACTTGGGAACGAGAGGATCAAATGATGCGGAAATATCCTCATCTTTTCCCGACTCCTCCATCTACTTCAGCTTAAATTTCGGGACGAAATTTTCTTTAACAGGTGGGTAATGTAACGACCCTGGATTTTCCAACATTTATTTATTAATAATTACTATTATTAATACGTGTGATTAAACGAATGTATATAATTACATTTACATGTTTCCATGATTGCCCGTACTTGACTTTTAAGGGCCCGAAACGTCTCTGCGACACACGAAACTTCACAAATAATATTTTTAGAATATTATTTACATTCATGATTATTTATTATTAATCATTTTAATTAATCAAGGTTAGTGATTAATTACTTGGGCTTTAATTATTTAAATTGCATCTTTAATTAAACTTGGGCCTTTAATTATTAGACTTGGGCTAGGTAAGCCCACCCTACACTTAAATGGACTTGTAAGCCCATTCTATTAAGCTAGTATCACATTAGAAATAATCATGGTTAATTAGCTTAATTAAGGGACAAAGTACTACAAGCATGCTAGCATCTTTCTCCATGCATTTAACCTTATTACTTATCCTAGCATACACCAAGCTCCAACACTAGAAAGCAAGCAAGTTGACTACCTCTTTTGCCACAAAAACCGTCCACCACCTAGGAACCATGGGAGTTCAATTTTCTCTTTTATTTGATACTTGTATACTTGCATTTCCATTTCAATTCACACACACATTCAAACTACTCTCAAACTCTCTAAATTTTCTCTCTTCCTCTTGTAAGTATTAGACTTTTTTTTCTTCTTCCTTTTGCTTGAAAAAACCGAAACTATAAACATCAATAATCATCATCATCTTTTGTTTATTACTTGTTGTTTGTAATTATTACTTGTTTGTTGTATAGATCAAGTCTCTTTAGCTTGAATCTTCTTAGATCTTGGTTTCTTCTTTTGATTTTGAAGAACCAAGAACAAGAACTCAAACTCACTAGTTTGTAGTTCCATAATTATGTAATTTCATGTTTCAAGTTCATAAACCTTAAGATCTTTCTTTGTTTTCATGATTTGTAGACTTGAACTCTTAAGATTCAAAACTTAGTTGAATCTTCTCAAGCATGATACAAACATGAACAAATACTTAAAGATCTAGTTACTTACTTTATTTATGTTCACTTTAATTTTATGTTTTCAAGTTCATAAGTTTCAAAACTTTCTTATTGTTTATATTGTTGACTTGAACTATTAAGATCTACACTTTGGTTTGATCTTCTCAAGTATGAAACAAATGTAAACATAAAACTTGTAGATCTAGTTATTTGTTTCACTTTTACTTAGTTAAATTTGTGATTTATGTTCATGGTCAAGTATTTACTAGTTAAAGACTTGATTATTATTCTTGAAACTTTGTAAGTTCAAGACATAGAAGTGTAACATGCTAGTTACAACTTCACATACTTGTGTTGATTTAACTTAAGTACTAGATCTACACTTTTGATACAAGGATCTTCAAGATCTACTAAGAACTAAGTTCTAGAACCTAAGATCTTGTGTACTTAAGTTTATTTTCAAGTTTGTAGCTTATGATTAGTTTTAAAGTTGATGTATGTGTTAGATCTAAGACCTTGATGAAACTTTGGTTCATCAAACATCATACAACTCTTAAGTGAGTTGTGCTTCATGTCTTAGACTTGCACATGGGTTATGATGGTCAAGACTTGGTTAAGATGATGTAGATACATCAGTGAGTTGTACACTTGAAGCTATATGCATCAAGGATGAGAGCCATGATGAACATCAAGCACCAAGACCACCGGAACCCTTAAAAACTCACTGTTCTGTCCAAAACCTACTGACCTGATGCTTCTGGAACAGACCAGTAGACCTGGGCTGTTCTAACCTTGATTTTTAGATAGAACTTTTCGAGTAGATAACTTTTCATATAAGACTCGTCTTAATCCGAGTTACGGTTTAGAGTCTACGGCCCTCCGAGCGTCGCTATGTCCATTTACTTTTCTGTTTTCTGTGTACAGTTTCTGTTTTTCTGGTTTCTGTAACAGACCAGTACACCTGGGCTACTGTAACCTTGATTTTCAGATATCTCAGTTCGTGTAGATAACTTTTCATATAGGACTCGTCTTAATCCGAATTACGGTTTAGGATTTATGGCCCTCCGATCGTCACTATGTCCTTTAACGTTGTGCAGAAATTTCTGACCTACTCGCACTTAGACCGTCGCCACGGTCAAACCAAGACGAGTTTGCTTCTGTAAATTTTACCACACTTAAGGGACTCATAGACGGAGCCATGGCCACTGGTCTCACCTTAATTCAGTAAGGTTAGAGGCCGTGGTGACTGACTGAAGTCAGACTTTGTTGAAAACTACTTTCATAAACGAAACTTACTTTACGCCTTGTGTTTGATGATGAATGATGATGACCCTTAAGACCTTAAATACATACTTTTAAACCTATTAAGACGATTTACTGACTTAGTACTATTTGACTTAGGTTGAGGACTTCGGATCATTTACTTGCACACCTTTCCCGACTACTACTTTACCGCTACTACTATCATTGTGAGTTATAGCATTCCCTTTTTACTTTAACTTATTTTGGGAACTGAGAATGCATGCGGATTTTATGTTTTACATACTAGGCACGAGTACTTAAACGTTATATATGTGTGGGTTATATAACGGCATAAACATTCCCTTTAGCTCGGTAACGTTTAATCATTGGTTTTTGAACCGTGAACGCGAATCTTAGATATGGATCCATAGGGTTTGACATCCCCACTCGGGCTAGTAGCGCTAGCATTTAACGGGTGTTTAATACTTCGAGGTTATACGCACTTGCCAAGTGCACTTTAAGGGGGTACATTAAACGTTAAGTTAGTTACCGGGTGCCCACGGTTAAGCATATACTTTTACATACTTTTGAACGCTCGTTGTAGCACTGAAATCTCGTGGCCTACTTACATTACTGTTATACTTAAACTATAGCTCACCAACCTTTGTGTTGACCTTTTTAAGCGTGTATTTCTCAGGTGCTTGAAGTCGCTTCCGCTATCTTACTAGTCGTGCTGTAGAACCCGCTGCCTAGAGTTGTTATCGCATGACTACTTATCTTGCATTCAAACTTATTTACTTTTGAAACTATGTTATGTAATGACCATTGGGGTCACGTACACTTATGTAATGCTTCTACTTAGTGAAGTATACTTTTGGATTGTAAAACATTCGACGTTTGTTATGACGTCACTTTTATTAATGAATGCAAACTCTGTTTTGAAAACGCATATAGTACTTAACCTTGTAATGATCCTGTTGATGATGATCCGTACATGATGATTTAGTACAGGGCGTCACAACCATGGTCTTTAAACAATTTGTCCATGGTCTTACGCGTTGCCGCCATGGACTTAATAAATATGTCATGGGCGCGCGTACGCGACCATAGTCTTTTTAACAATTTGTCCATGGTCTTACGCGTTGCCGCCATGGACTTAATAAATATGCCATGGCTGCGCGTACGTGACCATGGTTTTTAAACAATTTGTCCATGGTCTTACGCGTTGCGGCCATGGACTTAATAAATATGCCATGGTCTTTAAACAATTTGTCCATGGTATTACGTGTTGCTGCCATGGACTTAATAAATTTGACATGGGCGCGCGTAAACGACCGTGGTCTTTAAAAAATTTTTCCATGGTCTTACGCGTTGCCGCCATGGACTTAATAAATATGCCATGGGCGCGTGTATGCGACCATGGTCTTTAAACAATTTTTCCATGGTCTTACGCGTTGCCGCCATAGACTTAAAAAATATGCCATGGGTGTGTGTACGCGACCATGGTCTTTAAACAATTTGTCCATGGTCTTATGTGTTGCCGCTATAGACTTAATAAATATGCCATGGGCGTGTGTACGCGACCATGGTCTTTAAACAATTTGTCCATGGTATTACGCGTTGCGGCCATGGACTTAATAAATATTCCATGGGCGCGCGTACGCGAGCATGGTCCTTAAACAATTTGTCCATGGTCTTACGCGTTGCCGCCACGGACTTAATAAATATGCCAGGGGCGCGCGTATGCGACCAAGGTCTTTAAACAATTTGTCCATGGTCTTACGCATTGCCAACATGGACTTAATAAATATGCCATGGGCGCGCGTACGCGACCATAGTCTTTAAACAATTTGTCCATGGTCTTACGCATTGCCGCCATGGACTTAATAAATATGCCATGGGAGCGCGTACGCGACCATGGTCTTTAAACAATTTGTCCATGGTCTTACACGTTGCCGCCATGGACTTAATAAATATGCCATGGGCGCGTGTATGCGACCATGGTCTTTAAACAATTTGTCCAAGGTCTTACGCGTTGCCGCCATGGACTTAATAAATATGCCATGGGCGCGCGTGCGCGACCATGGTCTTTAAATAAATTGTCCATGGTCTTACACTTTGCCGCCATGGACTTAATAAATATGCCATGGGTGCGCGTACGCGACCATGGTCTTTAAACAATTTTTCCATGGTCTTACGTGTTGATGCCATGGACTTAATAAATATGCCATGGGTGCGCGTACGCCACCATGGTCTTTAAACAATTTGTCTATGATCTTACGCGTTTCCGCCATGGACTTAATAAATATGCCATGGGTGCGCGTACGCGACCATGGTCTTTAAACAAGTTGTCCATGGTCTTAGGTGTCGCCGCCATGGACTTAATAAATATGCCATAGGCGTGTGTACGTGACCAAGGTCTTTAAACAATTTGTCCATTGTCTTACGCGATGCCACCAAGGACTTAATAAATATGCCATGGGTGCTCGTACACGACCATTGTCTTTAAACAATTTGTCAATGGTATTACGCGTTGCCGCCATGGACTTAATAAATATGCCATGGGCGCGCGTACGCGGCCATTGTCTTTCAACAATTTGTCCATGGACTTACGCTTTGCCGCCATGGACTTAATAAATATGCCATGGGCGCGTGTACGCGACCATGGTCTTTAAACAATTTGTCTATGGTCTTACGCGTTGCCGCCATGGACTTAATAAATATGCCATGGGCGCGCGTACGCGACCATGGTCTTTAAACAATTTATCCATGGTATTACGCGTTGCGGCCATGGACTTAATAAATATGCCATGGGCGCGCGTACGCGACCATGGTCTTTAAACAATTTGTCCATGGTCTTACGCGTTGCCGCCATGGACTTATTAAATATGCCATGGGCACGCGTATGCAACCATGGTCTTTAAACAATTTGTCCATGGTCTTACGCGTTGCCGCCATGGACTTAATAAATATGCCATGGGCGCGAGTACGCGACCATAGTCTTTTTAACAATTTGTCCATGGTCTTACGCGTTGCCGCCATGGACTTAATAAATATGCCATGGCTGCGCGTACGTGACCATGGTTTTTAAACAATTTGTCCATGGTCTTACGCGTTGCGGCCATGGACTTAATAAATATGCCATGGTCTTTAAACAATTTGTCCATGGTATTACGTGTTGCTGCCATGGACTTAATAAATTTGACATGGGCGCGCGTAAACGACCGTGGTCTTTAAACAATTTTTCCATGGTCTTACGCGTTGCCGCCATGGACTTAATAAATATGCCATGGGCGCGTGTATGCGACCATGGTCTTTAAACAATTTTTCCATGGTCTTACACGTTGCCGCCATAGACTTAAAAAATATGCCATGGGTGTGTGTACGCGACCATGGTCTTTAAACAATTTGTCCATGGTCTTATGCGTTGCCGCTATAGACTTAATAAATATGCCATGGGCGTGTGTACGCGACCATGGTCTTTAAACTATTTGTCCATGGTATTACGCGTTGCGGCCATGGACTTAATAAATATTCCATGGGCGCGCGTACGCGAGCATGGTCTTTAAATAATTTGTCCATGGTCTTACGCGTTGCCGCCACAGACTTAATAAATATGCCAGGGGCGCGCGTATGCGACCAAGGTCTTTAAACAATTTGTCCATGGTCTTACGCGTTGCCAACATGGACTTAATAAATATTCCATGGGCGCGCGTACGCGACCATAGTCTTTAAACAATTTGTCCATGGTCTTACGCGTTGCCGCCATGGACTTAATAAATATGCCATGGGCGCGCGTACGCGACCATGGTCTTTAAACAATTTGTCCATGGTCATACGCGTTACCGCCATGGACTTAATAAATATGCCATGGGCGCGCGTACGCGACCATGGTCTTTAAACAATTTGTCCATGGTGTTACGCGTTGCCGCCATGGACTTAATAAATATGCCATGGGCGCGCATACGCGACCATGGTCTTTAAACAATTTATCCATGGTCTTACGTGTTGCCGCCATGGACTTAATAAATATGCCATGGGCGCGCGTACGCGACCATGGTCTTTAAACAATTTTTCCATGGTCTTACGCGTTGCCGCCATGGACTTGATAAATATGCCATGGCACGTGTACGCGACCATGGTCTTTAAACAATTTGTCCATGGTCTTACGCGTTGCCGCCATAGACTTAATAAATATGCCATGGGCGCGCGTACGCGACCATGGTCTTTAAACAATTTTTCCATGGTATTACGTGTTGCCGCCATGGACTTAATAAATATGCCATGGACACGTGTACGCGACCATGGTCTGTAAACAATTTATCCATGGTTTTACGCATTGCCTCCATGGACTTAATAAATATGCCATGGGCGCGTGTATGCGACCATGGTGTTTAAACAATTTGTCCATGGTCTTACGCATTGCCGCCATCGAGTTAAATAATATGTCAAGGGCGCGTTTACGTGACCATGGTCTATAAACAATTTGTCCATCGTCTTACGCGTTGCCGCCATGGACTTAATAAACATGCCATGGGCGCGCGTACACTACCATGGTCTTTAAACAATTTGTCGATGGTCTTACGCATTTCCGCCATGGACTTAATAAATATGCCATGGGCGCGTGTATGCGACCATGGTCTTTAAACAATTTATCCATGGTCTTACGCGTTGCCACCATGGACTTTATAAATATGCCATGGGCACGTGTACGCGACCATGGTCTTTAAACAATTTGTCCATGGTCTTACGCGTTGCCGCCATGGACTTAATAAATATGTCGTGGGCACGTGTACGCGACCATGGTCTTTAAACAATTTGTCCATGGTCTTACGCGTTGCCACCATGGACTTAACAAATATGTCGTGGGCACGCGTACGCGACCATGGTCTTTAAACAATTTGTCCATGGTATTACGCGTTGCCGCCATGGACTTAATAAATATGCCAAGGGCGCACGTACGCGACCATGGTCTTTAAACAATTTGTCCATGGTCTTACGAGTTGCCACCATGGACTTAATAAATATGCCATGGGTGCGCGTATGCGACCATGGTCTTTAAACAATTTGTCCATGTTCTTACGCGTTGCCGCCAAGGACTTAATAAATATGCCATGGGCGCACGTACGCGACCATGGTCTTTAAACAATTTGTCCATGGTCTTACGCGTTGCCACCATGGACTTAATAATTATGCCATGGGCGCGCGTACGCGACCATGGTCTTTAAACAATTTATCTATGGTCTTACGCGTTGGTGCCATGGACTTAATAAATATGCCATGGGCGCGCGTACGGGACCATGGTCTTTAAACAATTTGTCCATGGTATTACGCGTTGCCGCCATGGACTTAATAAATATGCCATGTGCGCGCGTACGCGACCGTAGTCTTTAAACAATTTGTCCATGGTCTTACGCATTGCCGCCATGGACTTAATAAATATGCCATGGGCGCGTGTACGCGACCATGGTCTTTAAACAATTTGTCCATGGTCTTACGCGTTGCCGCCATGGACTTAATAAATATGCTATGGGCGCGCGTACGCGACCATGGTCTTTAAACAATTTGTCCATGGTATTACGCGTTGCCGCCAAGGACTTAATAAATATGACATAGGCGCGCGTACTCGACCAAGGTCTTTAAACAATTTGTCCATGGTCTTACGCGTTGCCGCCATGGACTTAATAAATATGCCATGGGTGCGCGTACGCGATCATGGTCTTTAAACAATTTGTCCATGGTCTTAGGTGTCGTCACCATGGACTTAATAAATATGCCATGGCCGCGTGTACGCGACCATGGTCGTTAAACAATTTGTCCATGGTCTTACGCATTGCCGCCATGGACTTAATAAATATGCCATGGGCGCGCGTACGCGACCATGGTCTTTAAACAATTTGTCCATGGTCTTACGCGTTGCCGCCATGGACTTAATAAATATGCCATGGGCACGCGTATGCAACCATGGACTTTAAACAATTTGTCCATGGTCTTACGCGTTGCCGCCAAGGACTTAATAAATATGCCATGGGCGCGCGTACGCGACCATGGTCTTTAAACAAATTGTCCATTGTCTTACGCGTTGCCGCCATGAACTTAATAAATATGCCATGGGCGCGCGTACGCGACCATGGTCTTTAAACAATTTTTTCATGGTCTTACGCGTTGGCGCCATGGACTTAATAAATATGCCATGGGCGCGCGTACGGGACCATGGTCTTTAAACAATTTGTCCATGGTCCTACGCGTTGCCGCCATGGACTTAATAAATATGCCATGTGCGCGCATACGCGACCATGGTCTTTAAACAATTTGTCCATGGTCTTAGGCGTCGTCACCATGGACTTAATAAATATGCCATGGGCGCGCGTACGCGACCATGGTCATTAAACAATTTGTCCATGGTCTTACGCATTACCGCCATGGACTTAATAAATATGCCATGGGCGCGCATACGCGACCATGGTCTTTAAACAATTTGTCCATGGTCTTACGCGTTGCCGCCATGGACTTAATAAATATGCCATGGGCGCGTGTACGCGACCATGGTCTTTAAACAATTTGTCCATGGTCTTACGCGTTGCCACCATGGACTTAATAAATATGTCATGGGAGCGCGTACGCGACCATGGTCTTTAAACAATTTGTCCATGGTATTACGCGTTGCCGCCATGGACTTAATAAATATGCCATGGGCGCGCGCACGCGACCATGGTCTTTAAACAATTTGTCCATGGTCTTACGCGTTGCCGCCATGGACTTAATAAATATGCCATGGCGCGCGTATGTGACCATGGTATTTAAACAATTTGTCCATGGTCTTACGCGTTGCCGCCAAAGACTTAATAAATATGCCATGGGCGCGCGTACCCGACCATGGTCTTTAAACAATTTGTCCATGGTCTTACGCATTGCCGCCATGGACTTAATAAATATGCCATGGGCGTGCGTACGCGACCATGGTCTTTAAACAATTTGTCCATGGTCTTACGCGTTGCCGCCATGGACTTAATAAATATGCCATGGGCGCGCGTACGGGAACATGGTATTTAAACAATTTGTCCATGGTATTACGCGTTGCCACCATGGACTTAATAAATATGCCATGTGCCCGCGTACGCGACCGTAGTCTTTAAACAATTTGTCCATGGTCTTACGCGTTGCCGCCATGGACTTAATAAATATGCCATGGGCGCGTGTACGCGACCATGGTCTTTAAACAATTTGTCCATGGTCTTACGCGTTGCCGCCATGGACTTAATAAATATGCTATGGGCGCGCGTACGCGACCATGGTCTTTAAACAATTTGTCCATGGTATTACGCGTTGTCGCCAGGGACTTAATAAATATGACATAGGCGCGCGTACTCGACCAAGGTCTTTAAACAATTTGTCCATGGTCTTACGCGTTGCTGCCATGGACTTAATAAATATGCCATGGGTGCGCGTACGCGACCATGGTCTTTAAACAATTTGTCCATGGTCTTAGGTGTCGTCACCATGGACTTAATAAATATGCCATGGCCGCGCGTACTCGACCATGGTCGTTAAACAATTTGTCCATGGTCTTACGCATTGCCGCCATGGACTTAATAAATATGCCATGGGCGTGCGTACGCGACCATGGTCTTTAAACAATTTGTCCATGGTCTTACGCATTGCCGCCATGGACTTAATAAATATGCCATGGGCGCGCGTATGCAACCATGGACTTTAAACAATTTGTCCATGGTCTTACGCATTGTTGCCAAGGACTTAATAAATATGCCATGGGCGCGCGTACGCGACTGTGGTCTTTAAACAAATGTCCATGGTCTTACGCGTTGCAGCCATGAACTTAATAAATATGCCATGGGCGCGCGTACGCGACCATGGTCTTTAAACAATTTTTTCATGGTCTTACGCGTTGGCGCCATGGACTTAATAAATATGCCATGGGCGCGCGTACGGGACCATGGTCTTTAAACAATTTGTCCATGGTCTTACGCGTTGTCGCCATGGACTTAATAAATATGCCATGTGCGCGCTACGTGACCATGGTCTTTAAACAATTTATCCATGGTCTTAGGCGTCGTCACCATGGACTTAATAAATATGCCATAGGCGCGCGTACGCGACCATGGTCGTTAAACAATTTGTCCATGGTCTTACGCATTGCCGCCATGGACTTAATAAATATGCCATGGGCGCGCGTACGCGACCATGGTCTTTAAACAATTTGTCCATGGTCTTACGCGTTGCCGCCATGGACTTCATAAATATGCCATGGGCGCGTGTATGCAACCATGGACTTTAAACAATTTGTCCATGGTCTTACGCGTTGCCGCCATGGACTTAATAAATATGCCATGGGCGCGTGTACGCGACCATGGTCTTTAAACAATTTATCCATGGTCTTACGCGTTACCGCCATGGACTTAATAAATATGCCATGGGCACGTGTACGCGACCAAGGTCTTTAACCAATTTGTCCATGGTCTTACGCGTTGCCGCCATGGACTTAATAAATATGCCATGGGCGCGTGTACGCGACCATGGTCTTTAAACAATTTTTCCATAGTCTTACGCGTTGCCGCCATGGACTTAATAAATATGCCATGGGTGCGCGTACGCGACCATGGTCTTTAAACAATTTGTCCATGGTCTTACGCGTTGCCGCCATGCACTTAATAAATATGCCATGGGCGCGTGTACACGACCATGGTCTTTAAACAATTTGTCCATAGTCTTAGGTGTCGCCGCCATGGACTTAATAAACATGCCATGGGCGCGCGTACGCGACCATGGTCTTTAAACAATTTGTCCATGGTCTTACGCGTCGCCGCCATGGACTTAATAAACATGCCATGGGCGCGCGTACGCGACCATGGTCTTTAAACAATTTGTCCATGGTCTTACGCGTTGCCGCCATGGACTTAATAAACATGCCATGGGCGCGCGTACGCGACCATGGTCTTTAAACAATTTGTCCATGGTCTTACGCGTTGCCGCCATGGACTTAATAAATATGCCATGGGCGCGCGTACGCGACCATGGTCTTTAAACAATTTGTCCATGGTCTTACGCGTTGCCGCCATGGACTTAATAAATATGCCATAGGCGCGCGTACGCGACCATGGTCTTTAAAAACTTTGTCCATGGTCTTACACGTTGCCGCCATGGACTTAATAAATATGCCATGGGCGCGTATACGCGACCATGGTATTTAAACAATTTGTCCATGGTCTTAAGCGTTGCCGCCATGGACTTAGTAAATATGCCATGGGCGCGCGTACGCGACCATGGTCTTTAAACAATTTGTCCATGGTATTACGCGTTGCCGCCATGGACTTAATAAATATACCATGGGCACGCGTACGTGACCATGGTCTTTAAACAATTTGTCCATGGTCATACGCGTTACCGCCATGGACTTAATAAATATGCCATGGGCGAACGTACGCGACCATGGTCTTTAAAAGTTTTTTGTCCATGGTCTTACGCGTTGCTGCCATGGACTTAATAAATATGCCATGGGCTCGCGTACGCGACCATAGTATTTAAACAATTTGTCCATGGTCTTACGCGTTGGCGCCATGGACTTAATAAATATGCCATGGGCGCGCGTACGCGACCATGGTCTTTAAACAATTTGTCCATGGTCTTACGCGTTGCCGCCATGGACTTAATAAATATGCCATGGGCGCGCGTACGCGACCATGGTCTTTAAACAATTTGCCCATGGTCTTACGCGTTGCCGCCATGGACTTAATAAATATGCCATGGGCGCGCGTACGAGATCATGGTCTTTAAAGAATTTGTCCATGGTATTACGCGTTGCCGCCATTGACTTAATAAATATGCCATGGGCGCGCGTACGCGACCATCGTCTTTAAACAATTTTTCTAGGGTCTTACGCGTTGGCGCCATGGACTTAATAAATATGCCATGGGCGCGCGTACGCGACCATGTTCTTTAAACAATTTGTCCATGGTATTACGCATTGCCGCCATGGACTTAATAAATATGCCATGGGCGCGCGTACGCGACCATGGTCTTTAAACAATTTGTCCATGGTAATACGCGTTGCTGCCATGGACATAATATATAAGCCATAGGCCCGCGTACGCGACCGTGGTCTTTAAACAATTTGTCCACGGTCTTACGCGTTGCCGCCATGGACTTAATAAATATGCCATGGGCGTGCGTATGTGACCGTGGTCTTTAAACAATTTGTCCACGGTCTTACGCGTTGCCGCCATGGACTTAATAAATATGCCATGGCGCGCGTACGTGATCATGGTCTTTAAACAATTTGTCCATGGTCTTACGCGTTGCCGCCATGGACTTAATAAATATGCCATGTGCGCGCGTATGTGACCATGGTCTTTAAACAATTTATCCATGGTCTTAGGCGTCGTCACCATGGACTTAATAAATATGCCATAGGCGCGCGTACACGACCATGGTCGTTAAACAATTTGTCCATGGTCTTACGCATTGCCGCTATGGACTTAATAAATATGCCATGGGCGCGCGTACGCGACCATGGTCTTTAAACAATTTGTCCATGGTCTTACGCGTTGCCGCCATGGACTTCATAAATATGCCATGGGCGCGTGTATGCAACCATGGACTTTAAACAATTTGTCCATGGTCTTACGCGTTGCCACCATGGACTTAATAAATATGCCATGGGCGCGTGTACGCGACCATGGTCTTTAAACAATTTATCCATGGTCTTACGCGTTACCGCCATGGACTTAATAAATATGCCATGGGCACGTGTACGCGACCTAGGTCTTTAACCAATTTGTCCATGGTCTTACGCGTTGCCGCCATGGACTTAATAAATATGCCATGGGCGCGTGTACGCGACCATGGTCTTTAAACAATTTTTCCATAGTCTTACGCGTTGCCGCCATGGACTTAATAAATATGCCATGGGTGCGCGTACGCGACCATGGTCTTTAAACAATTTGTCCATGGTCTTACGCGTTGCCGCCATGCACTTAATAAATATGCCATGGGCGCGTGTACACGACCATGGTCTTTAAACAATTTGTCCATAGTCTTAGGTGTCGCCGCCATGGACTTAATAAACATAACATGGGCGCGCGTACGCGACCATGGTCTTTAAACAATTTGTCCATGGTCTTACGCGTCGCCGCCATGGACTTAATAAACATGCCATGGGCGCGCGTACGCGACCATGGTCTTTAAACAATTTGTCCATGGTCTTACGCGTTGCCGCCATGGACTTAAGAAACATGCCATGGGCGCGCGTACGCGACCATGGTCTTTAAACAATTTGTCCATGGTCTTACGCGTTGCCGCCATGGACTTAATAAATATGCCATGGGCGCGCGTACGCGACCATGGTCTTTAAACAATTTGTCCATGGTCTTACGCGTTGCCGCCATGGACTTAATAAATATGCCATGGGCGCGCGTACGCGACCACGGTCTTTAAAAAATTTGTCCATGGTCTTACACGTTGCCGCCATGGACTTAATAAATATGTCATGGGCGCGCGTACGCGACCATGGTCTTTAAACAATTTGTCCATGGTCTTACGCGTTGCCGCCATGGACTTAATAAATATGCTATGGGCGCGCGTACGCGACCATGGTCTTTAAAAAATTTGTCCATGGTCTTACACGTTGCCGCCATGGACTTAATAAATATGCCATGGGCG
Source organism: Rutidosis leptorrhynchoides (assembly GCF_046630445.1). Taxonomy (NCBI): domain Eukaryota; kingdom Viridiplantae; phylum Streptophyta; class Magnoliopsida; order Asterales; family Asteraceae; genus Rutidosis; species Rutidosis leptorrhynchoides. Next base: position 229,024,528 of record NC_092343.1, read on the forward strand.
CGCGTACGCGACCATGGTCTTTAAACAATTTGTCCATGGTATTACGCATTGCCGCCATGGACTTAATAAATATACCATGGGCACGCGTACGTGACCATGGTCTTTAAACAATTTGTCCATGGTCATACGCGTTACCGCCATGGACTTAATAAATATGCCATGGGCGAGCGTACGCAACCATGGTCTTTAAAAGTTTTTTGTCCATGGTCTTACGCGTTGCCGCCATGGACTTAATAAATATGCCATGGGCGCGCGTACGCGACCATGGTCTTTAAACAATTTGTCCATGGTCTTACGCGTTGCCGCCATGGACTTAATAAATATGCCATGGGCGCGCGTACGCGACCATGGTCTTTAAACAATTTGTCCATGGTCTTACGCGTTGCCGCCATGGACTTAATAAATATGCCATGGGCGCGCGTACGCGACCATGGTCTTTAAAAAATTTGTCCATGGTCTTACACGTTGCCGCCATGGACTTAATAAATATGCCATGGGCGCGCGTACGCGACCATGGTCTTTAAACAATTTGTCCATGGTATTACGCATTGCCGCCATGGACTTAATAAATATACCATGGGCACGCGTACGTGACCATGGTCTTTAAACAATTTGTCCATGGTCATACGCGTTACCGCCATGGACTTAATAAATATGCCATGGGCGAGCGTACGCGACCATGGTCTTTAAAAGTTTTTTGTCCATGGTCTTACGCGTTGCCGCCATGGACTTAATAAATATGCCATGGGCGCGCGTACACGACCATAGTCTTTAAACAATTTGTCCATGGTCTTACGCGTTGGCGCCATGGACTTAATAAATATGCCATGGGCGCGCGTACGCGACCATGGTCTTTAAACAATTTGTACATGGTCTTACGCGTTGCCGCCATGGACTTAATAAATATGCCATGGGTGCACGTACGCGACCATGGTCTTTAAATAATTTGACCATGGTTTTACGCGTTGCCGCCATGGACTTAATAAATATGCCATGGGCGCGCGTACGAGACCATGGTCTTTAAACAATTTGTCCATGGTATTACGCGTTGCCTCCATGGACTTAATAAATATGCCATGGGCGAGTGTACGCGACCATGGTCTTTAAAGAATTTTTCCAGGGTCTTACGCGTTGGCGCCATGGACTTAATAAATATGCCATGGGCGCGCGTACGCGACCATGGTCTTTAAACAATTTGTCCATGGTATTACGCATTGCCGCCATGGACTTAATAAATATGCCATGGGCGCGCATACGCGACCATGGTCTTTAAACAATTTGTCCATGGTAATACGCGTTGCTGCCATGGACATAATATATAAGCCATAGGCGCGCGTACGCGACCGTGGTCTTTAAAAAATTTGTCCACGGTCTTACGCGTTGCCGCCATGGACTTAATAAATATGCCATGGGCGTGCGTATGTGACCGTTGTCTTTAAACAATTTGTCCACGGTCTTACACGTTGCCGCCATGGACTTAATAAATATGCCATGGGCGCGCGTACGTGACCATGGTCTTTAAACAATTTGTCCATGGTCTTACGCGTTGCCGCCATGGACTTAATAAATATGCCATGGGCGCGCGTACGCGACCATGGTCTTTAAACAATTTGTCCATGGTCTTACGCGTTGCCGCCGTGGACTTAATAAATATGCCATGGGCGCGCGTACGCGACCATGGTCTTTAAACAATTTTTTCGTGGTCTTACGCATTGCCGGCATGGTCTTAATAAATATGCCATGGGCGCGTGTATGCGACTAAGGTCTTTAACCAATTTGTCCATGGTCTTACGTGTTGCCGCCATGGACTTAATAAATATGCCATGGGCGCGTGTACGCGACCATGGTCTTTAAACAATTTTTCCATGGTCTTACGCGTTGATGCCATGGACTTAATAAATATGCCATGGGCGCGCGTACGCGACCATGGTCTTTAAATAATTTGTCCGTGGTCTTACGCGTTGCCGCCATGGACTTAATAAATATGCCATGGGCGCGCGTCTTTAAACAATTTGTCCATGGTCTTACGCGTTGCCGCCATGGACTTAATAAATATGCCATGGGCGCGCGTACGCGACCATGGTCTTTAAACAATTTGTCCATGGTCTTACGCGTTGCCGCCATAGACTTAATAAATATGTCATGGGCGCGTGTACGCAACCATGGTCTTTAAACAATTTATCCATGGTCTTACGCATTGCCGCTATGGATTTAATAAATATGCCATGGGCGCGCGTACGCGACCATGGTCTTTAAACAATTTGTCCATGGTTTTACGCGTTGCCGGCATGGGCTTAATAAATATGCCATGGGCGCGTGTATGCGACCAAGGTCTTTAACCAATTTGTCCATGGTCTTATGTGTTGCCGCCATGGACTTAATAAATATGCCATGGGCGCGTGTACGCGACCATGGTCTTTAAACAATTTTTCCATGGTCTTACGCGTTGATGCCATTGACTTAATAAATAAGCCATGGGTGCGCGTATGCGACCATGGTCTTTAAACAATTTGTCCATGGTCTTACGCGTTGGCGCCATGGACTTAACAAATATGCCATGGGCGCGCGTACCCGACCATGGTCTTTAAACAATTTGTCCATTGTCTTACGCGTTGCCGCCGTGGACTTAATAAATATGCCATGGGCGCGTGTACGCGACCATGGTCTTTAAACAATTTGTCCATGGTCTTACGCATTGGCGCCATGGACTTAATAAATATGCCATCGGAGCGCGTACGCGACCATGGTCTTTAAACAATTTGTCCATGGTCTTACGTGTAGTGACCCGAACTTTTCCATGTTTATATATATTAATTGAGATTGATATTTACATGATTAAATATTTCCAACATGTTAAGCAATCAAACTTGTTAAGACTTGATTAATTGAAATATGTTTCATATAGACAATTGACCACCCAAGTTGACCGGCGATTCACGAACGTTAAAACTTGTAAAAACGACATGACGATATATATATGGATATACATATGGTTAACATAAGATTATGATAAGTAAGTATATCCATAAGTATATTAACAATGAGTTATATACATATAAACAAGACTACTAACTTAAGGATTTCGAAACGAGACATATATGTAACGATTATCGTTGTAATGACATTTAAATGTATATATATCATATTAAGATATATTAATATATCATAATATCATGATAATATAATAATTTAACATCTCATTAGATATAATAAACAATGGGTTAACAACATTAATTGAGATCGTTAACTTAAAGGTTTCAAAACAACACTTACATGTAACGACTAACGATGACTTAACGACTCAGTTAAAATGTATATACATGTAGTGTATTTAGATGTATTAAAATACTTTTGGAAGACTTCAAGACATATATCAAAACACTCATACTTAACGAAAATGGTTACAGTTACTTTTCCATTCTTTTCTTTCATCAAGAATTCTAGTCGTATTCTTATCTGTATTATACACAGCTTCAAAACGTACTTACTATGAGTATATACCAATAGGAACTAGCATGGGATTCCACTCTTGATTATGTCATGTATGACTAATCAATTTTAACTTCTACCATGAGCTAGTCAACTAATTAGAACTCCTTTTAACCCCACTCATCACTCACCAATTACCACTCATCATTCACTCCATTTCACTTCCAATTCTCTTTCTAATTCTCTCTCAACACACACACACACTATTATGAACGTATTTTTCCAGTAGTTAATCATCATCTTCATCAAAAATCACTTCAAGAATCAAGCTATAATCATCATAGGAAGAACACTTCAAGAACACTTCAAAAAATCCCTTCAAGTTTACTAATTTACTTCCAAGCTTTCTAATCCATTCCAAGTAATCATCTAAGATCAAGAAACCTTTATTATATACAGTAGGTTATCTTTATTATTCAAGGTAATATTCATATTCAAACTTTGATTCAATTTCTATAACTATAAACTATCTTAATTCGAGTAAAAATCTTACTTGAACTTGTTTTTGTGTCATGATCCTACTTCAAGAACTTTCAAGCCATCCAAGATTCTTTGAAGCTAGATCATTTCTTGTCACTTCCAGTAGGTTTACCTACTAAACTTGAGGTAGTAATGATGTTCATAACATCATTCGATTCATATATATAAAACTATCTTATTCGAAGGTTTAAACTAGTAATCACTAGAACATAGTTTAGTTAATTCTAAACTTGTTCGCAAACAAAAGTTAATCCTTCTAACTTGACTTTTAAAATTAACTACACACATGTTCTATATCTATATGATATGCTAACTTAATGATTTAAAACCTGGAAACACGAAAAACACCGTAAAACCGGATTTACGCCGTCGTAGTAACACCGCGGGCTGTTTTGGGTTAGTTAATTAAAAACTATGATAAACTTTGATTTAAAAGTTGTTATTCTGAGAAAATGATTTCTATTATGAACATGAAACTATATCCAAAACTTATAGTTAAACTCAAAGTGGAAGTATGTTTTCTAAAATGGTCATCTAGACGTCGTTCTTTCGACTGAAATGACTACCTTTACAAAAATGACTTGTAACTTATTTTTACGACTATAAACCTATACTTTTTCTGTTTAGATTCATAAGATAGAGTTCAATATGAAACCATAGCAATTTGATTCACTCAAAACGGATTTAAAATGAAGAAGTTATGGGTAAAACAAGATTGGATAATTTTTCTCATTTTAGCTACGTGAAAATTGGTAACAAATCTATTCCAACCATAACTTAATCAACTTGTATTGTATATTATGTAATCTTGAGATACCATAGACACATATACAATGTTTCGACCTATCATGTCGACACATCTATATATATTTCGGAACAATCATAGACACTCTATATGTGAATGTTGGAGTTAGCTATACAGGGTTGAGGTTGATTCCAAAATATATATAGTTTGAGTTGTGATCAATACTGAGATACGTATACACTGAGTCATGGATTGATTCAAGATAATATTTATCGATTTATTTCTGTACATCTAACTGTGGACAACTAGTTGTAGGTTACTAACGAGGACAGCTGACTTAATAAACTTAAAACATCAAAATATATTAAAAGTGTTGTAAATATATTTTAAACATACTTTGATATATATGTATATATTGTTATAGGTTCGTGAATCAACCAGTGGCCAAGTCTTACTTTCCGACGAAGTAAAAATCTGTGAAAGTGAGTTATAATCCCACTTTTAAAATCTAATATTTTTGGGATGAGAATACATGCAGGTTTTATAAATAATTTACAAAATAGACACAGGTACGTGAAACTACATTCTATGGTTGAATTATCGAAATCGAATATGCCCCTTTTTATTAAGTCTGGTAATCTAAGAATTAGGGAACAGACACCCTAATTGACGCGAATCCTAAAGATAGATCTATTGGGCCTAACAAACCCCATCCAAAGTACCGGATGCTTTAGTACTTCGAAATTTATATCATATCCG